>NC_090408.1:5792576-6138642 GCF_036365525.1 Heterodontus francisci
TGGAGTCGGAGGAAGCCCAGTGCCTGCTCCCCCAAAGCTGCAGTTTGTGCAATTCCTTGGTTTTACTTTTTAAACTCAGTTTTACATTAATCATAAAATGAATAAGTTATGGATGGTTAGTGTGAAGCCCTTCTCTCTTTGTCCTCCCAGGGCTTCCATGTGATGTCAGTGGCTCCTGATTGCCATTTCCTCCTTGCTGAGATTACCCATGGAACACGGTTGTTGCATTTTTGATTCAACAGCACAAAGTTCCGAAGAGGAATTCTGTTAAACTGAGTTTCCCCCTAACGTCAGGTGCATGTAATCCTCTATACCCTGGCACTCTAAACTTGTTATCAAGAAGGAGTGTTGGTGGCTTGCTTGGCCTGTGTGAACCGTGTGTCTGGAGTTTAGGGTGCGGAGCTGATCAAGTTCCATCTAGTGCCAGCAGAGTGTAGCTGTTGTCAGATTGTCACGCACTGGTGATGCTCAAATAAGCAGTGCTTAAGAAATATTGCAGTTTAACATTTGACATTGGTTGGCTGTAACTTGTTTTAGGGAAAGGTACTTTAAAAATCCAGGACCACTTTAAGATATCTGAACTATACAAAACATTGGCAGAGAGTTTTTTTTTAAAGGGTGTGGAAGGTGTTGGGGAACTGAGCTAAACAGCCTATAAAATAAATCTTTGTTTCAGTCGGATAGGTGAAGGCCTTGAGCAGGCGTTGCCCAACCTGCGGGAGCTGGTGCTCACCAACAACAACCTGCAGGAGCTGGTAAGTTGCATGTGTTTCTGAAATATGGCTGGTATGAGTGCTGTCAGTAATATGCAAAACTCCAACCCAACCCGCCCCCCCCCCCCCACTTCCTGTACACAGTGACTCTGCCTCTTCCTTCAGAATCTCTGTTTCTTGCTGCATTTCAAAACTCCACTGAACTAGTTGGCATAGATTGGAAAGCTTTCTACTGCTGGTCTGTCAGTCATTGCTCAGTGGGTAGCACTCCTGTCTCCGAGTCAGAAGGTTGTGTGTTTAAGTATCTTATCAGAAAATGGTTATTTGAGTGGTTCAGATAAGCAATGGAAAGTATCAAAAATCACCAATCAGAGAGCAGCAGCATAACTTCCCACTCCCAATCCAGAGTACCACATATGGCTGGAATATTTTCTTTCCACTTTGAGCTGCCTTTTCCCTCCACGTGGGTCCGTATATACAGCTGGGAATAACTCTTAACAAATGTCTAACTGTTAAAAATGTCTGGCAGGCACTTCCTGTTGGCGCTGTTTATTCCGCTGACACTTGTCAATATTTAGAATGGAAACATTCTATGTAAACATTTAATAATGAGACTTGTGTGTAATCTTCGATTCATTCCATAGATTGTGAATCAAAATCTAACCATATCTCTGTGACTAAAATTATAAACCACATTTAAAATGAAACAAATACCATGTTTCACAATAATTTGATTTGCGCTCATTCACTGCATTGTCTGTCTTTTAATGTCTCAATGGAAAGCTTTTATTTTGAGTTTCAGCCTGTGTGGAAAGCCCAAATCTGGATTCAGTACTTTTACCACATTTTAGCTGTACATCTGTGCATTCTGGGCATGTGCTGTTTGCTGAATGTCCCAGCGCTGAGGCGACAGCAAGGCTGTATTGGCCTTGCAGGGGGCGAAGTGCAGATTTACCAGAATGATATCAGGGCTAAAAGAATTAAGTAAAGGACAGGTTGTGTAGATTGGGTTGTATTCCCTTGAGTATAGAAGATTAGGAGGTGATCAATTGCAGAGGATTAAGGGATTTGATATGGTAGATAAAGAGAAACAAATTACCCCCATGGTGGGGGTAGTTCAGAATGAAGGGGCATAACCTTAAAATTAGAGTTAGGTCATTCGGGGTGATGTCACAAAGTACTTGTTCACCAAGGGTGGTGGAAATCTGGAACTCTTCCCCCACCCCCCAAAAAATGTTTGAGGCCGGGGGTCGATTGAAAATTTCAAAACTGAGATTGATTTTTTTTTGTTAGGCAAGGGAATTGTTGGATATGGAACCGAGGTGAGTGAATAGAGTTGAGATACACAAGTGCCATGATCCGATTGAATGGTGGAACAGGATCAATGGGCTGAATGGCCGCCTCCTGTTCCTACGAGTAACGGCTGGTTCGTTTGGCATTGTGTTTTTACAGTTCTGTAGTGTGCACTCCTACGTCACCTTTTTAACCCATATAAAAATACTGCAGCCTATTAGTGAGCTGTTCCGTTGCTAACTTGTCATCCTTGTCTTCCATCTGTCTCCACAGGGAGATTTGGATACACTTTCCACCATCAAGTCCCTCACATTCCTGAGGTGAGTTTGTGCGCTTCTGTTTATTACACAAATGGTGTGCATATTTTGACTAGTGTCATTTCTACAAGAATGTTGTTGGGGTTTGATGCTTTTGGGACAGTGCTAAGCAACATTTGGTCACAGGTTTTCTCTCAATCTGTTTTTGCTGGTGGTGGCTGCCAATATTTATGATGTATTTAAGCTAGTAGGGCTGTATGTCAGAATTCGCCTGTGTGTGCATGTATATGCTTTTTGTTGCTATACTATTGCTGTCTGGCAGGTATCTTGCCTTTGATGGGAAAAGTAGAAAAATACCACATCACTATCTCGCCCCTCCCCCCTCGCACTTCTCCCCTGCCCCTTTTTTTTTTACCCAGAAGGTGGGGTGGGTGTCTGGAATTCACTGCCTAGATCGGTGGTTGAGGCAGAAACCTTCAACTCATTTAAAAGGTACTTGGACCTGCACCTGAAGTGCTGCAATCTGCAAGGCTATGGACCATGTGTTGGAAGGTGGGATTAGATTGAGCGGCCAGTTTTTTCAGCAGGCATGATGGGCTGAATGGCCCCTTTCTGTGCCATAACATTTCTATGATTTTTCCCCCTCTCTCTCTTTCTTCGCTTGTCAAATATACATTTGGCTCTTTAAATGTATGTTGTTCCCCCACTAGTAGAAACATCTGCTCAACATCTACCCTGTCAAGCCCCCTCAGAATCTTGTACGTTTCAATAAGATCACCCCTCATTCTTCTGAGGCTGCATTTGCTAACAATACAGCCACTAGGTGGCGCTGCACTGGCCCATGCACAAGTGCAGCCTATTCAACTAAAATATCACAGTCAGTGACGTTTAGGCAGCTGCCAGGACTAAAAATGGCGCTGCTCAAATAATCACACTAAGACAACGTAAGCACATGGCAGCACACAATGGCTGGAGAGAGCAGGGGGGTGGGGGAGAGTGGCTGGAGAGCAGGCTGTGTGGGGGGTGGGGGGGGGCAGGAGGAGAGCGCACCCGCCGCCACCAAGGTCTTCGGCCGCTCTCTTCCCGCTTCTCCCCCACACCCTGCTCTCTCCCGCATTATGCAATGGCATCAACTGGGCATGTGTGAACCAGTCCTGGCAAATTACGTGATGATGTCATCTGCGCATGCGCCAATTGGTCCTAGCAATGCGAATGCAGCGCACACGCAGAGAGCAGGAGCCCATTTGCGCGTGTGCGCAGGTTGGCACAGTCGGATGACGTCCCCGCCGGCTGCGTTGTCAAGAATCACTTTGTTCTTCTAAACTCTAATGAATAAAGGCCTGATCTGTTTAGCCGTTCTTGATAAGTCAACCCCTTCATCCCAAGAATTAGTCTAGTGAATCTCTTGAACTGCCTCCAATGACAGTATATCCTTTCTTAAATACGGGGACCAAAACTACACAGTACTCCAGGTGCTGCCTCACCAACACCCTGTACAGTTGTAACAAGACTTTCCTATTTTTAAACTCCAACCCCCTAGCAATAAAGGCCAAAATTCCATTTGCCTTCCTAATTACTTGCTGCATCTGCATGCTAACCTTTTGTGTTTCATGCACAAGGATAGCCAGATCCCTCTGTGCTGCACTTTTTTGGAGTCTCTCCATTTAAATAATAGTCTGCCTTTTGATTCTTCCTACCAAAGTGCATGACCTCACACTTTCCTACATTAAACTCCATCTGCCAAGTTTTTGCCCACTCACTCAACCTATCTATATCCCCTTGCAGATTCCTTATGTCCTCATCACAACAGGCCCTCCCACCTATTTTTGTATTGTCTGAAAATTTGGATATATTACACTCTGCCCCCTCCTCCAAGTCATTAATATAGATAGTAAATAATTGAGGCCTTGGGACTGATCCTTGTGGCACTCCGCTAGTTATGTCTTTCCAAATTGAAAAAGATCCATTAATCCCGACTCTCCGTCTTCTGTGAATTAACCAATCCTCAATCCATGCTAATACACTACCCCTAATACCATGAGCTCCTGTCTTGTGCAATAATCTTTTATGTGGCACCTTATCGAATGCCTTCTGAAATCTAAATAATGTACTGGTTCACCTTTATATCCTCAAAGAACTCGAGCAAATTTGTCAAACATGATTTCCCTTTCACAAAACCATGTTGACTCTGTTTGATTACGTTAAGCTTTTCTAAATGTCCTATTTTTTCCTTAATAATGGACTCTAGCATTTTCCCAACGACTGATGTTATGGCCTCGACATTGGTGCCTGATTTAACCCTGCGGGGGGGGAGGGTGAAGATCTGAGGTTTTTGTGTGCTACTACACCAGCAGATGGCAATGCTACACTTCACACATCAATTCTTCCCACACATGTCCTTTGTTGCTTAAATTGCCTTAAACTGTACAAGCAGTGTCCTGCTTGGTTCACTTTAGCCTTCGGAAACCTAATTACCTGATCTAAGCCATGTGTTAACCTGTATTACACCGTATACACTCAATGCAGACATTAATACTGACTTCCATATTGAGCATTATTTCTCACCAGACGTTCTAAGCTTTCTACTGAATCGTGCCCACTGTATATCTGTGGTTTCTACACTTCCTCCTATACTGTAGCTTTCTATGCCAACCATTTCATAGTATTCATTAACAAGCTATTAACTTATTCTATTGCATGCTGTGCTACATTTCCCTGCTATCCCTTTTTTGCACTGTCAGTCTTGGCTCAGTGGGTAGCACTCTTGCCTTTGAGTCAAAAGGTTCTGGGTTCAAGTCCCACTCCAGGGCTTGAGCACAAAATCCAGGCTGACACTCTGGTGCAGTACTGAGGGAGTGCTGCACTGTCAGAGGTGCCATCTTTGGAGTGAGGCATTAAACTGAGACCCTGTCTGCCCTCTCAGGTAGAGATAAAAGATTCCATGGGACTATTTTGAAGAGGAGCAGGGGAGTTCTCTCTGGTTTTGTATCCAATATTTATCTCAATCAACTTCACAAAAAGCAATATCTGGCCATTATCACATTACTGTTTGTGGGAGCTTGCTGTGCTCCAGTTGGCTGCTGCGTTTCCTTCATTACAACAGTGACTACACTTCAAAAGTATTTCATTGACAGTAAAGCTCTTTGAGACACTTGGTGGTTGTAAAAGGTACTATATAAATGCAAATCTTTTTTGTCCCTTCCACTCTGAAGTTTGACTATAATGAGGTGATCAGTTTGAGGCAAGTGAGTTTAAATGATGAACGCTGTTGATTTACAGCATCCTGAGGAATCCAGTAACGAGTAAGAAGCATTATCGTCTGTATGTGATCCACAAAGTTCCACAGGTCAGAGTCCTGGATTTCCAGAAGGTGAAACTGAAGGTATTTTTAGACCAGCATTTTGGTTTATTGTTCGTTGCAGCTTATGATCCATAAATCTTTGTTTCCCTGGATTACGCTATCTGATTTCTTTTTACAGAAAAATGTTTTTGTGTGTAGTTGGTATGGGGCATCCTCTGGAGCACATTTAAGTAAACAAGGGTGCACTGGTCATTATCTTATGGTGTCTCATCTGAAACCTAAAAACATAAAGACTGCCTGAATGCATAATTTCTTTTAGATTTTTCCTTCCCTAGTAGATTAAAATTATAGAATAAAATGGGTCTACGCCAGGGCTTTTCTCCGCTGTCTGATCCCACTGTTCCCCCTCACTATTCCACCTAGTCTAATCCCACTCTGCTGCTTGTTTTCCATACCCTTTAGTATTCCACCCTTTGAAACCACTTTCTAATTCCTGTTGCCGAGAATCTGCTTCAAGTTTGCCACTGTGAATTCCATGTTCCAATCACCTGCCATGCAATAAAATTCTTTTCCAACCCCCCCTTCTTTCTTATATCTTAAATTTGAGCCTCATTATCAGCTCAATGAAAACAATTTATCACTGTTTATTTTATCAGAAGTGTCCATCATCTTGAGTACCTTTGTCCAGTCTGCCCTTAACCACCTTGGTTTCAGTCTGTCCTCATCCTGGGTTATGCCCCAGTGAATCTCTGCAGCTTCATTGCTTTCGTGTCTTTCCTATAATGGGGCACCAGAAACTGTAAATACTCCAACTGTAGCCTTGTTCGAATTCAACCTCATCCCTTTTATGTGCTCTGTCTCTAGGTATAAAACCGACAATTCTTTGAGCTTTTATGTTTTTCTCTACCTGCACTGCCATGTTTAGTGACCCATGTAGCTGTACACCAAGTTCCCTCTTTATTATAAGTATAAATTTATGTTCACCTATCCTACTTACTGGGTTTAACTTGAGATAAGATAATCTATTTACCATTTATAGAGTAGTGATTTTCAACCTTTTTACAGATTTGACCTTATGTTCAGATGCAATGTTTTCAGCTTTGTGTATTTTATAAGAAAGTCAAATTGAACACAGCGTGCCTAGCCTCTGTTAAAAATGATGCGATCACATGACAGGTATTCTGTGCTGTACAGTGATCATATTTAAATACTTCCTCAATGTTTAAAGCTCAGTAATTGTAAATGAAGTGCAGAAGTAATGTCCTTTTGTACATGGGCTAGTAGCCAAAGTTAAACTTTGACCATTCAATCCATCAAGAGGGTTTCTGCCAGTTCAGTTCACGTTCAGTATATGCAGAGACACTCCAGGTAACACCTGTCTGATCGGCTGAATTTTGTCCCAAACCCCTAACATTGATGAAATGAAACTGTAGAATGCGTGTGCTCTCTGTGCTTCCACCCTGATTGTTGCTGGAGTTCAGATTGTGGGCAAGCAGTTGATGTGCTATCTCCCCACAGTTGCATTGTTGAAAGGCTCAGTTATCCTTATCGCAGAACCCTTGACCTGAGCCTGTGATTCTGCTGTTGGGATGAGAACTCTGGAATGTGGGAAACAGTGCATCAGATCTGAAAGCACCCGCTGTGTGTCATGCTCTCCACTTTGTAACACCCTTGATGCAGATTTTAAATTGATCGTTCCTATGTGCCCTGGACCTGACTCAATTTCACTATAAAATTGCAGAGGTGTAGTTTTGGGATTTCGACTGGAGAGACTCCTTGATCATTTTTTAAAAATTTTGCTATTTTATTTTTCCAATTATTTAGATTTTTTAAAAACCCACTGCAACCATACATAGTGCCACATAGGCTGAGTTTAGTGCCATGTTGACCGAGTTAAATAGCTAGGTTGTGATGTTACAGTCTGAGTACTGCAAAGTTGCAACACCCGCTCTTTGCACTGCTTACACTTTACTCCCAGAAACTTCTAAAGACAAGCTATTAAATAAATCTACAGATCAATATCTTGATTAATAATCTTTGGAACAAAGTGAATCCTGAATATTTTTGAAATTGATAGCAAACTGCATTTATACATTTATGTAATAAGACACCCCGAGGCGCTTCAAGGTGGGGTAATAAGACAAAAAATTGTCTTTAATATAAAGACAGAAAATGCTGGAAATACTCAGGTTTAGCAGCATCTGTAAAGAGAGAAAAGTTCAACACAAACTTAAGGAACAGCACCTCATCTTTCAATTAAGCACTTTACAGCCTTCTGGACTCATATTGAGGTCAACAATTTCAGACTTTAATCTCTGCCCTATTTTGTTTCCTTTTCTTTGAATGCATCAGCTTATCAGCTCTAGGCACATCTTTTCTTTTTTTTGCCCCATTACCACTCCCAATGGCCTTGCACGACTCTCTTGTCTCTTCGCCACCACACCCCTTCCCCCTTCACAAACCTTCCCTTTTGTTCTTTATCCTATCCTCCCCTATAAAAATTTACTGAATTTTTAACTTTTCTCAGATTTGATGAAAGGTCACAGACTTGAAAGTAATAATTCTGTTCCTCTCTCCACGGATGCTGCCAGATCGCTGCAGAGTACTTCCAGCATTTTCTGTCTTTTTTTCAGATTTATTTTCAGCATCCACAGTATTTTGCTGTTGTGTTTTTAATATATTGTGCTGACTTTAAAATCTTTGCTCAGTGCCTTGAGAAAAATGGGTTAGGCTGAGGCAGAATCTGATATTCTGGCGTATAATTGTTTCCTGTGAAGATTCGCTGTAAAATTTTACTTGTGCATTTGTGGCAGCTAACAGTAAAGTACAGTAAAGCTAACTTAAAATCTTGCCTGAAAGTGGTCTTTAATGTGCCCTACTATGTTAATAGTGCAAGGTTGGCATACAAATTGTACTAATCAGAGCAAAGAAGTGATTTGTCAAGACATGTTTGCACATCTGATTTTTGGGACACTCCTACATTTGCATCTGCAACCGAGGCATTGTCTTAGGTTCAAGCATGGACTGCAACTATTGCCCCTCTTGGAACCCCCAATCAGGTTCTCATGGGGGAGATGAATGGTCAATTCCTGCCCCTAT
Source organism: Heterodontus francisci (assembly GCF_036365525.1). NCBI lineage: Eukaryota > Metazoa > Chordata > Chondrichthyes > Heterodontiformes > Heterodontidae > Heterodontus > Heterodontus francisci. The sequence goes on from NC_090408.1 coordinate 5,801,240, forward strand.
GTGAGCTTCAGAATACTTGCTCTTGCTGATCACAGAGAAAAGACCATTGAAACATTCTCGCCCTGGTAAATGACTGCGAGTGGTGGGCATTCCTGGGGTCCCAGTCTGATCCTTTGTCTGGTTCCTGAGAACAAGGTGTTGTGTAAATTGTGTCGTCGTGCTCCTCAAGGTATGGGCAGGTGTTGCTAGACTAGAAAGAGTCAATCAGTTTGACTGTAACTGGATCTGATGTATTGCCACAGGAACGTCAGGAAGCGGATCGAATGTTCAAAGGCAAACGTGGGGCGCAGCTTGCAAAGGATATTACCAAGAAAACAAAGACGTAAGATACAGATACTAAATTTGACTTGACATGTTGCCTCAGAAACACTGCAGCTGAGCTTAATTATTAGGTGAGAATCAGCCTGTTAAAGAGGCTGCTATCTTTTTGTGGGGGAGGGGAGGGTCAGTGCTTCCAAATTGCTGGTCTCTTAATCACTCAGCTAAAATGATCCCTTTCCAGCGCCTTGGTGTTTCTGAGGGGAGCTATTTCAAGTAATGCTCCATTCAGGGAGCACTGTAAAATGTATCAGTTTATGAAAAGATCAGATACTGCACTGGATTTTAAACTTTGTGGCTTTAAAGGTCCAGAGAAGTTGTTTTGTGGGACACGTAATTGACTAAATCATGTGTGTTTTGTTCTGAAGTTTCATACCAGGTGCAGGGTTGTCAGGGGAGAAGAAAAAAGCTGGTCCTTCTGCACCCGAAGTGGAAGCAATTAAGGCAAGTAGACTTGCGCATGCGATGGTTCTACGTGTGAAAGGGTAAATCCTCAAAATAGGAAATAAAAACTGAAGAGAAGGTGGGTGGTTATGGGTTCGGGTGTGGCAAGCTGCCCTTTGATAGTGCTGGAGACTAAAACATGGGCAGGCACTTTAGTTCGGTCAGAAAATAACAGAGGAGATAAAAGGGGAGATGGTATCAAACTTAAAGATGGAGTAATGCATGACGTGGATAGAGCTTGATAAAATCTTTTGGGTAAAATCATCAGTCATGTGATGAATCTAGGAAGAGGAGTAGGCCATTTGGACCCTTGGGTCTGTTCTATTCAGTTAAATCATGGCTGACTCCATTTGCTCCATATCTCTTGATTTTACCCAACAAAACTTTACCAGTAGGAGCTTGGCAAGACATGAGGTAGGGTAGAGTAATATAGGATGAATCCAAAAGACACCTCTCACTTTCTTTTCCCACTATGTTAGGTAGTCGAATAAATTTTTCATTCACAGTCAGGAGAATGACTGGGGTAAATAACACTGACTGGGGCTGGTATGTTTCTGTAGTATATGAGCGGGTACATGTGCATGCACAATGGATCCACCCAAGTTAAGGTCTATGGTGTTCGTGAAGGTTGTGGCTAGATCAGTGGGAACTTGTATACAGTAATGCTTGTCTTGGATGACATTGAATTTGAATATTGTGATTATCTGATGTACATCAGTGAGTGAGGAGAGGGATTAGGTGAAGTGCCTGTACACAGAATTGTTGGAGCATGGAGTGCTTTGGCACAGGGTGTGCTAGAGGCAGACACTAGTATCCATTTCCCCCTCAAAAGATAATTGAACTTTGGGAGATAGTGTTATTGGGAGAAGTCAAGGCAGTGGGGTTAGTTGGGATTGATACAGGACTATGGGAGATAGTGGGGCAGTGGGTTTAGTTGGATGATACAGGGCTGCGGGGAGGCAGTGGGATTAGTTGGTGGATTGATTCAGGATAATGGGTAGAGAGCAGGGCATTGGGGTTTGTTGGGGATTGATATAGGGCTGTTGGGAGAGTGGGGCAGGTGGGATTAGCTGGGGAGAGTGTGGTTTGTTCGGGAGAGGGGGAAAGTTGGGATTACTTGGGAGCAAAGTTTTCCAGATGTTATGGGGAATAGATAGGGTAGATGGAAACCAATCTGCTCGGGGAGTCTAGAACTAGGGGGCATAGTCTAAAAATTAGAGCCAGATCTTTGACTGAAATTTGGAAATGCTTCGACACATGAAGTGTTAGAAGTTTGAAACACTCTTCTGCAAATGGTTTGATGGTTGATCAACTGTTAATTTAATTTTAAATTTGAGATTGATAGTTTTTGTTGTCTAAAGGTATTAAGGAATATGGGACAAGGCAGCTATCTGGAGTTGAATCACATCAGCCATGATCTCATTGAATGGAGGAACAGGCTTGAGTGGCTAAATGGCTGACTCCCTTTACTGTGTAGTACAGATGCTGGAAATCTGAAATAAAAACAAAACCCTGGAAATACTCAGGTGTTCTGGCAGCATCTGGAGAGCGATGACCCTTTGTCAGAACTGGGAGTGCGTAGAGTTGTAAAAATTTTTAAGCAAGGGAGAGGAAGTGGGGGAGGGGAGGAAAGAACAAAAGGGAAGGCAGGAGAAATTCAATCACAAAAGGATGGTCGTGCAAGGTCAGTGGTAATGGGACAAGTAAAGAAATATTTATCTATTTGTTTAGAAATACAGCACTGAAACAGGCCCTTCGGCCCACCGAGTCTGTACCAACCAACAACCACCCATTTATACTAACCCTACAGTAATCCCATATTCCCTACCACCAACCTACACTAGGGGCAATTTACCTATCAACCTGCAAGTCTTTGTCTGTGGGAGGAAACCGGAGCACCCACGCGGTCACAGGGAGAACTTGCAAACTCCGCACAGGCAGTACCCAGAATCGAACCCGGGTCACTGGAGCTGAGAGGCTACGGTGCTAACCACTGTGCCGCCCAATGATGTGTTTAGAGGAGAGTGTAAATGTGAAAAGCAGAATCATCCCCACAGTTGCTGTCCAAAAAGGCAATGGGGGGCAGAGGTTATGGTCTGAAATTGTTGAACTCAGTCTTGAGATTAAAGGCTGTAAAATGCCTAATGGACGAGTGAGGTGCTATTCCTCGAGCTTATGTTGAGCTTCGTTGAAAAGGTGTAGGAAGTCGAGGGCAGAAAGGTCAGAGCAGGGTGGAGAATTAAAATGATAGGCAACCTGAAGTTCGGGTCACACCTGTGGACTGAACAGAGTATGAGTTCCATTTCTTGCACTTCTCTCACCTTTTCCAGAGCCAAATGTCCTCATCTTCCACCCCACAGCTTGTGCATTCAACAAATTGTTCTCTGCTGTTTCCACTGCCTCTTGTGTGATGAAATCACCAAACACATTCCATCCCCTCCCCTCCCCTCCCCTCTTTCCACCACCCCCCAATTTCAGCATTCTGAGGAATGATTCTCTCTGACAATCTGGTCTACTCCTCAATCATCTCCAAATATAACACCTGTCCTTTACCTCCTCCCTTCCCACCATCCAGAACTCCAAACTCTCCGTTCAGATGAAAGAGTGATTTATTTGTACTACTTTAAATTTAGAATACTCTATACCATGCAGTCTCCTCTTCGGTGGGAAAACCAAATGCAGATTGATTGACTGCTTTGTGGAACACCTCCATTCAGTCTGCAGTGTGACCCTGAGCTTCCAGTCACCTGTCATTTTAATTCTTCGCATTGAGATGTCTGGTTCGTAGTCTTTATTTATCAAATGAATTATGTAGTAAAACACAACCCCTTAAATGCAGTGCCCATGAGATTGGTACTGACTGTAATTCATGTGCAGAGCTTGTCCGAACTGCTCAAGCTAGCCTCAGCAAGTTTAATTCCAATCCCCAGTGTGTTTCTTTATTGGATTATTCATACCCTTCCAAAATGATACCATTATGTATCTGCTTCCTCTCTTAAGTCTGATTAATCTGCCTTCAACGTGTCTGGACTCTGCTACCTCTGCTCATTGAGCTCAGCAATGAGAAATAATGCATAATGGCGGCACAGTGGTTAGCACCGCAGCCTCACAGCTCCAGCGACCCAGGTTCAATTCTGGGTACTGCCTGTGTGGAGTTTGCAAGTTCTCCCTGTGTCTGCGTGGGTTTCCTCCGGGTGCTCCGGTTTCCTCCCACATGCCAAAGACTTGCAGGTTGATAGGTTAATTGGCCATTATAAAAATTGCCCCTAGTATAGGTAGGTGGTAGGGAAATATAGGGACGGGTGGGGATGTGGTAGGAATATGGAATTAGTGTAGGATTAGTATAAATGGGTGGTTGATGGTCGGCACAGACTCGGTGGGCCGAAGGGCCTGTTTCAGTGCTGTGTCTCTTTAAAAAAAAAACATATCAGTTCTGGCCTTCTCATCTTCTCTCCCTCCAGTACATACATAATCCCATTCATACTTACTTCTCGCCTACAGTTTCTTACTGTTCAGCTACCATTTTTCTGGTCTCTTCTTGTGAATGGTTAGTGCAATATATTCCGGCCCCAACTGGCTACTTTTGCAACTACTGCAGAATTAGTTTCTAATAGGTACATATATTTTGATATATGTCTCATACTGTATGGTATACCGGTACGTAGTGCATTGCAGCAATTTAACACAGACCTGTGAAAAGGCTGAAAGGTTGCTAATATTATTACTGGGGAATATCGAAGCACCCTTGAACCTATAGTAATCTGAACATTTAATATACCTGTAGACTTAAAGTGTCTTTGTTTGATTTGCAGAATGCTATTGCAAGTGCATCAACGTTGGCTGAGGTAGAAAAACTAAAGAGCATGCTGCAGGCTGGACAAATCCCAGGCAGGGACAGGAAGGCTGGTGAGTAGTTGGCAGATGGACATAGATCACAAAAGGCTATTTCGCCACCTAACCCACTTCATCCACTATCCACGAAGGATGGTTCTATCATGGGCGTTTTTTTTTGTTCGGGGGATGTGGGTGTTGCTGGCTAGGCCAGCATTTATTGCACATTCCTAATTACCCTTGAGAAGGTGGTGGTGAGCTGCCTTCTTGAACCACTACAGTCCTCGGGGTGTAGGTACACAAACGGTGCTGGTAGGAAGGGAGTTCCAGGATTTTGATCCAGCGACAGTGAAGGAACGGCGATATTGTCCCATCAGGATAGTGTATGGCTTGGAGGGGAATTTGCAGGTGGTGGTGTCCTATGCATCTGCTGCTCTTGTCCTTCTAGGTGGTAGATGTCGCAGGCTTGGAAGGTGCTGTCGAAGGAGCTTTGGTGTATCTTGCATATGGTACACACTGCTGCCACTGTGCATGGGTGGTGGAGGGAGTGAATGTTGAAGTTGGTGGATAGGGTGCAAATGAAATGGGCAGCTTGGTTCTGGATGGTGTCGAGCGTCTTGAGAGTTGTTGGAGCTGCACCCATCCAGGCAAGTGGAGAGTATTCCATCACACTCCTGACTTGTGCCTTGTAGATGGACAGGCAGTGGGGTAGACAGGAGGTGAGTTACTCGCTGCAGAATTCCCAGCCTGTGACCTGCTCGTGAATCCACAACGTCTATGTGGCTGATCCAGTTCAGTTTCTGGTCAATGGTGACCCCCCAGGGTGTTGTTAGAAGGGGATTCAGCGATGGTAATGCTATTGATCTTCAAGGGGAGATTGTTAGATTCTCTCTTGTTTGAGATGGACACTGCCTGGCACTTGCGTGGCATGAAAGTTACTTGCCACTTATCAGCCCAAGCCTGGATGTTGTCCAGGTCTTGCTACATCTGGACAAGGGCTGCTTCAGTATCTGAGGAGTCGAGAATGGTGCTGAACATTGTGCAATCATCAGTGAACATCCCCACTTCTGACCTTATGATTGGAGGAAGGCCATTGATGAAGCAGCTGAAGATGGTTGGGCCTAGGACACTACCCTGAGGAACTCCTGCATTGATGTCCTGGAACTGAGATGATTGACCTCCAGCAACCACAACCATCTTCTATTGTGCTAGGTATGACTCCAACCAACGGAACGTTTTCCCCGATTCCCATTGACTCCAGTTTTGCTAGGGCTCTTTAATGCCATACTCGGCCAAATGCTGCCTTGATGTCAAGTGCAGTCACTCTCACCTCGCCTCTGAAGTTCAGCTCTTTTTGTCCATGTTTAGACCATGGTTGGAATGAGGTCAGGAGCTGAGTGGCCCTGGCAGACCCAGCCCTGGCGTCACTGAGCAGGTTATTGCTGAGCAAGTGCCACTTGATAGCACTGTTGATGACACCTTCCATCACTTTGATGATTGAGAGTAGACTGATGGGGTGGTAATTGGCCGGGTTGGACTTGTCCTGCCTTTTGTGCACCGAACATTGCTGGATGGCTACCCACTGTTCGCGTACTTTAGGGGACATGAAACTTCTTGCCCCTCTGGAGGGCAGGAAAACCAAACCATGTCAGTAACATATGGAGGACCCTGAGTCCTCTTGTGACACAGATTGATAGTGCTGCTGTAAGTCTGGCCCATGTGCCCACTAGGCTGCGCTTGTGGGTTTTCTAATCCTTATTCAGGCTCGGGTCTTGGGTTCTCTGCGAGTTTATTTCTACCTCCTCTCTGATCTTTGTAATGCTTGTCAGTCCCAGTCTCCATAGGCCTGTGCTTCCTATTAACTGGAGCCTGACCTTTTCTGTCATGTATATGGATTGTTACATCAGAGCAGACAGACCACCTTGTACTGCTGGCTTATACAGCATGGAATCCTCCCAGTACCATCTGACTGGCAGAAAACATCATGCTAATGGACTATATAGTTCAAGTTAAACTACTAATGGTTTATTAGGAGAAAGATATACTCTGATAATTGAGCAGTTAGGAACGGTGATGCTATCTTCCAACCCACTCTGTCGGAGCAAATATCTCTGGGTACAGAACATTTTATGCAGGGAATGGGAAAAGCCGGAAGTTATGGTCCATACTGGAACCAGCGATGTAGGTAGGAAAAGGATTGAGATGCTATTCATTATTTAGATGAGCACTTGAAATGCCATAGCATACAAGGCTACGGGCCAAGTGCTAGAAAATGGGATTAGAATAGATAGGTGCTTGATGACTGGCGCAAGCACGATGGGCCGAAGGGCCCGTTTCTGTGCTGTATAACTCTGACCTACTGACAGTTTCAGGAGCAAGCTCGAGCAGAAAATCAAAAGTAGTGATCTCTGAATTACTCGCAGTGCTTTGTGTTAGGGAGTATAGAAGCAGTATGTTGCTTGCAATTCCTGCTCCATGTGGGAACTTCAGGACACTTCATGTGTGGGAACTGTCTCCAGCTGCTTGAACCCGAGTTCAGGATTTTCACGCTAGAGGGGTAGCTGGAGTCACTGCGGATCATCAGGGAGGAGGTGTTTCCTGGATCATACCTTCCAGGAGGTGATCACCCCACAGGCAGCGAGAGTTCAGGATAGTAGACGGGTGGCCATCTGCAAAAAGCAGGAAATGCAGGAGTCTTCGGGGTGTGTGCCACTGTCAAACCAGTACTCCGCATTGGAGACTGCTGGGAGTGACGACACCTGAAGGAATACAGTCCGGACCATGGCACCAATGGGCAAGGGACTGCACAGGAGGGAATGGCAAAGAGTAGAAATACTGTCGTCGTAGGAGATTCCTTAGGGGTACAGACAGGCATTTCTGTAACCGTCATCATGAGTTCCGCCTGGTGTGTTGCCTCCCTGGTGTCAGGGTAAAGGACATCATAGGGAGGGTGCAGAGTATTCTACAGGGGAAAGGGAGTGATCCAGAGTTGTGGTACATGTCAGTACCAACAACATAGAGCAAATATTGAGGTCCTATAGTCAGATTTTCAGGAGCTAGGGAGGGAGTTTTAAAAAGTAGGACCTCGAAGGTAGTAATCTCTGGATTACTCCCAGTGTCATGAGCTAGCAAGAATAAAAATATGAAGATAGGGAGGATCAATGCGTGGCCTGAGGCATGGTGTAGGAGGGAGGAGTTCAGATTTTTAGCACATTGAGATCAGTTCTGGGCCAGGAGGTAAACAAAAGGTTGCACCTCGACTGTATTGGGACCAATGCCCTTGTGGAGAGGTTCACTTGTGTGGTTGGGGAGGGTTGAAACTAAATTGACAGGGGGTTGGGCACCAGCTAATAAAGTAAAGAGGAATAAGGTGCATAAAGGAGTGAGAGTGTTGGGTAGTAACATATTGGGAGCTGACTATGAGGAATACAAAGACAGGTTTAGAATGCATGTATGTAAACATACTGCGTGTTGAATAAGATTGAGCTACAAGCACAAATAGCTGTGGGAATATGCAGTAACAGGAATAACGGAAACATTGCTTAAAACTGGTGAGCACTGGGTGCTTAATGTTCAAGGACACAGTGTTTAGACAAGATAGGGAAGGAAAAAAGGAGATGCGGTGGCAGTGCTGATAAAGGAAGACATTGTAATGTTGGAAAGCGAGGATGTCCTTGAGGGGGCAATGAGAGAAGCCATTTGGTTAGAGTTGAGAAGCAAGAAGGATATGATCACGCTACTACAGTTATCCTGTAGGTCTCCAAATAGTGAGAGAGCGAGCAGAGCAAATCTGCAGGAAGATCAGAGAAATGCAAGAACAATAAGAGTGGTGATATTGGGGGACTTTTGTTACCCAAATATCTATTGGGATAATGTTAGAGTAAGGAGGGGGAGGAATTTCTGCAATGTGTTCAAGAACTTCCTTGACTAGTCTCTTCTCAGTCCAACTAGGTAGGAGGAATTGCTACATCTGTTGCTGGGGAATGAGGTAGATCAAGTGGACCAAGTGTCTGTGGGGGAACATTTGAGTAAGAGTGATCATTGTATCCTGAGATTTAGATTAGTAATAGAGAAAAGCAACAAACAATCTAATGCAGAACTTCTAAATTGGAAGAGGGTTAACTTCAGTGGCACGAGAGGGGATGTAGCCAGGGTAGAATGGAACCAAAGACTGACTGGAAAAAATAATGGAACAATGGGTGATCTTTAAGGAGGAGATGTTTCGGGTACAGGCAAGATGTTTCGGGTACTGGCGAGTTACCTTCCAATAAGGGCAAAAGGTAGGGGATTCAAAGCCAGGGCACCTTGGATGACGAAGATAGAGAATATGATGAAACAGAAAAAAAAGTGTATGATGCATGAACTGGGCCAAATCCAATAAGTTGAGAGAAGTGAAGACTAGAAAAGAGAGAATATGAGAATAGAATGGCAGTTAACATGCAGGCGAATCAAAAATCTTCTACCGGCATGTAAATAGAGGCGGGAAGAGTGCACTGTTTAAGTAGTTCCAATTCTCCACGGGTCACAACATACATTTACATTTTTTCCGACTTACCGATAGGGTCAATCATAGACACTGTTTTTATCCCAGAATAAAATACCAACCAAGTTTCTTTAATAAACAACAAAAAATTGTCAGCTTATTATAAAACAACTCTTAACCAGTAATGAAGTAAAGCGTAAAGCATAAACACACAGATTGAAATAAAGTTCCCTTTTAACCATAGCCCCTCTCATACATGCGTGCGTGTGCACCGGTTAAACCGGAAAAATTGTGTTTTAGAGCTCTACTTAAAAAAAACAGACAAAAAAATACTTGGATTAAATACTTGCTAATTCTTGAAGAAAGAGAGAGTATGGAAAGATGCCCTCTGTTTTGGTGTGGCATTCCAAATGCTGTCACTGGGATCTTCCTAGAACAGTTCTTTTCAGGTGACATTGAAGATCAGTTTGGGTAGGCTTCCAGGAAATGCAGCAACAGAGGTTTCAGACACAGGCCATACAGGAGGAAAGCAGCCACAGTTTGTCTGCTTCTTACACTTGCTTTTCAGCTCCTCAAGAGATGGAAAACTGGCAGGCTTTTTCCAAAAGGCTGGAGCAGACTGAGTTGAGGTTTTTTATTCTTGGCAAATGAAACCGGACGGACCACCCAGCATCGACCTAGGCACGGAAACGACTACAGCAAACCCAGCCCTGTCGACCCTGCAAAGTCCTCCTTGCTAACATCTGGGGGCTTGTGCCAAAGTTGGGAGAGCTGTCCCACAGACTAGTCAAGCAACAGCCTGACATAGTCATACTCACGGAATCATACCTGACTCCCTTCCTAACAGCACTGTGGGTGTACCTACCCCACATGGACTGCAGCGGTTCAAGAAGGTAGCTCACCACCACCACCTTCTCAAGGGCAATTAGGGATGGGCAATAAATGCCGGCCTGGCCAGTGACGCCCACATCCCATGAATGAATAAAATAGTATTAGAACATTACAGCGCAGTACAGGCCCTTCGGCCCTCGATGTTGCGCCGACCTGTGAAACCATCTGACCTCCACTATTCCATTTTCATCCATATGTCTATCCAATGACCACTTAAATGCCCTTAAAGCTGGCGAGTCTACTACTGTTGCAGGCAGGGCGTTCCAACTGTCTTTTCAAACCATTGTCCATATCCCAACTGGCTGTTCAAAGCGAAGCCATAAACAATGTCACAAGAGACAAGCCTCCTGACCTCTATAAATCTTGATCTGTCACTTCTCTGAAAACATCTTCCCCAAGTCAAAAACAGTCCCTGCTGGGTAATTATTTGAAAATAGGTGCCTTTCAGTAGCTCTTTATTTTCAAAGCCAGACATCTCAGTGACACTGGTAAAAATCCACCCATGGAGTTTTTTCAGTTTTCCCAAACTAAACCAATGTCCAGCTCTAAAATACATGAGTCCTCAAAAAGTACTTTAAAATGTAGAAGCACTTGTAACACCTCCATCCTTGGAGAAATGAAATACCATTTTTAAATGTGTTGCATTACTAAGTGTGGAAAAAAACAGAAGAAAACATTTTAAAACACATTTTCACATTCATACTCATTCACTCTTTTTACCTGTAGCTAATACAGTTTGCTTTGTGCCATCGTTGCATTCAGATAATTCAAAGCATATTCGAGATGAAGCAGCTGCAATTACATTATTTTTGCCCGCAATAATCTTTAAGTGATGAGATTGCAATAGTAAACTCCATCAGAATAATCTGGCATTCTGATTTTTGAAAGGCGAGGGGGTTATGATCAGTATATACCAGTGTGTCTCTGTAGTTGCGGTGGGCATAGACTTCAAAATGCTTTAGAGCCAATAATAAACCTAGGGTTTCTTTTTCGACTGTTGAATATCTTTTTTGATGTCGATTTAGCTTTTTGGAAACTGATTCCTGATGACGCAGCGGCCCATTGACATCATTCGTGTATGCCAAGCTGTGCACATGTGCAGCTACATCTTGCCAGGACTAAATGGTGCATGCGCGGGATGATGTCATGGCACTGCACCAATGTCATCACGTATCGGCGCCTGGTCGGTTTTTGCACATGCACGATAAAGCGTCATCGGGTATCCAGCTCCCCACTCGGCTGTAAGAAGTGGCTGAATGGGAGACTTTGAGGCTGGAGCTCGATTTCCCCGTCACTCGCTCCTGTCCCACTAGCCGCTCTTTTCCCCCTGCCCCCCTCAGCAACTCGCTCCAGGCCTCAACGCTTCCTCCCCTCAGCTGCTCGCTCCAGACCTCGCTGATGCCCCCCACTCCGCTGGCCGATAGCTCCTTGCATCGCGCCACCCTGCTCTCCGGCCGCTCGCTCTCCGCTTCCCCTCCACACCCCACTCCCAAGCCGCTAGCTCTGGGCTACGCTGCGTCCCTCCTCTCGGACTCTCACTTCTACGTCGCCCCATTACCCCTTGCAGCCTGCCTTGCTTCTTCGGGCGGAGCGTGGAGAACGATCAAATGTGGGAGCAAGTGGCCGGGAGGAGGGAAGCGGCGCGGCCTATAACTAGCGGCTGGGGGAGGGGGCGCTGCTGGTAACGAGCGACAGACTGGAGAGCGGGGTGGCGTGAAGTGCGGAACAATCGGCCAGGGGAGTTGGGGGGAGCAGTGAGGTCTGGAGCGAGCAGCTGAGCGGTGGGGGAGCATGCAGGATAAGCAAGGCGGAGTGGGGGGGGAAGAAAGCGAGTTGCCCAGAGGGGAAAGCCACCAGTGGGGCAGGAGCTAATAGCTGCGTTCGGGTGAAATCAGTCCTTGTCAATCGTATAAACAAATCACAATAATGAAATAAAAACAAGAAATGCTAGAACCACTCAGTAGGTCTGGCAGCATCTGTGGAAAGAGAAGCAGAGTTAATGTTTCGAGTCAGTGACCCTTCTTCGGAACAATTCACAATAATGAATTGGCAGCACATTTTATACTCTGTCCAATTTTCTTTTCCATTGATCAGGGTGCCAATTCATTATCTTCCAATGGAAATTCAATCATAATATTCCTTTTGTATTGAATAGGATTGCTGCAATATTAAATGGATCTGAGGATTACAGTTAGTTTATTTTTATTTATTTTGAGATACAGCACTGAAACAGGCCCTTCGGCCCACCGAGTCTGTGCCGACCAACAACCACCCATTTATACTAATCCTACATTAACCCCATATTCTCTACCACATCCCCACCATTCTCCTACCACCTACCAACACTAGGGGCAATTTACAATGGCCAATTTACCTATCAACCTGCAAGTCTTTGGCTGTGGGAGGAAACCGGAGCACCCGGCGGAAACCCACGCAGTCACAGGGAGAACTTGCAAACTCCGCGCAGGCAGTACCCGGAATTGAACCCGGGTCACTGGAGCTGTGAAGCTGCAGTGCTAACCACTGCGTCACTGCCGCCCTGCGCCAGTGGAGCAGCTAGTGTCCTATAACTACATAGCATATTACTGGGCTTCCATCCAACTTAATGTAGGGTTAGTTTGCTGGAACAATCTAGCCATAAGCATTTCCTGTGATAAATTGAGCAGCGCCATTTTTAATCCTGGCAGCTGCCTGAATGCCGCAGACACTGATGTTCCAGTTGAAGAGCCTGCATTTGCGCATGTGCAAGTACTGTGCCACCTAGTGGTTGTGTTGTCAGAAAACGCAGCCTTTTGGAAAAGTATCCCACTGGCCTTTCTATACCTGATTCATCGTCTTGTAACAGGACTGTACCGCCCCCTCCCCCCAGGTCGCTAGCATCAATTGCTACCTTGAAGGGCTTGAAATTTGGAGCAGCCAACACTGGTTCATGAATCAAAATGGCTTTCAACCTCTTAAAGATTCTTGGCACTCCCCTGACCACACTACTTTAGCTTTCTTTTTCTGTAGCAAATCTGTCGGTGGAGCAGCTATGGTGCAGAAATTTGGTACAAATTTTCAGTAGAAACCACGCATCTCCAAACACCTCATGATTTCTCGCTTAGTCTTAGGGGTAGAGAACTCCACCAGTGCTTGTACTTCTGTTCTTGGTAACACTTGTCCTTGCCCTACTATATGCCTGAGGTAAGTCACTCTTGCCTTTCAAAATTCACTTTTGGCAAGGTTTATTCCTAAATCAGCCAACTGTGATTTTCTAAATAGAGCTTTAGTTGTTCCAAGTGGTCCTTCCGAGTGCCACTGTATACCACCACATCAAGGTAAACTACACAAGTAGGAACACTGGCTACCACTTGATTAATTAGTCTCTGAAAGGTTGCTGGGGCATTTTTTAGCCTGAATGGCACCTCTTAGCATTGGACAAGACCATCTGCTGTGACAAAGGCCGTTATTTCTTTAGCTGAGTGTTAAAGGAACTTGCCAGTATCCCTTTAACAAATCTATTTTTGTAAAAAATGTGGTACTGCCCATTCTGTCAATACAGTCTTCCAAGCGAGGAATTCGGTAGGAATCTGCCTTTTATTAATATCGCCGGGGGCAGGATAAGCAAGCACAGGTATGTCAGGTAGTAGGGACAGAGAAGGATAAATGGGATAACGAGGATGAGACAGAAAGAGGTTGAGACAATTCTCAAATTGAACCTCCTGCTATCCGGTTAGCTAACACTGAATTGTTAGGGAGATTGGACACCATGCTTTTGTATTTAAATGCCGAACAAGGTGGTGACATAACAAGGCTACTCTCAGCATTTAAAAGTCTGTAGGGGTAAACCAGGATGTAAAATCTTAGCCACACATGTGTTTGTAGGGGAATCCTTATTGGGAAACTTTAAGGTGTTCCTGAGCCACTTTGCAAGCTCTCATGAGCTACTCCCGGATCACAGCTACATAACCTGGCACAGAGGATTTGTCCCTCTGTTCTAAAAACCTTTCTTTAACTAGTTTCAGAGGACCTCATCACATTTTTAAAAATTCATTCATGGGATGTGGGCATTGCTGGCTAGGACAGCATTTATTGCCCTTGAAAAGGTGGTGGTGAGTCGCCTTCTTGAACCACTGCAGTCCATGTGGGGTAGGTACACCCACAGTGCTGTTAGGAAGGGAGTTCCAGGATTTTGACCCAGCGACAGTGAAGGAACGGCCTTATAGTTCCAAGTCAGGGTGGTGTGTGGCTTGGAGGGGAGGGAGCTTGCAGATGGTGGTGGTCTCATGCAACTGCGGCCCTTGTTCTTCTAGGTGATAGGTCATGGGTTTGGAAGGTGCTGTCTAAGAAGTCTTGATGTGTTGCAGTGCATCTTGTAGATGCTGCCACTGTGTGTCGGTGGTGGAGGGAGTGAATGGCACCCTATCCACAAACAATCAAGTGAGCTGCTTTGTCCTGGATGATGTCGAGCTTCTTGAATGTTGTTGGAGCTGCACCCATCCAGGCAAATAGAGAGTATTCCATCACGCTCCTGACTTGTGCCTTGTAGATGGTGGACAAGCTTTGGGGAGTCAGGAGGTGAGTTACTCGCCGCAGGATTCCTAGCCTCTGACCTGCTCTTGTAGCCACGGTATTTGTATGGCTACTCCAGTTCAGTTTCTGGTAACCCACAAGATGATAGTGGGGGATTTGGCAATCGTAATGCTGTTGAATGTCATGGGGAGATGGTTAGATTCTCTCTTGTTTGAGATAGTCATTGCTCAGCATTTGTGTTACTTGCCACTTAACAGCCCAAGCCTGGATTTTGTACAGATCTTGCTGCATTTCGACATGGACTGCTTCAGTATCTGAGGAGTTGTGAATGGTGCTGAACGTTGTGCAATTGTCAGCAAACATCCCCACTTCTGACCTTATGGTTAAAGGAAGACCATTGATGAAGCAGCTGATGATGGTTGGACCTAGGACATTACCCTGAGGAATTCCTGCTTTGACTGAATATGGCATCAAGGAGCCCTAGCAAAACTGGAATCAGTGGGAATCGGGGAAAACACTCCGCTGGTTGGAGTCATACCTAGCACAAAGGAAGATGGTTGTGGTTGTTGGAGGTCAATCATCTCAGCTGCAGGACATCACATGTCCATAAACTATTTCAAAAAGACTAAAAGGGACGGTACAGTGGCGCAGTGGTTAGCACCGCAGCCTCACAGCTCCAGCGACCCGGGTTCAATTCTGGGTCCTGCCTGTGTGGAGTTTGCAAGTTCTCCCTGTGTCTGCGTGGGTTTCCTCCGGGTGCTCCGGTTTCCTCCCACAGCCAAAAGACTTGCAGGTTGATAGGTGAATTGGCCATTGTAAATTGCCACTAGTATAGGTAGGTGGTAGGGGAATATAGGGAAGGTGGGGATGTGGTAGGAATATGGGATTAGTGTAGGATTAGTGTCTGTGTGTGGTCTGCTGAAGATTTTAACTGTTATACCCAAATTACCCATAACTTCCTCAAAATTTTTAGATATAAAATTGGAACCTTGATCTGACTGAATCTTAATCGGCAATCCATATCTAGTGAAGAACTGGGTTAACTCCTCTACCACTACCTTAGTAGAAATTGTTCTCACGGGAATGGCCTCTGGGAAACGAGTAGCCATATCCATGATAGTGAGTATATATTGGTGTCCCGCTTTTGTTTTCGGCAAAGGTCCTACACAGTCTACCAACACCCTACTAAATGGTTCCCCAAAAACTGGTATAGGAATTAGAGATGCCAGTTTATGGCAGATTGTGGTTTTCCCACAATCTGGCACCTATGGCATGTTGTTAAAAAAAACTGCAACACTTCCTTGGAAAGACCTGGCCAGTAAAAATGTCAACTTATATGTGATTGGGTCTTCTGGGTCCCCACGTGTCCCACTATAGGAATTTCATGGGCTATACTTAATAGTTCCCGGCGGTACTTTGCCAGTACCACTATCTGATGAACTACTGTCCATTCTTCGTCTGAAGGTCTGTGAGGAGGTCTCCACTTGCTCATCAGAATCCCATCTTCCTGAACTCCTTTTGCCTCCGCTTCAGTTAGAGCTGATTGTGCCACTTTATTTAACTCTCGATCGGCTTGCTGAGCCTTGATCAGAGAAGACTTATTAAACATTTCCTTTGGATTCTTCAAATCCCCAAAGAAAGTTTGATATTCAACTATCTGTGATGCCAATTTGAGTTCGGACAATGGAACTTGTTTAGATATTGCTCGGGTTATTACACGTGAAGGAAAAATTCCTGGAACCTTTTCCTGCAACTGTTCTGTCTCCTTAACTTCACTTGACAACTGGAGAAGCTACTACCTTCACTCCAGCCAAATCATTCCCCAGGAGTCTATTAACTCCATCTGCTGGCAAACTATGGACAAATCCTACAGTTACAGTTCCAGACATTATGTCACACTCTAGGTGCACCCGATACAAAGGTATGGGTATATACTCCCTGCAATACCATTCACTAAAGGCTTGGCATTCGGTGCGCTCTCTGGTGGAAATATTATGCCTTTCCCCAGCAAAAGAGTTTGGGTGGCTCGTGTATCTTGAAGTATAATAGGTTTACCTGCCTCATTTGAGGGGTAAGGAGTAACTTTTCCTTTTTGACAAGAATTCCCTATAATTCTCAAGTATGTTATTGACAACCCCTGCACTAATAGTGGTTTTTGTATTTAGCCTTCTAGTTGCAGTCAGAGCTGCAGCCTGATCTGTTGTACTCACAGCCAGGGCCCCTTTTTCTACATTGACTTCTGTATCCCAATAAGTCATTTGAGTTTACTCCACAACATTCAGCATTCTGCACGAAGGTGTCCCACCTTGTGACAATGATAACATATAGGCTTGCGGACCTCACTTCCACCCTCAGCATCATCTTTTCTGGCCTGAGGAGATGATCCTGGGGCGTTCCCTGCTGTCCCTTCTTGTCCCTGACTACTTGCCTTCCTTTCACCTTCTATCCTTCTTAGGTTTGTGGGGGTGATGGACAAAGGATTTGGGCTTATAAACAAGCTCGTAATCATCAATTTCCACTGCCTATCTGGCTGTTGAAACCTTTGGTTCTCTACATGGGTTCTTACTAATGGAGGGAGTGAAGTTTTTAAATTCTTCCAGAAGAATTGGTTCCCTAAGATTCATACATGGCTTCTGCCTTTAGTGCCTGTATCCATTGATCAAAATTAGTTTGCTGTATCCTCTCAAATTCTACATAAGTCTGCCCAGACAATCTCTGGAGGTTCTGAAATTTCTATCGGTAAACTTCAGGGACTAGCTCATGCGCATTGAGAATAGCCTTTTTTGCCATCTCATAATCTGTAGAAGCTTTCTCAGAAAGCATGGCATAAACTTCATGAGCTCTGCCTATCAACCTGCTTTGCATAAGCAGTGTCCAGCTTTCCTTTGGCCACTTCATCTGCTTGGCTATCTTTTCAAAAGAAATAGAAAATGCTCTACGTTAAAGGCCTGTTACCCAACCCGAACCTGATGGGACCCAATGACGTGACTGCGTCAGGGTCGGGTCAGGTCGCTCTTCCGGGCTCGGGTCCGGTCAGGCAGGTTGGACACACAACAGCAAGGTAAGTGTTAAAAGTTTAAAAACTTAACTGAGCTGCGAGTCCAGGACGTTGAGCAGGGAAACTGAGTCTGGGCAGTGAGCATCTCTATGACATCATCACGCTCACAGTGCAGATTCCAGCAGATTGGGAGTCGGAAGGTAAGGGAAAGAAACCTTGCAGTGGTTGGATTGGGCTCGGGGGGGAAGATGGAGGGACTTGGGCTGGGTCGGGCTCGGGTCCCATGTGATTCCATCGGGTTCGGGTCAGGTTTTTTTTTTTGGTGACTTGAGCAGGCCTTTATGTGCCTTTCCTCGGATTTCAGGAGGGCTTGTACAAATGTAAACAGCTCTCCACTGGGTCCTGGGCTGGAGTCAGTTCTTTCCTCACCAGAATTCTCCTTAAAGTCAAGGTGACCCTGTTGTCTTAGTTCCAGCTTTTTAACTTCGAATTCCCTTCCTTCTCTCTCTTGTTGAAATTCTAGGTCAAGTTTTTTCATTGTCAATTCTTTTTCATTGTCAATTCTTTTTCATTGTCAATTCTTTTTCATTGTCAATTCTTTTTCATTGTCAATTCTTTTTCATGCTCAAGTTTCTTATCTGTAACTGAATTTTAGCTAATTCAACCGCACTACCCTCTGGTTTGCTTTCTTCCAATTTCAAACGTTGTGCTATTACTTCAATTATGTCTGCTTTCTTAGCTCCTGGTTTTACCTCTAACACCAACAGTTCTGCCAAATCCTTTAGTTTAACTTTAGTTAAATTTCTCATCACTCGGGGATACATCTTCCTTCCCCAGAAAAGTCACAGCAACTGAAGTACCAATCAGACAGATTTTCTTGGATTTAAACAAGAAAGATGCAAATTTATTACTCTTAACGCTCTAACCCAGTTAAAATTACTAAAAATACACTACACGTTCATGCACACATTCACACGAGAGTCGCACTTCTGCAAATAGATTACAGGGGGAAATCAGATTTGGTGGTTGGATTCAAGTCAGGAATAAATGGAATTTAAATATGATATATTAGTCCCATAGTCCTTACTTGAAATTGTAGTACTGAAGTCGTCACTGGGCCACATGCATGATTGTGGGCTTCTCTCAGGGCTCCTGATCAGTCTAATATCAAAGGTGGATAAGGTTCTAGAAACAATAATCGGAAAAAAGTCAACAGGCACTTGGAGAGGTTTGAGTTAATTAAGGAGAGCCAGCATGGATTTGTAAAAGGCAGATCATGCTTGACTAATTGAATTTTTTGATGAAGTAACAGAGAAGGTTAGTGAAGGGAATTGAATGGATGTTGTCTATATGAATTTTAAGAAAGCGTTTGACAAAGTATGGGATTGAAGGTGATTTAGTGCTTTGGGTCAGAAATTGGCTAGCTGAAAGAAGACAGAGGGTGGGGTTGATGGCAAATGTTCATCCTGGAGTTTAGTTACTAGTGGTGTACCGCAAGGATCTGTTTTGGGGCCACTGCTGTTTGTCATTTTTATAAATGACCTGGATGAGGGTGTAGAAGGGTGGGTTAGTAAATTTGCGGATGACACGAAGGTCGGTGGAGTTGTGGATAGTGCCGAAGGATGTTGTACGGTACAGAGGGACATAGATAGGCTGCAGAGCTGGGCTGAGAGATGGCAAATGGAGTTTAATGTGGAAAAGTGTGAGGTGATTCACTTTGGAAGGAGTAACAGGAATGCAGAGTACTGGGCTAATGGGAAGGTTCTTGGTAGTGTAGATGAGCAGAGAGATCTTGGTGTCCAGGTACATAAATCCCTGAAAGTTGCCACCCAGGTTAATAGGGCTGTTAAGAAGGCATATGGTGTGTTAGCTTTTATTAGTAGGGGGATCGAGTTTTGGAGCCACGAGGTCATGCTGCAGCTGTACAAAACTCTGGTGCGGCCGCACCTGGAGTATTGCGTGCAGTTCTGGTCACCACATTATAGGAAGGATGTTGCCTGGTATGGAGGGAAGGTCTAACGAGGAAAGGCTGAGGGACTTGAGGTTGTTTTCGTGAGAGAAGGAGGAGGAGAGGTGACTTAATGGAGACATATAAGATAATCAGAGGGTTAGATAGGGTGGATAGTGAGAGTCTTTTTCCTCGGATGGTGATGGCAAACACAAGGGGACATAGCTTTAAGTTGAGGGGTGATAGATATAGGACAGATGTCAGAGGTAGTTTCTTTACTCAGAGAGTAGTAGGGGCGTGGAACGCCCTGCCTGCAACAGTAGGAGACTTGCCAACTTTAAGGGCATTTAAGTGGTCATTGGATAGACATATGGATGAAAATGGAATAGTGTAGGTCAGATGGTTTCACAGGTCGGCGCAACATCGAGGGCTGAAGGGCCTGTACTGCGCTGTAATGTTCTATAAAAGACTGGTTAACAAAATTGAGGCTTGTGGGATAGGCGAGTCTGTCAGCTCGGATAAAAAAATTGGCTTAAGAACAGAAAACAATGAGCTGTGATAATGGTTGTTTTTCAGACTGGAGGAGGGTGGACAGTGGTGTTCTCCAAGGGTCAGTGCTAGGACCACTGCTTTTTTGATTTTGTGTGTCTAGATTGAGTAGAATTGCAGAATTTGCCAATGATACCTATAGGTGCGGTAGACAGTGAGGGTGATATTAATCAACAGTAACAGTGCGCAGATAGGCTAGCAGAAGGGGTAGACAAGGACAGATGGAATTTGTTACAGAGCCATGAGGTGATGCATTTTTGGCAGAAGGGATAGGGAGAGGCCATACAGACTTAATGGCACAGTTCTAAAGAATGTGCAGGGACAGAGGGACCTGGGCGTTCATGAGCATCAATCTTTGAAGGTGGCAGGACCTATTGAGAGAGTAGTTAGCGAAGCATATGGGATCTTGGTGTTCATAATGGAGGTATTATTGAGTACTAAAGCAGGAAAGTAATGCTAAAGCTAACAAAGCTCTGGTTAGGCCACAACTAGAGTATTGTGTCCTATTCTGGTCACCACACTTTAGGAAGAATATGATGGTCCTTGAGAGGGTGCAGAGGAGATTTACCAGAATGGTTCCAGGGATAAGGGATTTTAACAAGGCTAGGTTTGAGAAGCTGGGACAAAAACAAGAAATGCTGGATTCACTCAGCAGGTCTGGCAGCATCTGTGGAAAGAGAAGCAGAGTTAACGTTTCGGGTCAGTGACCCTTCTTCGGAACTGACAGATATTAGAAAAGTCACAGATTATAAACAAGTGAGGTGGGGGTTGGGCAAGAGATAACAAAGGAGAAGGTGCAGATTGGACCAAGCCACATAGCTGACCAAAAGGTCACGGAGCAAAGGCAAATAATATGTTAATGGTGTGTTGAAATACAAAGCATTAGTACAGATTAGGTGTGAATATACTGAATATTGAACAGCAGCAAGTGCAAACCTGAAGAAAAACAACCTGAAAAAAACAGTGGGTAAGCAAACTGAACAAACTAAGATGAAATGAAATAAATGCAAAAAAAGATTGTAAAAAATGTAAAAAGGAATGTAAAAAAAAAAGGAAGAAAAAATAACTAAAAATGACTAAAAATGAAAGTAAAGTGGGGGGCTGTCATGCTCTGAAATTATTGAACTCAATGTTCAGTCCGGCAGGCTGTAGTGTGCCTAATCGGTAGATGAGATGCTGTTCCTCGAGCTTGCGTTGATGTTCACTGGAACACTGCAGCAATCCCAGGACAGAGATGTGAGCATGAGAGCAGGGGGGAGTGTTGAAATGGCAAGCAACCGGAAGCTCAGGGTCCTGCTTGCGGACTGAGCGGAGATGTTCCCCAAAGCGGTCACCCAGTCTGCGCTTGGTCTCCCCAATGTAGAGGAGACCACACTGTGAGCAGCGAATACAGTATACTACATTGAAAGAAGTACAAGTAAATCGCTGCTTCACCTGAAAGGAGTGTTTGGGGCCTGGATGCTTGCCATTTCAACACTCCCCCCTGCTCTCATGCTCACATCTCTGTCCTGGGATTGCTGCAGTGTTCCAGTGAACATCAACGCAAGCTCGAGGAACAGCATCTCATCTACCGATTAGGCACACTACAGCCTGCCGGACTGAACATTGAGTTCAATAATTTCAGAGCATGACAGCCCCCCACTTTACTTTCATTTTTAGTCATTTTTAGTTATTCTTCCTTTTTTTACATTCCTTTTTACATTTTTTACAATCTTTTTTTGCATTTATTTCATTTCATCTTAGTTTGTTCAGTTTGCTCACCCACTGTTTTTTTTCAGGTTGTTTTTCTTCAGGTTTGCACTTGCTGCTGTTCAATATTCAGTATATTCACACCTAATCTGTACTAATGCTTTGTCTTTCAACACACCATTAACATATTGTTTGCCTTTGCTCCGTGACCTTTTGGTCAGCTATGTGGCTTGGTCCAATCTGCACCTTCTCCTTTGTTATCTCTTGCCCAACCCCCACCTCACTTGTTTATAATCTGTGACTTTTCTAATATTTGTCAGTTCCGAAGAAGGGTCACTGACCCGAAACGTTAACTCTGCTTCTCTTTCCACAGATGCTGCCAGACCTGCTGAGTGAATCCAGCATTTCTTGTTTTTGTTTCAGATTTCCAGCATCCGCAGTATTTTGCTTTTATTTGAGAAGCTGGGATTGTTCTCCTTGGAGCAAAGGAGATTGAGAGGAGATTTGATAGAGGTGTTCAAGTTTATGTCAGTTTTAGATAAGGTAGGCGAAGAAAAGCTGCTCCCATTAGCTGATGGTACAAGATTTAAGGTTTTGAGCAAGAGATGCATGGGGTGAGGTGTTGGTGGGTTAATGAGCAAGAACCTTTTTATGCAACGAGCTCACTGCCTACAAGGGTGGTGGAAGCAGAGACAGTGAATGATTTCCAAAGGAAATTGGATGGACACTGGGGGAAATAACGCTCCGGGGAATGGGACTGATTGGATTGCTCGACAGAGAGCCGGCATGGACTCAATAGGCCAAATGGTCTCCTGTGCTGTAATGACTCTGACAGTAAGATAAGATGGGTTAATGTGTGGCTGGAGGAGAGAGAGCTTCAGATTCTAGGTGTATTGGGCCCAGTTGTGGGGCAGGAGGGACCTGCGTAAGATGGACAGGTTAAAGCTCAAAAGGGCTGGGACCAACGACCTTGCAGGGAGGTTAACGTGCTGTATGGGAGTCTTCTTTGGCCTCCTTATCTCGAGAGACAATGGGTAAGCGCCTGGAGGTAGTCAGTGGTGTGTGGAGCTGCGCCTGGAGTGGCTATATAGGCCAATTCTAGAGTGACAGACTCTTCCACAGGTGCTGCAGAAAAATTTGATTGACGGGGCTGTTACACAGTTGGCTCTCCCCTTGCGCCTCTCTTTTTTCCTACCAACTGCTAAGTCTCTTCGACTCGCCACACTTTAGCCCCGCCTTTATGGCTGTCCGCCAGCTCTGGCGAACGCTGGCAACTGACTCCCACGACTTGTGATCAATGTCACAGGATTTCATGTCGCGTTTGCAGATGTCTTTAAAGCGGAGACATGGACGGCCGATGGGTCTGATACCAGTGGCGAGCTCGCTGTACAATGTTTCTTTGGGGATCCTGCCATCTTCAATGCGGCTCACATGGCCAAGCCATCTCAAGCGCCGCTGACTCAGTAGTGTGTATAAACTGGGGATGTTGGCCGCCTCGAGGACTTCTGTGTTGGAGATACGGTCCTGCCACCTGATGCTAAGTATTTTCCGGAGGCAGCGAAGATGGAATGAATTGAGACGTCGCTCTTGGCTGACATACGTTGTCCCGGCCTCACTGCCATAGAGCAAGGTACTGAGGACACAGGCTTGATACACTCGGACTTTTGTGTTCTGTGTCAGTGCGCCATTTTCCCACACTCTCTTGGCCAGTCTGGACATAGCAGTGGAAGCCTTTCCCATGTGCTTGTTGATTTCTGCATCGAGAGACAGGTTACTGGTGATAGTGGAGCCTAGGTAGGTGAACTCTTGAACCACTTCCAGAGCGTGGTCGCCGATATTGATGGATGGAGCATTTCTGACGTCCTGCCCCATGATGTTCGTTTTCTTGAGGCTGATGGTTCGGCCAAATTCATTGCAGGAAGCCGCAAGCCTGTCGATGAGACACTGCAGGCACTCTTCAGTGTGAGATGTTAAAGCAGCATCATCAGCAAAGAGGAGTTCCCTGATGAGGACTTTCCGTACTTTGGGCTTCGCTCTTAGATGGGCAAGGTTGAACAACCTGCCCCCTGATCTTGTGTGGAGGAAAATTCCTTCTTCCGAGGACTTGAACGCATGTGAAAGCAGCAGGGAGAAGAAAATCCCAAAAAGTGTGGGTGTGAGAACACAGCCCTGTTTCACGCCACTCAGGATAGGAAAGGGGTCTGATGAGGAGCCACCATGTTGAATTGTGCCTTTCATATTGTCATGGAATGAGGTGATGATACTTCGTAGCTTTGGTGGGCATCCAATCTTTTCTAGTAGTCTGTAGAGACCACGTCTGCTGACGAGGTCAAAGGCTATGGTGAGATCAATGAAAGCAATGTAGAGGGGCATCTGTTGTTCACGGCATTTCTCCTGTATCTGACGAACGGAGAACAGCATGTCAACGGTCGATCTCTCTGCACGAAAGCCACACTGTATGGGCGTACTTAAATTAATTTGGTGGGGGTGGGTAATGTGGTTCCAGGATAAAGCATTATTGAGGAGTTGCAAGATGTACAGAGGACTGGGAAAGACAGTTGCCATTAAAAATCAGACAGAGGACATGGTGAGGTAGACTAGGATAGCTTTAGAGTGCATGTGCATAAATGCACTGAGCGCGGTCAGTAAAGTTAGCATGTTGCAGGTACAGGCAGCTGGTTAGCTGCATGGTTATTGTGGCAAATAACAGAGACCTGGCTCAAACAAGGGGAGGATTCGGTCCAAAGAACAGTCCAGCACAGGAACAGGCCGTTCGGCCCTCCAAGCCTGTGCCGATCTTGATACCTGCCTAAACTAGCACCTTCTGCACTTCCGGGGCCCATATCCCTCTATTCCCTTCCTATTCATGTATTTGTCAAGATGTCTCTTAAACGTCGCTATCGTACCTGCTTCCACCACCTCCCCTGGCAGCAAGTTCCAGGCACTCACCACACTCTGTGTTTTAAAAAAAAACTTGCCTCGCAATCCCCTCCAAACTTAAACCTATGTCCCCTAGTAATTAACTCTTCCACCCTGGGAAAAAGCTTCTGACTATCCACTCTGTCCATGCCACTCATAACTTTGTAAACCTCTATCATGTTGCCCCTCCACCTCCGTCGTTCCAGTGAAAACAATCCGAGTTTTTCCAACCTCTCCTCATAACTAATGCCCTCCAGACCAGGCAACATTCCTGGTAAACCTCTCCTGTACCCTCTCCAAAGCCTCCACGTCCTTCTGGTAGTGTGGCGACCAGAATTGCATGCAATATTCCAAGTGTGGCCTAACTAAGGTTCTGTACAGCTGCAACATGCCTCGACCGATGAAGGCAAGCATGCCGTATGCCTTCTTGACTACCTTATCCACCTGCGTTGCCACTTTCAGTGACCTGTGGACCTGTACGCCCAGATCTCTCTGCCTGTCAATACTCCTAAGGGTTCTGCCATTTACTGTATACCTCCCACCTGCATTAGACCTTCCAAAATGCATTACCTCACATTTGTCCGGATTAAACTCCATCTGCCATTTCTCCGCCCAAGTCTCCAACCGATCTATATCCTGCTGTATCCTCTGACAATCCTCATCATTATCCGCAACTCCACCAACCTTTGTTTCGTCCGCAAACTTACTAATCAGACCAGCTACATTTTCCTCCAAATCATTTATATATACTACAAACAGCAAAGGTCCCAGCACTGATCCCTGCGGAACGCCACTAGTCACATCCCTCCATTCAGAAAAACACCCATCCACTGATACCCTCTGTCTTCTATGACAGAGCCAGTTCTGTATCCATCTTGCCAGCTCACCTCTGATCCCGTGTGACTTCACCTTTTGTACCAGTCTGCCATGCGGGACCTTGTCAAAGGCTTTACTAAAGTCCATATAGATAACATCCACTGCCCTTCCTTCATCAATCATCTTCGTCACTTCCTCAAAAAACCCAATCAAATTGGTAAGACACGACCTCCCCTTCACAAAATCATGCTGGCTCTCGCTAATAAGTTCGGGTACTTAATATTCTTGGCTACAGTGTAATCAGGAACCAAAGGGAAGGGGGAAAAAGTTGTGATGGTAGGGTGTTGCTAGTATTGAACAACGGCTACAGCATTAGAAAGGAATAAATGTAGTTGAGGGTCCAAAGATAGAATCTATTTGATTAGAATTAAGGAACAATAGAGGAGCTATTACATTGTTGGTTGTATACTATAGGTCACCAAATAGTGGGAAGGAGACTGGGAGTAAATTTGCTGAAAGATGCAAGATCTGCAGAGTGGTGATGGTCTTCAATTATCCCAATACAGTCTGAGGTAGTAACAATTTGAAGGGCGAAGAGGAGGAATCCTGAAATGTGTACGAGAACTTTCTTGATCAGTATGTTTCCGGCCCAATGAGGAAGGAAGGAGTGCTGGATCTAGTTCTGGGAATGAAGTGGAGCCAATGGAGTATGTTTCAGTGGGAGAGCATTTGGGAATTGGTGATCAGATATCATTAGGTTTATGGCTGTTACAATGGAAGCCTTTCGTTTTGCACTCATTGGGACAATTCTCAAGAATACCAATGTAAGGGGAAATGACTTTATAGTGTATGAGAAGAGAGTGCTGATTGGTTGGCAAGTGAACTCTGGTAGAGGTGTTGCCATAGAGAATGCACCAGTTTACGATGACTAACAGTTAACTGCCAAGCTCAAGGACAAATTTCAGCGAGCTGAAAAAGGACCTAGCCCAGTGGATTGGAATCAATGATTGGCAGATAAAGCAGTTGTTATGACCAGGTGAGAAAGGTGTCCAGGGGTCCCTCTCAGCCTTCACCTAGTCTTACTGTAACAGGGTTTTATTTTTAAACACTGTGTTTTGAGCTCCCCCTTGTTCACCGCTTTCCAATTATAAGGCAAAGAAAGTAGCACAAACAGGCTTTCTTGGGTTTAAAGAAGAAAAGTGAAATTTATTAAAACTTAAACTCTAATTCGGTTAACGGCAATGGGTACGCGCCCATGCTAGTATGCATACACGATACACACATTCCAATAGGAACAGAAGAAAAAATAAAGTGGAAAGGTTTGAGGCAATATCTGAAGAGTTGTTACAGTTCTTCGCGCTCACTGTAGAGTCCTTGCTTGCAGGTAATTCTTGCTTTTCGTTGGAGCCCAGTATTCTTAAATCTTGTTCACTGAAGGAGACTTTTCTCTTTGGGTTAATTTGTCTTCAGTGGATTCCGAAGCTAGTGAGAAAGAGATGGGAGTAGACAGGAGGGAGATGTTCTCAATCCAGGATCTTTCCTGTCTTCAAACACTCTTTCTCCAATTTAAAACTCCCCAAGTTGGCCAGCAGGGTACTCATGTGGCTGGTATAACCACTTCTGGCTTTGTGTATTGGGTGGGTCAGGGAATGGACCTTTGTTCAACACCGTCTGCTAATATGCAAAAATGTCTTTCCGGCCCAGGGCCTGGCAATTCCTTGTAACAGGCCTTCTCTTCTTCCCAGTAACAATTTGAAATGTAATGTCCATGTGGTGAAATTAATGTGCCTCATTCTTGGCAGGTGGGGGCCTGCATGACACAGTAAATGAGCAATTCAGAGGACATGGTCCAGGTACAGAGTAGACACATTCCCACAAGTGATGAAAAGAAGGGCATCCAAAGCTAGAGTTCCTTGGATGACTAAAGATATAGAAGTTAAAACGAGACAGAGAAAGGAGGTTTATGATCAATGTCAGATTCATGATACAGCAGAGAACCAAGCTAAATACAAAAAATACAGGAGAGAACTGCAAATGGAAATGAACAAAGACAGTGTATGAGACTAGAGTAGCAGATAGCATAAAAGGAAACCAAAACTCTTTCATAAACCTATAATTAGTAAAATGGGAGTGAAAGGAAGGGTGGAGCCAATTAGGAATCAAAAAGGAGACCTTGTGGAGACAGATCTTTTCAGCCCCTAATTGACCCATCCTTCCTTTCACTACCTTTTTTTTTACTGTTTGGATGTATTTGAAAGAAGGAAACCCAAAAGTCTGTTTCCTGTTAAAATGAGTATTTTGACAGCATCCTTTTTAGTGAAGACAAATGCAGCTTCATAGTAAAAGGGAGCAGTAGGGAAATTGGATAGGATAAAAAGAGAGGAGATACTTAAAACATTGGCAGACCTCCAAGTGGATACTGCTGAAGGAAGTAAGGGTGGAGATAGCGGAGGCTGTGGCCACAATCTTCCATAGATATGTGATTCGTGCCAGAAGGTTGGAGGGTTGAAAATGTTACCCCCGTTCAAAAATGGGGAGACTGATGATAAACTTGACGTCTACAGGACAGTCAGCCTAATGTCGATGGGGAATCATTGAGACATTAATCCAGGACTAAATTAATTGGCACTTGGAAAAATATGGGTTAATAAATGAAGTCAGCACTAATTTGTTAAAGTCAAATTTTGTTTGACTAACTTGATTAATTCCTTGAAGTAATAGAAGCGATGAGGGTGTTGTGGTTGATATTGTGTATATGGAGTTTAAAAGCAATTTGATAAAGCACCACATAGTAGACTTGTTTGCAGAATTAAAGTCTCTGGGATTAATGGAGCACTGGCAACATAATTACAGAATTGGCTAATGAATAGAAAGCAGAGGGTATTGGTGAATAGTTGTTTTTCAGACTTGAGGGGATTGTATAGTGGTGGTCCTCAAGAGTCATTATTAGGCCCAATGCTCTTTTTGATATATTAACCTGGACTTGGGCATGCAGGGCATAACTTCAAAAATTGTAGATTGCACAAAACTCAAATGTAGTGAGAGACTTCAGGAGAACATAAACTGGTAAAATAGGCAGACACTTGGCAGATGAAATTTAATGCAGAGAAGTGATTTGGTTTGGTAGGAAGAAAGGACAGGCAAAATAAATAAATGGTACAATTTAAAGGAGGTGCAGGAAAAGAGGAAACTGGGGTGTACATACGAAACTGTTTGAAGGTGGCAGGACAAGTTGAGAAGGCTGTTTAAAAATGCTTAAAAGGGATTCTTGGCTTTATAAATAGAGGCATAGAGTACAAAAGCAAAGAGGTTATACCAGTTAGGCCCCAGCTGGAGTATTGTGGCCAATTCTGGGCACTGCAGTTTATTTTTATTTTATTTTAGAGATACAGCACTGAAACAGGCCCTTCAGCCCACCGAGTCTGTGCCGACCATCAACCACCCATTTATACTAATCCTACATTAATCCCATATTCCTGCCACAACTCCTCAATTCCCCTACCACCTACCTACACTAGGGGCAATTTACAATGGCCAATTTACCTATCAACCTGCAAGTCTCTGGCTGTGGGAGGAAACCGGAGCACCCGGTGGAAACCCACGCAGTCACAGGGAGAACTTGTACCCAGAATTGAACCCAGGTCACTGGTGCTATGAGGCTGCAGTGCTAACCACTGTGTCACTGTGCCGCCCTGAGGAAGGATGTTAAGGCCTTGGAGAGGGGGCAGAGGAGATTTACTAGAATGTTACTACAGAATTGTTACAGTGCAAAAAGAGGTCATTTAGCCCATTGTGTCCATGCTGGCTCTCTGAAAGAGTAATTCACTCAGTTCCATTCCCCCGCTGCCTTCCCGTAACCCTGCACATTCTTCCTTTTCAGTTAACAGTCTAATTCCCTTTTGAATGCTTCAACTGAACCTGCCTCCACCACACTGTCAGGCAGTGCATTGCAGACCTTAACCACTTGCTGCGTGAAAAAGGTTTTCCTCATGTCGCGTTTGCTTCTCTTACCAAATACTTTAAATCTGTGCCCTCTCGTTCTCAATCCATTCCTGACTGGGAACAGGTTTTTCTCTATCTACTCTGTCCAGTCCCCTCATGATTTTGAATCAAATCACCTCTCAGCCTTCTCTTCTCCCAGGATCTATCTTCATAACTGAAATACCTCATCCCTGGAACCATTCTCATGAATCTTTTCTACACTCTCTCCAATGCCCTAACCTCTTTCTTAAAGTGCGGCGCCTGGAACTGGACTTATCTCTCCAGCTGAGGCTGCACTAGTGTCTGATACAAGTTCAGCATAACTTCCTTTCTTTTGTACTCTATTCCCCTAATAATAAAGCCCAGGATACTGTATGCTTTATTAACTGCGCTCTTAACCTGTCCTGCCACCTTCAATGACTTATGCAGATATACACCCAGGTCCCTCTACTCCAGTGTCCCCTTTAGAATTGTACCCTTTATTCTATATTGTCTCTCCATGTTCTTCCTACCAAAATGAATAACTTCGCATGTCTTCGCAAAGAGCTTCATCTGCTACTTGTCTGCCTATTCCACCAATTTGTCTATGTCCTTTTGAAGTTCTATGCTATCCTCACAATGCTTCCAAGTTTCATATCATCTGCAGACTTTGAAATTGTGCCCTGTACACCAAGGTCTAGGTCATTAATGTATATCAGGAAAAGCAAGAGTCTCAACACTGAGCCCTGAGGAACTCCACTACAAACCTTCCTGCAGCCCGAAAAACATCCATGAACCACTACTTTGTTTCCTGTCACTCAGCCAATTATGTATCTATGTTGCTACTGTCCCTTTATTTGTTTGGCACTGTATCAGATGTCTTTTGAAAGTCCATGTGCACCACATCAACAGCATTGCCCTCATCAACCCTCTCTGTTACCTCCTCAAAAAACTCCAGCAAGTTAATTAAGCATGATTTTCCCTTAAGAAATCCATGCAGGCTTTGCTTAATTAACCTGCATTTGTCCTTATGACTACTAATTTTGTCCTGAATTATTTTTTCTATAAATTACCCCACTACTGAAGTTAAACTGACTGGTCTGTAGTTGCTGGGCTTATCTTTATACCCTTTTTTGAACACGGGTGTAACGTTTGCAATTCTCCAGTCTTCTGTCACCGTCCCCGAGTCTAAGGAAGACTGAAAAGTTATGGTCAGTACCTCTGCTATTTCCACCCTCACTTCACTCAGTATCCTTGGATAATCTCATCCAGTCTTGGTGCTTTATCCACTTTAGGTACAGACAGCCTATTTAATATGTCCTCTATCAATTTTTAATCCTTCTAGTGTCTGAATTACCTCCTCTTTCACCAATGCCTGGGTTGCATCATCTTCCTTGGTAAAGACAATTGCAAAGTATTCATTTATTACCTCAGCTACACCCTCTGTCTCCATGCATAAAAATCCCCCATATGGTCCCTCATCGGCCCCACTCCTTTTACTATTTATATGTCTGTAGAAAACTTCAGGATTCCCTTTTAATGTTAGCTGCCATGCTCTTTGCTTCTCTTATTTTCTTTTTCACTTCCCCTCTAGACTTTCTATATTCAGCCTGGTTCGCAATCATGTTTTCTACCTGGCATCTGTCATAAGCACATTTTTTCTTCTTCATCTTAATCTCTGCCTCTTCCAGGGAGCTCTGGATTTGTTTGCCCTACCTTTCCCCTTTAAGGGAACATACCTTGACTGCACCCGAATTATTCCTCTTTGAAGGTACCCCATTGTTCAGCTACTGTTTTTCCTGCCAACTTTTGACTCCAATTTATCCGCCCCAGCTCCATTCTTGCCCCATTGAAGTTGACTTCCCCCCAGTTAATTATTCTTACTCTGGATTGTCCTTTGTCCTTTCTGTTGTCAGCCTAAACCTTATGATACAATGACTACTGCCCTCTACATGCTCTTGCACTGATACTTGATCCACTTGGCTCACCTCATTCCCAAGAACCAGGTCCAGCAGCGCCCTCTTTTTCATTGCACTAGCAACATACTGCTGTAGAAAATTTCCAGAACACACTCTAGGAACTCTTTCCCCTTACTGTCCTTTACACTACTCCTATCCCAGTCTATGTTTGGATAATTAAAGTCTCCCATTATAACTACCCTATAATTTTCGTTCCTCTCTAATTTCTTTGCAGATTTGTTCCTCCACATCCTTGCCACTAGCTAGCGGCCTATAGATAACACCGAGCAATGTAACTGCACCTTTTTCATTTCTTAGCTCTAGCCAAATTGATTGTGTCCTCAACCCCTCCGGGCATCCTTTTTCTCCAACACTGCAATGCTCTCCTTAATCAATATTGCCACCCCTCCACCTTTTTTCCCTTTCCTATCTTTCATGAGCACTTTGTATCCAGGAATATTTAACACCCAGTCCTGCCCTTCTTTGAGCCAGGTCTCTGTTATAGCCACAACTTCATACTTCCAAATGGCAATCTGCGCCTGTACCTCACCAATCTTGTTAACTACACTCCGGTCATTCACATACATGTACATTAACCCTGATTTAGACTTTATTACTTTGTCCCTTAATCTGACCCAACCTAATAACTTACAATTCCCTACTCTCGTGTTATCTATCTCCCCCAGTATTCTGTGCACCTTGGTATTCCTCTCTAATACTTGCTCCTGGTTCCCACACCCCTGACAAGTTACCAGTTTTGCTTCCCTCCAATCTAAGCTCCCTCTCAGGTTCCCATCCCCCTTCCAATCTAGTTTAAACCCTCCCCAACAGCACTAGCAATTCTCCTTGCAAGGATATTAATTCCAGTCCTGCTAAGATGCAAACCATCCATCTTGTACAGGTCCCACCTGCCCAGAACTGGCCCCAATGCCTCAGAAATCTGATGCCCTCCCTCCTACATCATATCTCCAGCCACGTGTTCAATCGCTCAATTCTCCTATTCCTATGCTCACTTGCACATGGGACTGGGAGTAATTCTGCAATTACTGCTTTTGAGGTCCTGATTTTTAATCTCCCTAACTCCGTAAAATGTTCTAAGGATGAGGACTTCAGTTACTTGGAGAGTTTGGGTTATTCTTCGAGCAGAGCAGGTTAAGGGGAAATTTAATAGAGATGTTCAAAATTGAGGGTTTTGATGGAATAAATGGGGAGAAACTATCTCAACTGGCCAGAGGGTCAGTTATCAAAGGATAGAAATTTAAGGTAATAGGCGAAAGAACTGGAAGCCACATGAGGAAAACATTTTTTTATTTAGCAAGCTATTGTGATCTAGAATGTATTACCTGAAAGGGTGGTGGAAGCTGATTCTCTAGTAACATTCAAAAGGAAATGGGGCGAATACATGAAGGGGAAAAATTTGCTGGGCTATGAGGAAAGCGCAGGAGAATGGGAATAATTGGATAGCTCTTTCAAAGTGCCAGCACAGGCATGATGGGCTGAATAGCCTCTTTCTGTATCATTCTATGATCTTGGGAGTCCTGTTATTGCCACATTTTCTGTTGAATCAAAACATGAGTTCTAAGGCCCCTTGGTGTTCTTTCCTGCTGCAGTGACTCCCAGTGTGTGCTTTCCAAGTGAATTGAAGATGAGCATCGCCCCCTCCTCCTCCTGCCTTTTCCGTGGCTATATGTACGTTTTGCCTGAATGACTGACTGAACCAAGGGTC
Source organism: Heterodontus francisci (assembly GCF_036365525.1). Lineage (NCBI taxonomy): Eukaryota > Metazoa > Chordata > Chondrichthyes > Heterodontiformes > Heterodontidae > Heterodontus > Heterodontus francisci. The sequence goes on from NC_090408.1 coordinate 5,834,282, forward strand.
TGTCTTTGAGGAATTGATATAAACCGAGCTGATCTAAGCTGCACCCCACCCCACCCAGAACCCCGAGTCAGAAAGTTGGTCATATTAAATCAGCTTTTAATTTTCCTCCTTTTCAGGTTTGCGAAGGAATTTTCATCCTGCTCTGTGACTGGCCCGCTCACTGTTTTAGTGCACATATTACATCTATTTTAAGAAACTTGTCAAAAAACAAAATTAATTGATAAAAATGGAATAAATGTTTGATTTGGGTAGTTTTAGTCTTTGACTATAAACAGCAAGCAAAATACTTTGGATAATGGTGTGTTTCATTGTGATTTTCCAGGTCCGACTGATGAGGTTGAAGAGGAAGATATGGAGGAGGATCCAGTTACCAATGGCAACTGATGTTTCCCTCTGTGCTTGTTTTAAAGTTCCTTGTTTCACGGGCTCCAATTTAAAGAGAACAATTCGGAGTTTTAGTGAAGTGCTGAATGTTGAGCTTGTCGGTGGACGCACTATGTCTCAACTGAAGCCAGTTTTAGTTTCTACATCTAGTTCCCGGCTGGCTGGTAACAGTACAGGCACCTCTGTCCACTGCCCACACCCATCAGTACTCAGTGCAGTAAATATTGGTTTGAGTTTGCATTTATACCCTAACCGACCAGTAAATTCACTTCAGCTTAATTATCATGTTCAGACTGTAATGTGTAAATGTTTGCTTGCCAGAGAGTTTTGATAATAAACATTATTTAAAATTTCAATAGTCTGTCAATCTGGTCTTAAACTTAGCTCACTAGACTGGTTCCTGATATAAGGGGTTTGACCTAATGAGGGATTGAATATACTCTACCTATTTTCCCTGGAGTTTGAAGAATGATGAGCGATTTCATTGAAACATAAAATACTTAATGGGTTGCCAGAGTAGATTTTGGGAGGATGTTTCCCTTGGCTGGAGGGTCTTGAATTAGGGGTTAAAGTGCCAGAATAAGGGGTCAGCCATTTAGGACTGAGATGAGAAATTCTTCAAAGGGTTGTGAAAATTTGAAATTCTGTACCCCGGAGAGCTGTGAGTGCTTAGTCAACACATTTATGGATATAAAGGGATATGGGATGGTGTAGCTGAGGTAGAAGATTAACCATGATATTTAATAGTGGAGAAGACTTGAGGGGCCAAATGGCCTATTCCTGCTGTTTTCTTTTGTTTTTATTTTGAATAACAAAGTGCTGGAAATAATCAGCTTAGGTAGCCTCTGTGGAGTGAGAAACAGTGTTAACGTTTCATGTCGATCTTCTGAGAGAACTGGATAAAGTAGGAGATGCAGTAGGGTTTAAATAAGTTATGTGGAAATTGCCCCGATATATCCTATCCATAAAAAGCAGGACAAAGCCATTCTGGTCAGTTATCGCCCCATCAGTCTGCTCTCAATCATCAAAGTGATGGACGGTGTTGTCGACAGTGCTATCAAGCAATGCTTACAGCAAGTGACCTGCTCACCGGTTTGGATTCCACCAGGATTACCTGGCTCCAGACCTCATTACAGCCTTGAACTAAACATGGACAAAAGATCTGAATTCCAGAGATGAGATGAGTGACTGTCCTTGACATCAAGGCAGCATTTCCTCCCCGATGGTGTGCGCTGGCGACGTATTTTTTCCGCCAGTGTCACTGCCTTCAAGACGACACGCAGCTCCCGGCAGAGTCTGTTAGCCGCGCCTCTCTGAGGGAGTTGCCTGTCTTTTACCGGGATCTATTCCAAGTCTGGAACATGGTCGCCTCCAGTCAGGGCGCTCCCCCGCCGGCGGAGGAGAGTGCCTCGGGCGGCCGGCTCCGGGGACGGTCCGGCGAGCGGAGGAGTGGCCGAAGCCCTCGGGACGCCCCTCAGTGCGGGTGGCGAGGGGGATCGGGAGTGCAGAGCGCTCCCGGCCGAGCTGACTCCCGCTCAGCCGGAACTGCTCATCGGACCCAGGCCCCGAAACCCTCCTCGGGAGCCGGTCCCGCACAACCCGAGCCGCCTCTCGGAAATGCCCTCCGTGCCATTCCAGTCGGCACGGAGGGGTTTCCTGTACAGGCTGCTCCTGCACACTCTCCACTTCCTCGCCCTCGTCAGCTGGCCGGACACGCCCTGGCGGTCCGCGTTGCCATCTGGCGGCGAGGGGAAACCCCAATGGAGGTCTCTCTACGCGGGAGCCTTCCCCCTTTACATCGGGGATCTGGGGTGGAGTGTGTTGCACAGAGCAGTCCCGTGCAATAGATTTTTAAGTAGGTTCATGGACTCCCCGGCCGCCTGTACTTTCTGCGGCCTGGACGAGTCCGTGTTCCATGTATATATGGAGTGTGCGAGGTTGCAGCCCCTCTTTGAGTATCTGAAGGGGCTGCTCCTCAAGTTCTGGCTGCACTTCAGCCCCACGCTCCTGATCTTTGGGCACCCGGTGCGGAGGGGCGTGGGCCGGGAGGAGGATCTCCTCGTTGGTCTGCTCCTGGGCCTGGCCAAGGTGGCAATTCACAGGTCCAGGCTGCGGGCCGTCGGGGGGTCTGTCCTCCCCGATTGCCTGCCCCTCTTCCGCGGTTATGTTCGCGCCCGGGTGTCCCTGGAGAAGGAGCATGCGGTGTCCGCCGGTACGCTTGAGGCCTTCCGCAACCGGTGGGCACCGCAGGGACTGGAGTGCATTGTCGATGCCGAAAATGGCATTTTAATTTCAGTTTTTGTTTATTTGTTTTTAATAAAGTTATTTTAAAAATATAAGTATGTATATAAAGGGGGCCTGAGCAATAAAGGCCCCCTCGACATGAAAAATTTAAAAGGGGCCTGGGGTATAAAGGCCACCTTATATATTAAAAAAAAAAGGAGAAAAGGAAAAAAAAACAGGGTTAGCTGCTGGCTAATTGGAGTGTTGACTGCTGATTGCAGCAACGAGCCTCAGCTGAGAGTGCTGGTGGTAGTTGGAGGTTGCAGAGGTGGAGAGAGGAGCTAGACTGAGCAAGGGAGAGCAGTTACAAACAAGCAGAGGGAGAACTTCAACAATAATCGCCATTAAAGAGAAGAACGAGACATTCTTTTTTTGTTGGAAACCAGGCTTTGTCTGGAGGTGGGTGCTGAACAGCAGTAATATACTTTGGACTGTTGGGGGAGGAACAAGTGGCCGGAACAAAAGGGCTGGGGATGCCAATTCAGCAGGAATCTGTACTGCTGCAACAGGCACACAGGGAAGCTCCCTCCCCACCCCAATTGCCCAGCCTGGGTCAGCTGAAGCTGCCCGGCTAAACAGACGGAAGGGGATAGATAGTGCCTGGGCAGCTTTAGCTGACCCAGGTGAAGACGCCTCCCCCAACCAGAAGACTGGAAGACCAAGTGCAAAGACTGTTTTAAGTGTGCTGTGAGCACCACCTCCAGAAATCAAGTCATCCCTTACAGCCTGTCTTTACCTCTCTATTCCCTCAGCCTCTCCCCTAACCTGTTTGTTTTTTTAATACATATTCAAAATCTTTTGATATTCGGTGTGCAAGCCTGCAATTTGGGGTGGGTTTAGCTCTTTACCCATGGCAAACCCTTCATCACCGGTGGCGGGGCCCTCCACTACCTATGCAGCTGCAGCCTCTGTGGCTGCCCACGTAGCCCCGTCACCCTTTAAATTGATAACATCCAGCCATGGGGTGAAGAGCTATTCCCACCCCAACATGTCTATTGAGGCCTGCGTAAAGGCAATGGCCGAGGTTGTCGGCCCCTCGGCCATTGTTGCGGCCTCAAAGATGTATGGAAAGTCTGTGTTCTTTTTGAAGACCGAGTGGGTGGTGTCCCTGGCCCTGAGTAAAGGGCTCACTGTGGGGGGGACCTTCCTGCCGGTGGACCCTCTGGGTGCCACTGTGCAACGGATAATGCTATCCAACGTCCCACCCTTCATTCCCAGTGAGCTCCTCCTCCCCCACCTGCACCATCTGGGGGAGGTGAGGTCGGGGCTCACCCCAGTCCGGCTTGGTCTTCGGGAACACAGCCTCCAACGTGTCTACTCCTTCCGCCGCCAGTTATTTATACAGCTGGCGCGGACTCGGCCAATTTAATGTGGAGTTCAGGGGACGGCCTACCGTGTCTTTTGGACCTCGGATGGGGCGCGGTACCACGTCTGCAAGGGGGTGGGGCATGTTCATAAGAACTGCCCCAACCTCCCAGCCGCCAGCTCCACCTCGGCAGCCCAAGGTGGTTCCATAGCACCTCCTCCCACTCTCCCCACACATCCAACAGACACTGCCCAGTCGGTTCCGGAGGCTGTGGTTTTCACAGCCTCCAGAGGGGAGAGGAGTGCCCGTCCGAGTGGAAAGAAGACGCGGAGGAAAAAGAAACATCAGGAGGTGTGTCCCCTGGACACATTGACACAACCCAAGCCTGAGCTCAGCCCAAAGCCCGTTCCCACGGAATCTACCTGTCCCAGGGCTGGGCTCAGGCCCAGGGTGACTAAAAAAAAGGAGGGTGCGGAGGCCTCTGATGACATGAAGGTCTCTGAGCCTCTGCGCCCTAGTGGGAAAAAGAGGAGAAGGCACCCCTCCACAGAGGTGATGTGGGGCCCATCTGTTGGAGGGGAGCTGTCTCCTGTTTCGGGTCCCCAGGTTTCCCCTACCACCACCACCAAAGCTACAAAGTCTGGGCAGGAGCTCCCTATTCCTCAGGATGGAGGAGAGGGGGAGACCCCTGTACATGAGGCCCCTCCTGAAGGAGTAAGTGGGGCCCTGCTTGTGGTGGGGGAGCCTGAGGACGCAGCCCATTCTGCCACTGCCACTGGGTCGGGTGCCCTGAGCGGAGGTGAGGGCGAGGCCCCAAAGGGTCGGCCCTCCCAGCCGGAGTCCACCACCAACCAGGAGACACCCGACCCGGTTATAACCGAGAATGCTGCCCCATCTGCTGGGCCTGTGGGTGCTGGCGGAGCGGGAGATGGCCTCCTCTGTCTGCCTCCGGTCTCGGCTCCGGCTGGATTTCCGGAGTCGGGAACTTCTGTCTCCCTGGACCACTCATTGGCCTGGGGACGGAGGTGGAAGGGGGTCCTGAACTGCTGGCGCCCACAGGCTCCAGTTTCACAGTAGAACCCAGAGAGGACTCCTCCACCATCGATCCTGGGGGTGGGATCGTGACGGAGGCGGGACCAGCTGGCGCGGCCGGGTCATCCGCCCCACAGTGTGTGGTGGATGTGTTGGCCGCTGGTGGTGACGACCCGGAGGAGGATGGGGATTCGGTGTGGGGCACAGAGGATGACCTTGATTCCATCGCCAGTGAGGTGGTGGAGTCCCTCATGCCTCCCACCGAATCTCCTCTCATCCCCACGGCGGAACTCCGGGATTTCCTTGCGGCTTGCAGGGGTTGCCGCAATAAAGTTCAGCTGGCCCTCGGCCATTGGTCGAATCTGGCGCTGATCATACAGTCCGTCCGTGCTGCCCTCAAGAAAGCGGGCAAGTGCGCGGGCGTGAAACTGGTTGAGAGGCGCCGTTTTAATGTGTTCCTCAATGGGTTACTGGGGGAGTGGAGGGCCAGGTGCACTTCCACTCCCTCCTCACAGTGAGGTGTTGGTGACGGGTTTTAAGTACCTTTGACATGAAGATAACCATAGCCAGCCTCAACATCAATGGCAGCAGGGGGTCTCACCGCAGATTTCACAATCTCTCAGTCCTCAGGGAAGGGAGATACGCGGTGAGCTTTCTGCAGGAAACCCACACCATTCCGGGAGACGAAGCCACCTGGCTCCTGGAGTGGCAGGGTGGGGTCTACATGAGTCACCTCGCCCCCATTTCTAGTGGGGTGGCTATCTTGTTGGTCCCGACTTTTCAGCCGGAGATCTTGGGGGTCAAGGAGCTAGTGCCGGGCCACTTGCTCCACCTCGCCGTTCGCCTGGGTAGCGTGCCGCTCCACTTTGTGAACGTGTACGCGCCCAGGCCCGGCACATTGCAAGCGCGCTTCTTTGAAGAAGTGTCCGCTCTCTTGAGCTCCATCGATAGCGGCGAGTGCATCATCCTCGGAGGGGATTTTATCTGCACCCTCGAGGTGGGGGATCACTCCGGTCCCCAGCGTGGCCAAGCGTCGGTGGAGAAGTTGAGGGGACTGATCAGCTCCCTTAACTTGGTGGACGTCTGGCGGAATCTCCATCCCGACTCCAGCGCCTTCATGTGGAGGTCTGGAGGAGGAGGGTCCCGAATCGACCGTCTCTACTTTTCGCAGGCGTACATCTCCCACGTCTCAGCGGCCTCCATGCGGCTGGTGCCGTGTTCGGACCACCGCCTGGTGTGGGCGGAGTTCACTCCGCTCCGCATGCGGGTGGGGTCCGCGTACTGGCACTTTAACAACCGGCTGCTGGAGGACGAACGATTTCGGGACTTGTTCTATCAATTCCGGGCCGACTGGAGAAGGAAGCAGGGGGGCTTCCCCTCCTTGAGGCTATGGTGAGATGTGGGCAAGACTCACATCCGCGTCTTCTGTCAGGAGTACGCGAAGAGGTCGGCCAAGAGGCGGGAAGCCGAGATCGGGCGCCTTGAGAGGGAGGTGCTCGACTTGGAGTCCCGCCTCGGTCATGCCGTCCTGGACCCGGCCTGTGGCAGGCGTACAAAGAAAAGAATGGCGCGCTGAGGGACCTGCAGCTCATAGGGTCCCGAGGCGCGTACGTGAGGTCGCGGATCCAGATCCTGGAAGATTTGGACCGCGCCTCACCCTTCTACTCGCTGGAAAAATGGCGGGGGGTCCGTAAGCAGCTCATCGAGCTGATGGCCGACGACGTATCCTCCATCACGGATCCGGAGGGAATGGGCCTCCTGGTCTGTACTTATTACAGTGCGTTGTTCTCTCCGGATCCGTCCAGCGAGGACGCGCGCAGAGTTTTGTGGGAGGACCTGCCGCAGGTCAGCCCGGAGGGCGCCGAAGGATTGGAGGCTCCGCTCACGTTGGCGGCGCTGACTGGTGCCCTCCACCAGCTCTCGAGGGGCAAATCCCCAGGGCTGGACGGGCTGACCGTGGAGTTCCTCAGGGCGTTCTGGGACGTCCTGGGGGATGATTACGCACGGGTCCTGAGGGAAAGCCTGGCGACCGGGGAGATGCCCCTCTCGTGCACAGGGCGGTCATCGTCCTGCTGCCGAAGAGGGCCGATCTCCGCCTGCTTATAAACTGGCGTCCGGTCTCCCTCCTCAGCACGGATTATAAGATCTTTGCCCGGGCTATGTCTACCCGCCTGGGCTCTGTGCTGGCCCGCATGATCCACCCCGACCAGTCCTACACGGTCCCGGGCCAGTCCATCCAGGGCAACATCCACCTGGTCCGGGACCTGATCCATCTTTCCCAGAGGACTGGTCAGTCGGTCGCCTTTCTCTCCCTCGATCAGGAGAAGGCGTTCGACAGGGTGGATCACGAAAAACTTTTCGGGACTCTGCGCGCTTTCGGACTAGGGCCGCATTTCGTGGCCCGGGTCCGACTTTTATTCGCCGCCGCAGATGTCTAGTCAAAGTTAACGGGTCCCTGACGGCGCCCCTTCGCTTTGGGAGTGGAGTGCGTCAGGGATGCCCCATGTCCGGCCAATTGTATACCATCTGCGTGGAGCCCTTCCTGTGCCTGCTTCGCAGGAGGTTGACGGGATTGGCTCTGCGCGAGCCGGCCATGCGGGTCGTCCTCTCGGCTTACGCCGACGACGTGCTCCTCGCGATCACAGACCCCGTTGACTTGCGGAGGATGCGCAACTGCCAGCAGACCTTTTCTGCCGCGTCCTCCGCGAGGATCAATTGGGACAAATGTTCCGGACTCCTGGTGGGTCAGTGGCGGGTCCCTGCCGGAGGAGATGACATCTTTTGCGTGGAGCACCACGCACCTCTATCTGGAAGTTCACCTTAGCCCCGCTGAGGAAGCCTGGCTGGCAAACTGGCAGGGGTTGGAGGCGAAAGTCACCGCTCGGCTGAGGCGCTGGACAGGACTGCTCCGAGTGCTTTCCTACAGGGTCGAGCGCTGGTCATAAACCAACTGGTGGCCTCCATGTTGTGGTACCGGTTGGTCACTTTGGCCCCGCCCCCTCCATTTGCCATCAAGATCCAGAAGAAACTCATCGATTTCTTCTGGGGCAGGAGGAAATACTGGATCTCTGCCGCGGTCCTGAGTTTCCCAATCGAGGAGGGCGGCCAGTCGCTGGTGTGCGTCCGCACCCAGGCTGCGATTCTCTGCCTTCGGACCCTGCAGAGATACCTGTACGTCGAGCGTCCTCCCAGATGGTGTGTGCTGGTGACGTATTTTTTCCGCCAGTGTCACTGCCTTCAAGACGACACGCAGCTCCTGGTGGAGTCCGTTAGCCGCGCCTCTCTGAGGGAGTTGCCTGTCTTTTACCGGGATCTATTCCGAGTCTGGAACATGGTCGCCTCCAGTCAGGGCGCTCCCCCGCCGGCGGAGGAGAGCGCCTCGGCTGCCCGGGCGGCCGACTCCGGGGACAGTCTGGCGGGTGGAGAAGTAGCCGAAACCCCCGGGACGCCCCTCACTGCGGGTGGCAAGGGGGCTCGGGAGTGCGGAGCGCTCCTGGCCGAGCTGACCCCCGCTCGGCCGGAACTGCTCATCGGACCCAGGCCCCGAAACCCTCCTCGGGAGCTGGTCCCGCACAACCCGAGCCGCCTCTCGGAAATGCCCTCCGTGCCATTCCAGTTGGCGCGGAGGGGTTTCCTGTACGGGCTGCTCCTGCACACTCTCCACTTCCTCGCCCTTGTCAGCCGGCCGGACACACCCTGGCGGTCCGCATTGCCATCTGGCGGCGAGGGGAAACCCCGATGGAGGTCTCTCTACGCGGGAGTCTTCCCCCTTTACATCGGGGACCTGGGATGGAGGGTGCTGCACAGAGCAGTCCCGTGCAATAGGCTTTTATGTAGGTTCACGGACTCCCAGGCTGCCTGTACTTTCTGCGGCCTGGACGAGTCCGTGTTCCACGTTTATACGGAGTGTGCGAGGTTGCAGCCCCTATTTGAGTATCTGAAGGGGCTGCTCCTCAAATTCTGGCTGCACTTCAGTCCCACGCTCCTGATCTTTGGGCACCCGGTGCGGAGGGGCTTGGGCCGGGAGGAGGATCTCCTTGTCGTTCTGCTCCTGGGCCTGGCCAAGGTGGCAATTCACAGGTCCAGGTTGCGGGCCGTCGGGGGGTCCGTCCTCCCCGATTGCCTGCCCCTCTTCCGCGGTTACGTTCAAGCCTGGGTGTCCCTGGAGAAGGAGCATGCGGTGTCCGCCGGTATGCTTGAGGCCTTCCGCGACCGGTGGGCACCGCAGGGACTGGAGTGCATCGTTGACGCCGAGAATGGCATTTTAATTTGAGTTTTTTGTTGATGTGAGATACAGAGTAAAGCTCCCTCTACACTGTCAAAAAAGGCAACATTTGACCAACTATGGCATCAAGGAGCCCCAGTAAAATTGAAGTTAATGGGAATCGGGGCATACTCTCCACTGACTGGAGTCACACCTAATACAATGGAATAAAAACAAGAAATGCTGGAAATACTCAGATCTGGCAGCATCTGTGGAGAGGGAAGCAGAGTTGATGTTTCAGGTCAGTGACCCGACATCAGAACAATGGAAGATGGTCATGGTTGTTTGGAGGCCAATCATCCCAGTCCTAGTACATTGCCCTGAGGAATTCTTGCAGTGGTGTCCTGGGCCCAAACATCTGCTGCCATTTCATCAATGTCCTTTCCTTCAACATAAGGTCTGAAGTGGGGATGTTTGCTGATGATTGCACGGTGTTCAGTTCTAGTTGCAACTTCTTAGATAATGCAGTCCGTGCCTGCATGCAGCAAGACCTGGACAACGATCAGGCTTGGGCTGATAAATGACAAGTGACATTTGTGCCATACAAGTGCCAGGCAGTGACCATCTCCAACAAGAGAGAATCTAACCACTTTCCCTTAACATTCAACTGCATTATCATCACTGAAACCCCACTATTCAACATCCTGGGAGTCACCATTGACCAGAAACTTAACTGAACCAGCCACAGAAATAATGTGGCTATAATTGTAGGGTAGAGGTTGGGTGTTCTGCATAAGTCAGGATTGTGATGGAATACTCCCTACTTCCAGAAATGAGGAAATGTTGAACAACACTCGAAGCTCCTGGAAAAAGTAGCCTGCTTGATACGAACCTTATCCACCACCTTAAGCACTCACTCCCTCTACCACTGGTGAAGTATGTACAATCTAAAAGTTGCACTTAGTAACTCACCAAAGCTCCTTTGACAGCACCTTCCAAACACACTACCTCTACCACCTAGAAGAATAAGGGCAGTAGGTGCATGGGAACACCACAACCTGCAAGCTGCCTTCCAAGTTGCAGGCCATCCTGACTTGGAAATATATCATTGTTCCTTCATTGACCCTGGGTCAAAATCCTGGAACTAACTCCTATGGGGGTATCTGCACCACATGGACTGCAGTGGTTCACCATCACCACCGAAGGCAATTGGGAATGGGCAATAAATGCTGGTCCTTTCAGTGAAGCCGACATCTCCTGAATGAATACAAAAAAAAGGTATGAAAAGTTTGGGTTGGAGGGCAGTGGGGAGAACCAATGGGAAGGTCTGTGATAGGATAGAAGGCAGGTGAGATTAAATAACAAAAGGGATGGTAATTGGACAAGTAAGAAAACAAAAGATGGGTCTCAGAGATGGAAATGGCAACAGCAGCATCATTATCAGCTCTCACTGTCCAAAAAATCAGAGCAGTGCTTATGATCTGAAATTGTTGAACACATCTCTGCCCTGGATCACACTAAATAACGCCCCACTAGAAGTGGTTAGCAAATTCTGCCACCTTGGGTCCACCGTGACACACAATCTGTCCCTTGATGCTCGATACACATAAGGAAAGCAGCTACCACTTTTGGCTGACTTGCAAACGCGCATGGAATAACACCAAGCTGACCTTCCGGACCAAGCTGATGGTTTATAAAGCCTGTGCTCCTAGCACCTAGCTGTGTGGCTGTGAAACATGGATGACTTAGAGCTACCAGGAAAAGCAGTTCAATAATTTCCACCTTCACTGTTTGTGGCGCATTATGGGTATATCCTGGCAGGACAAAATCACAAATGTGGCCGTCCTCTCAAAGGCAGAGCTCCTAAGTGTGTTGACACTAATCAAACAGAGGCGACTTCGGTGGATCAGACACGTCCACAGGATGGAAGACGGTCGCACACCCAAGGACCTTCTGCATGGTGAGGTGGCCGGGGCCAGACGACCAGTGGGGCGCCCAAAGCTCCGCTTCAAGGATGCTTGCAAGCGTGACATGAAGGCCCTAAATGTCAACTATCACACTTGGGAGTTACTAGCTGGTGAAAGTGATGTAAATGGTTACAGCAGAATAGCAGAAGAGGGAGGATGGCACAAATAACCCATTACCATTGACCATTAACTGGACCAGCCACATAAATACTGTGGCTATAACAGCAGGTCAGACACTGGGAATTCTGTGGTGAGTAACTCACTTCCTGACTCCCCAAAGCCTGTCCACTATCTACGAGGCACTAGTCATGAGTGTGATGGAATACTTTCCATTAGCCTGGATGAGTGCAGCTCCAACAACACTCAAGAAGCTCAGCACCATCCAAGCCAAAGCAACCCTCTTGATTGTTTAAGGTGGTGGATGGGGCATCATTCACTGCCTCCACCACCAACGCACAATGACAGCAGTGCGTACCATATATAAGCTGCACTGCAGCAACTTGCCTTCACTGTAGCTGAGTCAAAATCCTGGAACTCCTTTCCTAACAGCACTGTGGATGTACCTACACCACGTGGACTTCAGCAGTTCAAGAAGGTGGCTCACCACCACCTTCTCGAGGGAAATTAGCAACACTCGCATCCCAGATCGGATTGCAGATCGTAACTCGGTGTGTAAAAGAAAAAGTCTCATAGAATGGTTACATCACAGAAGGAGGCCATTCGGTCTATCATACTCATGTCAGCTCTCTGCAAGAGCAACTCAATTAGTCCCACTCACTCGCCCTCTGCACGTAGCCCTACAGATTTTTTTTCTTCAGGTGCTTATCCAATTCCCTTTTGAAAGCCACAATTGAATCTGTCTCCACCACACTCTCAGGCAGTGCATTCCAGATCCTAACCACTCACTGCACAAGAAAGGTCCCTAATCAGTCCCAACCCTCCTCTTACTGCACATTTACTATTTATATGCCTTTCGAAGACATTTGGATTCCCTTTTATGTTAGCTGCCAGTCTCTTATATTCTCTTTTTACCCTTCTTATTTCCTTTTTCACTTTCCCTCTGAACTTTCTGTTTTCAGCTGAGGGAAGATGGTGGCATAGTGGTACTATCACTGAACTAATAATCCAGGGATAAAAACAAGAAATGCTGGAACCACTCAGCAGGTCTGGCAGCATCTGTGGAAAGAGAAGCAGAGTTAACGTTTCGGGTCAGTGACCCTTCTTCGGAACTGACAAATATTAGAAAAGTCACAGATTATAAGCAAGTGAGGTGGGGGTGGGGCAAGAGATAACAAAGGAGGTCTAGATTGGACCAGGCCACATAGCTGACCAAAAGGTCACGGAGCAAAGGCAAACAATATGTTAATGGTGTGTTGAAAGACAAAGCATTAGTACAGATTAGGTGTAAATACACTGAATATTGAACAGCAGCAAGTGCAAACCTGAAAAAAAACAGTGGGTAAGCAAACTGAGCAAACTAAGATGAAATGAAATAAATGCAAAAAAATAAATGCAAGCAGGACCCTGAGCTTCCGGTTGCTTGCCATTTCAACACTCCCCCCTGCTCTCATGCTCACATCTCTGTCCTGGGATTGCTGCAGTGTTCCAGTGAACATCAACGCAAGCTCGAGGAACAGCATCTCATCTACCGATTAGGCACACTACAGCCTGCCGGACTGAATATTGAGTTCAATAATTTCAGAGCATGACAGCCCCCCATTTTACTTTCATTTTTAGTTATTTTTTTCTTCATTGTTTTTACATTCTTTTTTAAATTTTTTACAATCTTTTTTTTTGCATTTATTTCATTTCATCTTAGTTTGTTCAGTTTGCTTACCCACTGTTTTTTTTCAGGTTTGCACTTGCTGCTGTTCAATATTCAGTGTATTTACACCTAATCTGTACTAATGCTTTGTATTTCAACACACCATTAACATATTGTTTGCCTTTGCGCCGATCTTGATGCCTGCCTAAACTAAAACCTTGTGCATTTCCGGGGTCCGTATCCCTCTATTCCCATGTATTTGTCAAGAAGCCTCTTAAACGTCTCTATGGTACCTGCTTCCACCCCCTCCCCTGGCAACAAGTTCCAGGCACTCACCACCCTCTGTGTAAAGAACGTGCCTCGCACATCCCCTCTAAACTTTGCCCCTAATTAAATGATTAATAAGGCAATGTTGTTGTTTATTGCAAGGGGAATGGAGTATAAAAGTAATGATGTTTTGCTACAGTTGTACAGGGCATTGGAGGGACCACATCTAGAGTATCGTGTACAGTTTTGGCCTCCTTACTTAAGAAAGGGTATATTTGGATTGGAAACAGTTCAGAGAAGGTTCACTCAACTGATTCCTGGGATGAGAGGGTTATTTTATGAGGAAAGGTTGGACAGGTTGGGTCTGTATTCATTGGAGTTTAGAAGGATGAGAGATGATCTTATTGAAACATATAAGATCCTGAGGGGACTTGGATAGGGTGGATGTTGAAAGGATGTTTCCCCTTGTGGGAGAGACTAAAACAAGGGGTCACAGTTTAAAAATAAGGGGTCTCTCATTTAAGACAGAGATGAGGAGAAATTTTTTCTCTGAAGGTCGTGAGTCTGTGGAATTCTCTTGCCTGGAGAGTAGTAGAGCAGGGTTATTGAATGTTTTTAAGGCAGAGGTAGACATATTCTTGACAAACATGGGAGTCAAAGGGTATCGGGGGTAGGCAGGAAAGTGGAGATGTGTCCACAAACAGATCAGCCATGATTTTATAGAATGGTGGAGCAGGCTCGAGGGGCTGAATGGCCTACTCCTGCTCCTAGTTCGTATGTGGGAAGAACCAGAGATTAAAACAGGAAGGTACTAGACCTGAGTAAGGGAGGCCTGCATCTTCATTTATTTATTTAGAGATACAGCACTGAAACAGGCCCTTCGGCCCACCGAGTCTGTGCTGACCAACAACCACCCATTTATACTAATCCGACATTAATCCCATATTCCCTACCGCATCCCCACCATTCTCCTACCACCTACCTACACTAGGGGCAATTTACAATGGCCAATTTACCTATCAACCTGCAAGTCTTTGGCTGTGGGAGGAAACCGGAGCACCCAGCGGAAACCCACGCGGTCAAAGGGAGAACTTGCAAACTCCGCACAGGCAGTACCCAGAACTGAACCTGGGTCGCTGGAGCTGTGAGGCTGCGGTGCTAACCACTGCACCACCCTATTCATTGTCCCCTATTTCCTACATTATTTTGCTTGCGAATATCAGAACTTCAGTTGTTGAACCCTATAGTTTGGGTCAGTTTCATTGTATTGTATGTCATCTTCTCAAATATTCTTGATATGTAAATAGATTAACCAGGGAGCAAGGGTTAGAGAGAGATTAATACAGGGAATATGGGTTCGAGAGAGATTTACACAGTGGAAGTGAGGGTTAGAGGGAGGTTAACATGGAGTGACAGTTAGAGATTAACATGGGTGAGAGAAGGATTAACACCAGCATGATTGAGCATTAGTATGACATTAAGATGAGATGTAGCACAGGGGTTAGTGAGAACACAAGAAATAGGACCAGTAGACCAGCGAGCCTGCTCTGGCATTCAATACGATCATGGCTGATCTTAGGCTCCAACTCCACTTTCCTGCCCGCTTGCCACCTCCCTTGATTCCCTGAGAGACCAAAAATCTGTCTATTCCAGCCTTTGATATATTCAACGATGGAGCATCCACAACCCTCTGAGGTAGAGAATTCCAAAGAGTCACAACCCTTTGAGTGATGTAATTTCTCCTCATCTCAGTCCGAAATGATTGGCCCCTTATCCTGAGACTGTGCCCCCGTGTTTTAGATTTCCTGACCAGTGGAAACAATCTCTCAGTGTCCACCCTATTGTCAGGGTCTTGTAGTTTTTTTTCCAGGAATATGCGGTTTGCCTTTAAGGCTTGCAAAGGATCAGTATTGCTTTAAGAACAAGCAAGCCTCAGGAGGTATAGAAAGGTGCATTTTCGTTGCCAGCCATTTGGAGACTGTGATTCAAAGGGTACATTCTCGTTACCACAG
Organism: Heterodontus francisci; assembly: GCF_036365525.1. Lineage (NCBI taxonomy): Eukaryota > Metazoa > Chordata > Chondrichthyes > Heterodontiformes > Heterodontidae > Heterodontus > Heterodontus francisci. The sequence goes on from NC_090408.1 coordinate 5,849,502, forward strand.
ATACAGCCACTGGAAGTGAGTATTAAGCGATACATTTGTTACAATTCAATTTTGAACTGGCTTTTAGTTGAAGACAGTTTGTTCTAACAGAGGACACACACAGACAAACAGCTGTGGTATTTAGCACCTGAAAAAAAGAGCTCTCAGCCATTTAAATTGAAGGAGTAGGATTTTAGTCTGTTTAATTTATCTCTCAAAATTCTAAAAAAGTCAAGCCAAAACAGAGATCTCTGGTAATTTAAACTGAAGAAAGGGAAGTTAGACTGTGACAATCTTTTATCCCTTAAAAACTCTAAAGTCAGCTTGATTCTATTGGAAGTGCTTGCACGTCGTTAATTGTTGAAATTCACTGGAGTAGGAAAGCATCATCTACTGCTGAAGTTAGACTACAGACTGTTCTACTACGGAAGAACCTTTTTTCCCGCCATCGGACAACTGTGAGGACTTCAAGCAACATTGGACTGTAAATTTGTAAGGACTCTTATTTTGTCTATTTTAAATGTTTATATCTTCATAATGTTTAAGAATTTAGTTCTTCTAGTTAAAGAGTTAATTTGTTGATTTAAAGACACCTTGTTTGGTTAGCCTCATTCGGGGGTTAATAGATGGTACAATTTGGCTGGGTCTTTCTTTAATTTGGAAAGTTTTAAATGATCTATGGAGCGACGGGATTGAATTAACAGTGCGTTTCTCCTACCACAATCAGAATCATATATTTTGATTGGGAGCTTTGACTGAAGTGGTCAGTCGTAACACTATCCAACCCCTTCAGAATCTTGTATGTTTCAATGAGATCAACTCTCATTCTTCTAAACTCCAGAGCATACAGGCCCAATTTACTCAGCCTCTCATCATAGGACAATCCCCTCAACCCAGGGACCAATCTAGTGAACCTTCGCTGCACTGCCTCCAATGCAAGTATATCCTTTTTTAAATGTGGAGACCAAAACTGTACACAGACCTCCAGATGTGGTCTCACCAAAACCCTGTACAACTGTAGCAAGACTTCTTTATTCCTGTACTCTAATCCCCTTGCAATAAAGGCCAACATGGCATTTGCCTTCCTAATTGCTTGCTGTACCTGCATGCTAACTTTGTGTTCCTTGTACAAGCACACCCAAGTCTCTTTGAACATCAACACTTATAAGTTTCACACCTTTTAAAAAATATTCTACTTTTCTAAACTTACGACCACAGTGAATAACTTCACACTTCCCTACATAAACTCCATCTGCCATCTTGTTGCCCAGTATTTAGAAAAGGAGGGAGCGAAAAGCAGGGAATTACAGACCAGTTTGCCTTACATCAGTAGTGGGGAAAATGCTAGTCTATTATAAAGGATGTGATAGCAGAACACCTGGAAAGCATAAATGGGATTGGGCAAAGTCAGGATGGGTTTACAAAAGGGAAACCATGCTTAACAAATCTACTGGAGTTTTTTGAGGATGTAACTAGTAGAATAGATAAGGGAGAACCAGTGGATGTGGTGTATTTGGATTTTCAGAAGGCTTTAGTTAAGGTCCCACATAAGAGGTTGCTGTGAAAAATTAAAGCACATGTTTTGATAGGACTGGACAGACAGATGGGGGAGTCCAGAACCAGTTGTCATTGTCTAAGGATACGGGGTAAACCTTTCAGGACTGAGATGAGGAGAAATTTCTTCACCCGGGGAGAGGTGAATCTGTGGAATTCGCTACCACAGAAAGCAGTTGAGGCCAAAATATTGTATGTTTTCAAGAAGGAGTTAGATATAGCTCTTGGGTCTAAAGGGATCAAAGGGTATGGGGGAAAAGCGGGAACAGGTTACTGAGTTGGATGATCAGCCATGATCATAATGAATGGCACAGCAGGCTCGAAGGGCCGAATGGCCTACTCCTGCTCCTATCTTTGATGTTTTATGTTTAGCTGCAATGTTTATTCCTGGATTCTGACATTCCTTTTGCACTGGAAGTATTTTTCTGAGAGATCCGACCACCCGTGTACGTAGAATGAGGATCCCATCCGGCTGTGGGGCCCACACGCACCTACTGTATTGCCCCTTTAAGGCGTTGAAGTTTCCCTCGAGGTTGGGCCACGTCAGCGGTGATTCTGATTGGCGGAGAGGAGCGGAAGTCGCTGTGTTTTGCTTCTGCACCGGAAGTGGAGCAATGGAGGATCCGGAGGCAGCGAAAGGTGAAGGATTGGGGAGGAGAGCAACGGCTGAAAGCGCCGGTGGGGGTGAAAAAAGGAGAATGGACTAGGAAGGGGGAGGTGGCTGGCGAGATGGAGGGGGAAAGGATGAGGAAGGGGGGATGGGGTGTGGGGGGGAGGAAAGGGGACGGTGGGGGGATGGGATGTGGGGGGGAGGATAGGGGGGGATGGGGTGTGGGGGGGAGGATAGGGGGGGGATGGGGTGTGGGGGGGAGGATAGGGGGGGGAGGATGGGGTGTGGGGGGGGGGGGATGGGGTGTGGGGGGGAGGATAGGGGGGGGAGGATGGGGTGTGGGGGGGAGGATAGGGGGGGGAGGATGGGGTGTGGGGGGGAGGATAGGGGGGGGAGGATAGGGGGGGGAGGATGGGGTGTGGGGGGGAGGATAGGGGGGGGAGGATAGGGGGGGGGAGGATGGGGTGTGGGGGGGAGGATAGGGGGGGGGAGGATGGGGTGTGGGGGGGAGGATGGGGTGTGGGGGGGAGGATAGGGGGGGATGGGGTGTGGGGGGGAGGATAGGGGGGGATGGGGTGTGGGGGGGAGGATAGGGGGGGATGGGGTGTGGGGGGGAGGATAGGGGGGGGGATGGGTGTGTGGGGGGGGGGATGGGGTGTGGGGGGGAGGATAGGGGGGGGATGGGGTGTGGGGGGGAGGATAGGGGGGGGGGGATGGGGTGTGGGGGGGAGGATAGGGGGGGGAGGATAGGGGGGGGGATGGGGTGTGGGGGGGAGGATAGGGGGGGGAGGATGGGGTGTGGGGGGGAGGATAGGGGGGGGGAGGATAGGGGGGGGGAGGATGGGGTGTGGGGGGGAGGATAGGGGGGGGGAGGATGGGGTGTGGGGGGGAGGATAGGGGGGGGGGAGGATGGGGTGTGGGGGGGAGGATAGGGGGGGGGGAGGATGGGGTGTGGGGGGGAGGATAGGGGGGGGGAGGATGGGGTGTGGGGGGGAGGATAGGGGGGGGGAGGATGGGTGTGGGGGGGGAGGATAGGGGGGGGGAGGATGGGGTGTGGGGGGGAGGATAGGGGGGGGGGAGGATGGGGTGTGGGGGGGAGGATAGGGGGGGGGAGGATGGGGTGTGGGGGGGAGGATAGGGGGGGGGAGGATGGGGTGTGGGGCGGAGGATAGGGGGGGGAGGATGGGGTGTGGGGGGGAGGATAGGGGGAGGATAGGGGGGGGAGGATGGGGTGTGGGGGGGAGGATAGGGGGGGGGAGGATGGGGTGTGGGGGGGAGGATAGGGGGGGGAGGATGGGGTGTGGGGGGGGAGGATAGGGGGGGGGAGGATGGGGTGTGGGGGGGAGGATAGGGGGGGGAGGATGGGGTGTGGGGGGGAGGATGGGGTGTGGGGGGGGAGGATGGGGTAGGGGGGGGAGGATGGGGTGTGGGGGGGAGGTTGGGGTGTGGGGGGGGAGGATAGGGGGGGGGAGGATGGGGTGTGGGGGGGAGGATAGGGGGGGGAGGATGGGGTGTGGGGGGGAGGATAGGGGGGGGAGGATGGGGTGTGGGGGGGAGGATAGGGGGGGGAGGATGGGGTGTGGGGGGGTGGATAGGGGGGGGAGGATGGGGTGTGGGGGGGAGGATAGGGGGGGGAGGATGGGGTGTGGGGGGGAGGATAGGGGGGAGGATGGGGTGTGGGGGGGAGGATAGGGGGGGAGGATGGGGTGTGGGGGGGAGGATAGGGGGGGAGGATGGGGTGTGGGGGGGAGGATAGGGGGGATGATGGGGTGTGGGGGGGGAGGTTGGGGGGGAGGAAGAGGGGATGGGGGGGAGGATAGGGGGGATGGGGGTGTGGGGGGGAGGATGGGGTGTGGGCGGGAGGATAGGGGGGAGGATGGGGTGTGGGCGGGAGGATAGGGGGGAGGATGGGGTGTGGGGGGGAGGAAGAGGGGTAGGGGGGGAGGATGGGGTGTGGGGGGGAGGAGGGGATTGGGGGGGATGGGGGGGGGGGGGGGATGGGTGGGGGTGGGGGGGAGGAAGGGGGGGATGAGGAGGGGGGGATGGGGGGGGAGGATAGGGGGGATGAGGAGGGGGGGATGGGGGGGGAGGATAGGGGGGATGGATGGGGGGGGAGGATAGGGGGGATGGGTGGGGGGTGGGGGGGAGGATGGGGGGATGGGTGGGGGTGGGGGGGAGGAAGGGGGGATGGGTGGGGGTGGGGGGGAGGGATGGGAGGAGGGGGGGATGGGTGGTGGTGGGGGGGGGGGATGGGAGGAGGGGGGGGATGGGTGGGGGTGGGGGGGAGGAGGGGGGGATGAGGAGGGGATGGGTGGGGGTGGGGGGGGAGGAAGGGGGGTGAGGAGGGGGGGGATGGGGGGGGGACAGGGGGGATGGGTGGGGGTGGGGGGGAGGAAGGGGGGGTGGGTGGGGGTGGGGGGGAGGAAGGGGGGGTTGGGGGGGGAGGATAGGGGGGATGGGGGGGGAGGATAGGGGGGATGGGTGGGGGTGGGTGGGGGTGGGGGGAGGAGGGGGGGATGGGGATAGGGGAGATGGGTGGGGGGTGGGGGGGTGAAGGGGGGGATGAGGTGGGGGGGTGGGGGGGGAGGATAGGGGGGGTTGGGTGGGGGTGGGGTGGAGGAAGGGGGGGATGGGGGGGAGGAAGGGGGGGGGATGGGGGGGTGGATAGGGGGGGTTGGGTGGGGGTGGGGGGGGAGGGAAGGGGGATGGGGGGTGGATTGGGGGGATGGGGGTGGAGGATAGGGGGGGATGGGGGGGTGGGTGGGGGGGTTGGGGGGGTGGGGAGGTGGGATGGGTGGGGGGGGGAGGATGGAGGGGAGGTTGGGGGTGGAGGTTAGGGGGGGGATGGGGGTGGAGGATAGGGGGGGATGGGGGGGGTGGGGAGGAGGGATGGGGGGGTGGGGAGGAAGGAGGGGGGGATGGGGGTGGAGGATAGGGGGGGGGATGGGGGTGGGGATAGGGGGGGGGGATGGGGAGGAGGGATGGGGGGGGTGGGGAGGAAGGAGTGGGGGGGAGGAAGGAGGGGGGGTGGGGGGAGGAAGGAGGGGGAAAGGGGGGAAGGGAAGAGAGGGGATGGGGTGAAGGGAGGAAGGGGGGATGGGAGGAGGAAGGGGGGATGGGGATGGGGGGGGGAGGGGGGAGGAGGAAGGGGGGATGGGATGGGGGGGGAGGAGGAAGGGGGGATGGGATGGGGGGGGGAGGAAGGGGGGATGGGATGGGGGAGGAAGGAGGGGGAAAGGGGGGAAGGGAAGAAGAGGGGATGGGGTGAAGGGAGGAAGGGGGGATGGGGGGAGGAAGGGGGGATGGGAGGAGGAAGGGGGGATGGGATGGGATGGGAGGAGGAAGGGGGGATGGGCTGGGGGGGGGGAGGAAGGGGGGATGGGCTGGGGGGGGGGAGGAGGGGGATGGGCTGGGGGGGGAGGAAGGGGGGATATGAGGGGGGGAGGAAGGGGGGATATGGGGGGGGGAGGAAGGGGGGATATGGGGGGGGGGAGGAAGGGGGGATGGGGGGGGGAGGAAGGGGGGATGGGATGGGGGGGGGAGGAAGGGGGGATGGGATGGGGGGGCGGGGAAGGGGGGAAGGGGGATGGGGGGGAAGGGGGGATGGGGGGGGAGGGAGGATGGGGGGATGGGGGAGGGGGGATGGCAGGGGGGATGGGAGGGAGGAGGGGGGGAAGGGGGGATGGGAGGGAGGAAGTGGGTATGGGGGGGATAGGGGGGATGGGGGGTGGAGGTGGGGGGATGGGAGGGGGGATGGGGGGTGGAGGTGGGGGGGATGGGAGGGAGGAAGGGGGGATGGGAGGGAGGAAGGGGGGATGGGAGGGAGGAAGGGGATGGGAGGGAGGAAGGGGGTATGGGGGGGATGGGAGGAAGGGGGGATGGGGGAGGGGGGATGGCAGGGGGGATGGGAGGGAGGAGGGGGGGAAGGGGGGATGGGAGGGAGGAAGTGGGTATGGGGGGGATAGGGGGGATGGGGGGTGGAGGTGGGGGGGATGGGAGGGAGGAAGGGGGGATGGGAGGAAGGAGGGAATGGGAGGGAGGAAGGGGGGATGGGAGGGAGGAAGGGGGGATGGGAGGGAGGAAGGGGGTATGGGGGGGGAGGGAGGAAGGGGGTATGGGGGGGATGGGAGGAAGGGGGGATGGGGGGTGGAGGTGGGGGGGATGGGAGGGAGGAAGGGGGGATGGGAGGAAGGGGGGATGGGGGGTGGAGGTGGGGGGGATGGGAGGGAGGAAGGGGGGATGGGGGATGGGAGGAAGGGGGGATGGGGGGTGGAGGAAGGGGGGATGGGAGGAAGGGGGGATGGGGGGGGAGGGGAGGAAGGGGGGGTGGGGTGGAGGGTTAGGAAGGGGGGATGGGGTGGGGGGGATGGGGGGATGGGGTGGAGGGGGGGATGGGGTGGAGGGGAGGAAGGGGGGATGGGGTGGGGGGGAGGAGAGGGAGGGGAGGGGGATGGGGTGGGGGGGAGGGATGGGGTGGGGGGGAGGGGGATGGGATGGGGTGGAGGGGAGTAGAGGAGGGGAGGGGGGGAGTAGAGGAGGGGAGGGGGATGGGATGGGGAGGGGGGGAGTAGAGGATGGGGGGGGAGTAGAGGATGGGGAGGGGAGGGGGTGGGATGAGGATGGGGAGGGGAGGGGGTGGGATGAGGAGGGGAGGGGAGGGGGTGGGATGAGGAGGGGAGGGGAGGGGGTGGGATGAGGAGGGGATGGGGAGGGATGGGGATGGGGAGAAGGGGTATGGGGTGGGGGAGGGGAAGGATGAGGGTGGAGGGGTAAGTATGAGGGGGGAGGGGAGAGGATGAGGGGGCAGGGGGAAGGATGAGGGGGCAGGGGGAAGGATGATGGTGGAAGTATGGGGGGGGGAGGATATTTGGGGAGGGGGACGGGGCAGGACGAGGGGTAAATATGGGGGGAGTGGGAGGGATGGGGTGGGGGGGAAGGATAAGGTGGATGGGGTGGGGGTGGAGAATAGGGGGGCGAAGGATAGGGGGGAAAGGGGGAAGAACAAGGGGTGAGGATGGGGGAGGGGGTAAGGGTGAGGATGGGGGAGGGGGAAAGGATGAGGGGGATGGAGTGAGGGGAATGACGAGGGGGAAGAGGGAGGAAGGATGAGGGGGATGGCGTGAGGGGAATGACGAGGGGGAAGAGGGGGGAAGGATGAGGGGGAGGGGGCAGGATGAGGGGGGGAGGGGGTGGAGGAAGGATGAGAGGAGGGGGAGGGGGAAGGACGTGGAGGAGTGGGGTGGGAAGGATGAGGGGGAGTGGGGGAAGGACACGGGGGAGTGGGGGAAGGACGCGGGGGAGTGGGGGAAGGACGCGGGGGAGTGGGGGAAGGACGCGGGGGAGTGGGGGAAGGACGCGGGGGAGTGGGAAGGGGGAAGGATGAGGGGGGGGAGGATGCGGAGGAGTGGGGAGGGGGAAGGATGAGGGGGAGGGGGAAAGGTAGGGGGAAGGATGAGGATGGGGGGAGGACGCGGAGGAGTGGGGAGGGGGAAAGGTAGGGGGAAGGATGAGGATGGGGGGAGGACGCGGATGAGAAGGGAGGGGGAAGGACGGGGGGGGGGAGGATGCGGAGGAGTGGGGAGGGGGAAGGACGAGGGGGAGGGGGAAAGGTAGGGGGAAGGATGAGGATGGGGGGAGGACGCGGATGAGAAGGGAGGGGGAAGGATGAGGGGGGGGGAGGGGGAAGGATGAGGGGTGTGGGGGGGAAGGATGGCGGGGGGAGAAGGGGGGAGGGCGAGGAGGCTGGTGAAGGATGAGCGGGGAGGGGGAGTGGGAAGGATGGGGTGGAGGGGGGAGGAGGAGGGACGAGGGGGGAGGGGGAAGGACGAGGGGGGAGGGGGAAGGACGAGGGGGGAGGGGGAAGGACGAGGGGGGAGGGGGAGGGACGAGGGGGGAGGAGGAGGGACGAGGGGGAAGGACGAGGGGGGAGGGAAAGGGACGAGGGGTAAGTATCAGGGGGACGGGTAAGGATGAGGGTGGGGGGTGAGGAGGGGGGTAAGGGTGAGGAGGAGGGTGAGGGGGAAGGATGATGGGGAGGGGCAGGGGGAATGATGAGGGGGGAGGACGAGGGTGAGGGGGGGGAGGACGAGGGTGAGGGGGGGGAGGAGGAAGGGTGAGGACGAGGGTGAGGGGTGAGGACGAGGGGTGACGATGAGGGAGGAGGGGGAGTGGGAAGGATGGGGTGGGGGGGAGGGGGAAGGACGAGGGGGAAGGATGGAGAGGGGGGGAGGATGACTGGGGAGGAGTAAGGGAGGGGGGGAGGATGAGGATGAGGGGGAGGGGGGGGAGGGTGAGGGGGAAGGCTGAGGGGCAGGGGGGAGGGGAGCGGGAGAGGGGGGGATGGGTGGAGGGGAAGGGTGAGGGGAGGGGAGGGTGAGGGGGAAGGGTGAGGGGGAAGGCTGAGGGGAGGGGGGGGGAGGGTGAGGGGGAAGGCTGAGGGGCAGGGGGGAGGGGAGGGGAGCGGGGGAAGGGTGAGGGGAGGGGAAGGGGGGGAGAGGAGGGGAAAGGGGATGAGGGGGAAGGTGAGGAGGGGGAGAGGTGGGGAAAGGGGTTGAGGGAGAGGAGGGGAAATGGGATGAGGGGGAAGGTGCAGGAGGGGAAAGGGGACGAGGGAGAGGGGGAAGGATGGGGGACGAGGGAGAGGGGGAAGGATGGGGGAGAGGGGGAGGGGAGAGGGGGAAGGCTGAGGGGGAGGGGGAAGGGAAGGAGAGGGGGGGGAAGGGGAAGGGTGAGGAGAGAGGAAGGGGGAGTGGGGAGGGGAGGGGGGTGAGGAAGGGGGGAGGGGAGGGGGGTGAGGAAGGGGGGAGGGGAGGTGGGGGAGGAGGAGGGGCAAGAGGAGGAGGGGAAAGGGGACGAGGGGTAGGATGAGGGGGGAGAGGAGGGGAAAGGGGACGAGGGGTAGGATGAGGGGGGGGGAGGAAGGGAAGAGGGGGGTGGGGGAAGGGAAGAGGGGGAGGGGGGAGGAAGGGAAGAGGGGGGTGGGGGAGGGGAAGAGGGTGGGGATGGAGATAGATTGGGGGTGGGGGGGACAGGGAAAAGGGGGGGTGGGGGGACAGGGAGGAGGGAGAGGGGAAGAGGGTGGTGAGGGGGGAGGAGGAGGGGGAATGGGAGGAGGGAGGGGGAAGGGGTCGTGGGGGAGGGGGAGATGAGGGGAAAGGAGATGGGGGGAGGGGTGGAGTGGGGTAAGGGGAGGAGGGGGGAGATGAGGGCGTGGGGAGGGCGAGGGGGCAGGGGATGGGAACAGGGGAGGGAGAGGGGGAAAGGGAGGGCGGGGGAGGGAGATGGAGGGCAACGAGAGGGATGGGGGAGGGAAGAGTGGGGAGGGAGGGGAAGGGAAGAGTGGGGGTGGGAGGGAGGGGTAGGGAAGAGTGGCGGAGATGGGAAGGGGGGATGGGAGGGGATGAGGAGGGATGGGGTTAAGTGGGGGAGGGAGGGGCTGAGGGAAGGGGGGAAGTGCGGTAGGGGAGTGGAAGAAGGGGGTAGGGGAGTGGAAGAAGGGGGGAGGGGAGGGAAGAAGGGGTTTGGGATGGGAGGGGAAGGGGGAGTGAAGGATGGGGAGGGTGGAGGGAAGAAGGGGGAGGGAGGGGACAGAAGGGAGCGTGGAAGGTCTGGTAGGCTAAACTGCATTTACTTTAATGCAAAAAGCCTTACAGGTAAGGCAGATGAACTCAGAGCATGGATCAGTACATGAGATTGTGATATTATAGCTATTATGGAAACGTGGTTGAGGGATGGGCAGGACTGGCAGCTCAATGTTCCAGGGTACCGATGCTTCCGGCGTGACAGAGGTGGAGGTAAGAGAGGAGGGGGCACTTCATGGCAGTACTTAGAGAGAATATCCCGGGGGGGCGGGGGGAACGTACAGCGAGGCCATATGGGTAGAACTCAGAAATAAGAAAGGGGTGATCACTTTGATGGGATTATACTATAGGCCCCCCAATAGTCAGAGGGAATTGGAGGAGCATATATGTAGGGAAATCACAGATAGGTGTAGGAATTATAGGGTTGTAATAGTAGGTGATTTTAACTTCCCTAATATTGACTGGGACTGCCTTAGTGCTAAGGGATCAGATGGGGAAGAATTTGGTAAGTGTGTCCAGGATAGTTTTCTGAAGCAGTATGTGGATGGCCCTACTAGAGAAGGGGCTACACTCGACCTCCTCTTGGGAAATGAGGATGGGCAGGTGGTTGATGTGTCAGTGCGGGAGCACTTTGGGACCAGTGACCATAACTCTATTAGCTTCAAGATAGTTATGGAAAAGGATAGGACTGGTCCTCAGGTTGAAGTCCTAAAATGGGGGAAGGCTAATTTCGATGGCATCAGACAGGAACTCTCAAAAGTTGAATGGGAGAGACTGTTTACAGGTAAAGGGACATCTGGCAAGTGGGCAGCTTTTAAAAATGAGTTAGGAAGAGTCCAGGGCCGGCATGTTCCTGTTAGATGGAAGGGCAAAGCTGGCAAGTTTAGGGAACCTTAGTTGACGAGGGATATTGAGGGTCTGGTCAGGACAAAGAAGGAAGCATATGTCAGGTATAGGCAGCTGGGATCAAGCGAGTCCCTCGAGGAGTATAGGGGATGTAGGAGTACACTTGAGGAAATTAGGAGGGCGAAAAGGGGCCATGAGATTTCCCTGGCAGATAAGATAAAGGAGAATCCTAAAAGATTCTATAAGTATATTAAGAGTAACAGGGTAGCTAGAGAGAGAGTAGGTCCCCTTAAGGATCAGTGTAGTAATCTATGTGTGGAGCCATGGGAAATGGGCAAGGTCTTAAATGAATACTTCTTGTCTGTATTTTCCGTGGAGAAGGTCATGGAAGCTAGTGAGTTCAAGGGAGTGAACAACGATATCCTGGAGCATATCAACATTACAAAGGAGGAGGTGTTGGAGGTTTTGAAGCGCGTTAAGGTGAATAAATCCCCAGGGCCTGACCAGGTGTATCCTAGGATGTTATGGGAAGCAAGGGAGGAGATTACTGGGGCCTTGGCAGAGGTTTTTGTATCATGGTTAGCCACGGGTGAGGTACCGGAAGACTGGAGGATAGCTAATGTTGTGCCTTTATTTAAGAAGGGCAGCTGGGATAAGCCAGGGAACTACAGGCTGTGAGCCTTACATCAGTGGTGGGAAAGTTATTGGAAGGGATTCTGAGAGACAGGACTTATATGCATTTGGGAAGGCATGGTCTGATTAGGGAGTCAGCATTGCTTTGGGCATGGGAAATGATGTCTCACAAATTTGAGTTTTTTGAGGAGGGGACCAAGAGGATTGATGAGGGCAGGGTGGTGGACGTTGTCTACATGGACTTTTGCAAGGCCTTTGACAAGGTCCCGCATGGTAGGCTGGTCCAGAAGGTTCGAACACATGGGATCCCGAGTGAGCTAGCCAATTGGATACAAAATTGGCTTGGTGACAGGAGGCAGAGAGTGGTAGTGGAGGGATGTTTTTCAGATTGGAGGCCGGTGACCAGTGGTGTGCAGCAGGGATCGGTGCTGGGCCCTTTGTTGTTTGTCATACATTCACCTCCAAGCCATTAATATATAAGGGGCATTATTAGTAAGTTTGCAGATGACACCAAAATTGGTGGTGTGGTGGACAGTGAAGAAGGTTGTCTAAGGTTACAACAGGATATAGATCAACTGGGAAAGTGGGAAAGTGGGCAAGGGAGTGGCAAATGGAATTTAATGCAGACAAGTGCGAAGTGATGCATTTTGGGAAGTTGAACCAGGACAGGACATATACAGTGAATGGCAGGGCCCTGGGGAGTGTTGTTGAGCAGAGAGACCTTGGGGTGCAAGTACATAGTTCCCTGAAAGTGGCAACACAGGTAGACAGGGTGGTGAAGAAGGCATACGGCATGCTTGCCTTCATTGGCCGAGGCATTGAGTACAAGAGTTGGGATGTCATGTTACAGTTGTACATAACGTTGGTTAGGCGCACTTGGAGTACTGTGTGCAGTTCTGGTCACCACACTACAGGAAAGATGTGATTAAGTTAGAGAGGGTGCAGAAAAGATTCACAAGGATGTTGCCTGGTTTGGAGGGCTTGAGTTATAAAGAGAGATTGTCAGGTTGATAGGTAAATTGGCCATTATAAATTGTCACTAGTATAGGTAGGTGGTAGGGAAATATAGGGACAGGTGGGGATGTTTGGTAGGAATGTAGGATTAGTATAAATGGGTGGTTGATGTTCGGCACAGACTCGGTGGGCCGAAGGGCCTGTTTCAGTGCTGTATCTCTAATTGGATAGGCTGAGTCTGTTTTCCCTGGAACGAAGGAGGCGGAGAGGAGAGGGGGGTGGGGGCAGGGGGAGTTGAGGGGGGTGGGGAAGGGCCAAGGGGGAGGGGTAAGAAGGGGAGGGGTGGGGTGAGGGAGACGGAGGGAAGGGGTGTGGGGAGGGGGGGGGGAGAAGAGAAGAAGGGAGGGGGAGTGCGATGGAGGGGATGTGCAGTGGTGTTGGAGAATGGAGGTGGAGGGTAGGGGTAATGGAGGAGGGAGTGAGGGGAGGTGGGGGAAAGGGAGGTGGAGAGGAGGGGGTGCATTGGTGGAAAACATGAGAGATGGGGGCTGGAGCTGGGTTTCCCGCTGTGACCGACTGTGTTGATTTTGAAAGCCCGATTGATGAATGAAAGTACGATCCCCTGTGCCTTTGTGTCTGTTTCATAGAAACATAGAAAATAGGAGCAGGAGTATGCAAATGTGAGGTATTGCATTTTGGAAGGTCTAATGCAGGTGGGAAGTATACAGTAAATGTCAGACCCCTTAGGGGTATTGACAGGCAGAGCGATCTGGGCGTACAGGTCCACAGGGCACTGAAAGTGGCAACGCAGGTGGATAAGGTAGTCAAGAAGGCATACGGCATGCTTGCCTTCATCGGTCGGGGCATAGAGTATAAAAATTGGCAAGTCATGCTGCAGCTGTATAGAACCTTAGTTAGGCCACACTTGGAATATTGTGTGCAATTCTGATCGCCACACTGCTCTTTGTTCTTTGAGTAGGCCATTTGGCCCTTTGAGCCTGCTCCGCCATTCATTATGACCATGGCTGATCATCCAACTCAGGAACCTTTTCCCGCTTTCTCCCCATACCCTCTGATCCCTTTTGCTCCAAGAGCTATATCTAACTCCTTCTTGAAAACATACAATGTTTTGGCCTCAACTGCATTCTGTGGTAGTGAATTCCACAGGCTGACCACTCTCTGGGTGAAGAAATTTTACCCCGTATCCTTAGACTCTGACCCCTGGTTCTGGACTCCCCCACCATCAGGAACATCCTTCCTGCATCTACGCTGTTCTCAGGAATCATCCTCCAGAGGGAGAAATATAAGTACAATACAGATTTTTCTCCTTGGGTCCGATAGTTACAGATCATGAAATACCTCTTCAAACTGTGCATCTGTGGAATTTTGTCTTGTTTTGAAAGGATGAATGAGAATGGACGGAGACTACTGGAGTTGTATACCTATCACAACCTCTGCATCACCAACTCGTTCTTCCGTACTAAATCCTGTCTCAAGGTTTCATGGAGACACCCAAGATCACGTCATTGGTACCAGCTGGACCTTATCGTCACAAGGCGAGCAACTATAAACAGTGTCCAAATCACATGCAGCTTCCACAGTGCGGACTGCGACACCAACCACTCCCTGATGTGCAGCAAAGTTAGACTTAAACCAAAGAAGCTACATCACTCCAAGCTGAAAGGCCGCCTACGCATCAACACTAGCAGAATTTCTCATCCACAGCTGTTACATAAGTTTCTAAATTCACTTGAAAAAGCCCTTCAAAACACTCCTGCAGGGGATGCAGAGACCAAGCGGGCCCACATCAGAGATGCCATCTATGACTCAGCAATGACCACCTTTGGCAAATGTGAGAAGCAGAATGCAGACTGGTTTCAATCTCACTTTGAAGAGCTGGAACCTGTCCTAGCTGCTAAGCGCATTGCACTGTTGAACTACTAGAAGGCCCCCAGCGAGTAAACATCTGTTGCAGTTAAAGTAGCCAGAAGGGCTGCACAAAGAAGAGCCAGGCGCTGTGCAAATGACTACTGGCAACACCCATGCAGTCGTATTCAGCTGGTCTCTGACACCAGAAACATCGGAGGAATGTATGATGGCATTAAGAGCGCTTTTGGGCCAACCATCAAGATGATCGCCCCTCCCTTCCCCCAGTCTAATTCAGGGGAAACGATCACTGACCAACCAAGCAAGTGGACTGCTGGGTGGAGCACTACCTAGAACTGTACTCCAAGGAAAATGTTGTCACTGATTCCGTCCTCAATGCAGCCCAATCTCTGCCAGTCATGGATGAGCTGGACGAACAGCCAACAAAATTGGAACTCAGTGATGTCATTGATTCTCTAGCCAGTGGAAAAGCCCCTGAAAAGGACGGCATTACCCCTGAAATAGTCAAGAGTGCCAAGCCTGCTATACTCTCAGCACTCCATGAACTGCTTTGCCTGTGCTGGGATGAGGGAGCAGTACCACAGGGCATGCGCGATGCCAATATCATCACCCTCTATGAGAACAAGGGTGACTGCAGTGACTGCAACAACTACCGTGGAATCTCCCTGCTCAGCATAGTGGGGAAAGTCTTCGCTCGAGTCGTTTTAAACAGTCTCCAGAAGCTGGCTGAGCATGTCTACCTTGAGGCACAGTGCGGCTTTCGAGCAGAGAGATCCACCATTGACATGCTGTTCTCCCTTCACCAGCTACAGGAGAAATGCCACAAACAACAGATGCCCCTCGATGTTGCTTTCGTAGATCTCACCAAAGCCTTTGAACTCGTCAGCAGACGTGGTGTCTTCAGACTACTAGTAAAGATCGGATGTCCACCAAAGCTACTAAGTATCATCACCTCATTCCATGACAATATAAAGGCACAATTCAGCATAGTGGCGCCTCATCAGAGTCCTTTCCTATCCTGAGTGGAGTGAAACAGGGCTGTGTTCTCGCACCTACACTGTTTGGGATCGTCTCACTGCTGCTCTCACATGCGTTCAAGTCTTCAGGAGAAGGAATTTTCCTCCACACAAGATCAGATGGCAGGTTGTTCAACCTTTCCCGTCTTAGAGCGAAGACCAAAGTGCGGAAGGTCCTCATCAGGGAACTCCTCTTTGCTGGCGATGCTGCATTAACATCTCACAAAGAAGAGTGTCTGCAGAGACTTATCGATAGTATTGCAGCTGCCTGCAATGAATTTGGCCTAACCATCAGCCTCAAGAAAACGTACATCATGGGACAGGATGTCAGAAATGCTCCATCCATCAATATCGGCGACCACGCTCTGGAAGTGGTTCAGGAGTTCACCTACCTAGGCTCAACTATCACCAGTAACCTGTCTCTCAATGCAGAAATCAACAAGCGCATGGGAAAGGCATCTGCTGCTATGTCTAGACTGGCCAAGAGGGTGTGGGAAAATGGCGCACTGACACAGAACACAAAAGTCCGAGTGTTTCAAGCCTGTGTCCTCAGTACCTTGCTCTACGGCAGCGAGGCCTGGACAATGTGTGTCAGCCAAGAGCGACATCTTAATTTATTCCGTCTTTGCTGCCTCCGAAGAATCCGCATCAGGCGGCAGGAACGTATCTCAAATGCAGAAGTCCTCGAGGCGGCCAACATCCCCAGCATATACACCCTACTGAACCAGCGGCGCTTGAGATGGCTTGGCCATGTGAGCTGCATGGAAGATGGCAGGATCCCCAGGGACACATTGTACAGCGAGCTCGTCACTGGTATCAGACCCACCGGCTGTCCATGTCTCCGCTTTAAAGACGTCTGCAAACGCGACATGACCACAAGGGAGCCAGTTGCCAGTGATCGCCAGAGCTGGCGGACAGCCATAAAGGCGGTTCTAAAGAGTGGCGAGTCGAAGAGACTTAGCAGTTGGCAGGATAAAAGACAAGTACAAGGAGAGAGCCAACTGTGTAACAGCCCCCACAATTTTATCTGCAGCGCCTGTGGAAGTTTGTCACTCTAGAATTGGCCTTTATAGACACTCCAGGCGCTGCTCCACAAACCACTGACCTCCTCTAGGCTCTTCCCCATTTGTCTCTTGAGACAAGGAGGCCAAAGAAGAAGATGACATCTGTGGCGCTTTGTCTGATTTTATAACACACATAGAGTGTATATTTAGTGTTAATTTATATGAAAATCGATAATATGAAAACTAAGAACACTGAACAGACAGGCAATTGTCAAAAAGTCATTTCTGCAGTCACATTTTACAAGTGGTTCTGGCTTTAATGAAAGTATTGCTGCAATTGATATTCTTATAGATACATTAGGCTGTCAGTAAAGCACCTGAATTCCTTGTGTATTGGGTTGAGTGTGTGCCGTTTGTTTCAAATAATTAGAAATCATTTGATGCATTGAACAGTTTTAAAACTGATTTTTCTTTTATGTTAAATGTTCAGACCAGCAGTTTATTTCCCCAACCTGTCTCCAGCTGCTGGATCTCAGGATTTCCAAGCCTAAGGGGGCAGCTGGAGTCATTGCAGAGCATCTGAAGGCATTTCCTGGATCATATGTTCCAGGAGGTGGTCACCCCAGAGGCAGTGTGTGCTCAGGATTGTCAATGGGTGGCCGTCTGGAAGAATAGGAAGAGGATGGAGGTGCAGGAATCTTTGGGGTCTGTGCCATTCTCAAGTCAGTATAGGTTTGGAGATTGCTGGGAGTGATGACACCTTGAAGGAATGCAGTCCAGAACCATGGCACCAGTGGACAAGGGGCTGTACAGGAGGTAACAGCAAAGAGTACTGTCTTTATAGGACTTTCCATAGTTAGGGGGACAGATGGGCATTTTTGTAACCGTAATTGTGAATCCCGCATGGTGTGTTGCCTCCTTGGTCCCAGGGTAAAGAACATCATGGAGAGGGTACAGGATATTCTGCAGGGGGAAGGGAGTGAGCCAGAAGTTCTGTTTCACGTCGGTACCAACGACATAGAGAGGGCAGGTGTTGAGGTCCAACAGTCAAATTTTCAGGAGCTAGGGATAAAGTTTAAAAATAAGTAGAGCCTTGAAGATAGTAATCTCTGGATTACTCCCAAAGCTGTATCCTAGCAGAGTAAAAATAGGAAGATAGGGAGATCAATGCATGGCTTGAGGCATGGTGTAGGAGGGAGGGCTTCAGATTCTTTGGGGCGTTGGGACCAGTTCTGGGGCAGGAGGCATCTGTTCAAAAGGGACTGGTGCACTCAACAGGACAGGAACCAACATCAGCACAGGGATGGTCACTAGTGTGGTTGGGGAGGGTATATAGAAGTAGAAAAGAGGAATAAGGTGCATAATGTGAGAGTGTTGGGTAGTACTAGAGAAAGAAGTAGTACCATATTAGATAGGACTAAGAGGAATACAAAGACAGGTTTCGAATGCTTGTATGTAAACACACAAAGTGTGGTGAATAGGATTGGTGAACTGCAAGCACAAATAACCGTGTGGGAATATGATGTCGTGGCAATAATGGAAACTTGGCTTAAAAATGGTAAGGACTGGGTGCTTGATATTCAAGTATACAAAGTGTTCAGAAAAGATAGCGAAGGAGAAGGGAGGTGGGGGGCAGTGTTGGTTAGGGAAGACATTGTCATGTTGGAAAGAGGATGTACTTGAGGGGGCAAAGACAGAATCCATTTGGTTAGAGCTGAGAAGCAACAAGGGTATGCTCATGCTACTGGGGTATTCTATAGGCCTCCAAATAGTGAGAGAGAGAGATAAGGGAGCACATCTGCAGGGAAGTCAGATGTGTAATAACTATAGAGTGGGTCTTGGGGGACTTTAACCAAATATCGAATGGGATAAAGGGTAAAGAGGGGGAGGAATTTCTGAAATGTGTTCAGGAGAATTTCCTCGACCAGTATGTTCTCAGTCCAACTGGGAAGGAGGCATTGCTGGATCTGATGCTGAGAAATGAGGTGGGATGAGTGGACCAAGCGTCTGTGGGAGCACATGGGTAAAAATGATCATCGTATCATAAGGTTTAGATTAGTAATGGAGAAGAACAAGGAACAATCTAAAGTAGAACTTCTAAATTGGAAGAGGGCTAATGTCAATGGGATGAGAAGGGATCTGGCCAGGGTAAAATGGAACTAAAGACTGACAAGAAAAGCTGTAATGGAACAATAGGTGACCTTTAAGGAAGAGGTGTTTCAGGTACAGGCTAGATACATTCCAACAAGGGCAAGAGATATGGGAATCAAAGTCAGGGCTCCTTGGATGATGAGGGTGATAGAGAATATGGCGAAACAAATGTCAGATGAATTCTTCAAGTGAGATCCAGGCCAAATACAATAAGTTGAGAGGAGAAGTGATGGGCACAATAAGACTGGCAAATAGAGAATATGAGAATTGAATGGTTGTTAAAATGAAAGGGAACCCAGAAATTTACCAGCATGTAAATAGTAAGTGGTGGTGTGGATCCCATTAGGAACAAAGAGGATGATGTATGCTTCGAGGTGCAGGGCAAGGCTAGAATACTTGCTAAGTACTTTGTATCTGTGTTTACCAAGGAGAGTGACAAATATGACTCCCTTATTCAAGAGTGTAAGGACATTCCTAGCAACTACAGGCTGGTCAGTTTAACATCAGTGGTGGGTAAGGTTTTAGAAACAATAATCGCAAAGAAAATCAACAGGCACTTGGAGATGTTTGAGTTAACTAAGGAGAGCCAGCATGGATTTGTAAAGGCAGGTTGTGTTTGACTAATCTAATTGAATTTTTTGATGAAGTAACAGAAGGTTGTCTACATGGATTTTAACAAAGCATTTGACAAAGTACCACATAAAAGGCTGGTTAACAAAATTGAGGCTCATGTATTAGGAAGGTCAGTGTCAGCTTGGATAAAAAATTTCCTTAAGGATAGAAAACAATGAATCGTGGTAAATGGTTGCTTTTCAGACTGAAGGATTTCCCCGAGGGTCAGTGCGAGGACCACTCCTTTTTTTGATGTATATTGACTTGGATATTGTAATAGAGTAAAATTCAAAAATTTGCTGATGCTACCAAACTTGTATGGCCAACAGTGAGCATGATACCAATCGACTGCAACAGATAGGCTAGCAGAATGGCCAGACAAGAGGCAGATGGAATCTAACACAGAGAGATGTGAGGTGATGCATTTTGGCAGACAGGATAGGTAGAAGAAATATGAACTTACTGGCACAATTCTAGAGTGTGCAGGGATAGAGGGACCTGGGGGTTCATGTGCATAGATCTTGAAGGTGGCAGGACATATTGAGAGAATGGTTAGTAAAGTATATGGGATCTTGGGCTTCATTAGGTGAGGTATTGAGTACAAAAGCAGGAAAGTTATGCTGAACGTTTATAAAGTTCTGGTTAGGCCACAACTAGAGTATTGCATCCAGTTTTGTTCACCAAGCTTTAGGAAGAATGTGAGGGTCCTTGAGAGGGTGCAGTGGAGATTAACCAGAATGATTCCAGGGATGAGGGGTTTTAGTTACAAGGTTGAGTTGGAGAAGCTGGGGTTGTTCTCCTTGGAGCAAAGGAGATTGAGGGGAGATTAGATGGAGGTGTACAAATAGACAGGTTTAGACAAAAGCTGTTTCCATTAGCATATGGTATAAGGACTAGGGGACACAGATTTAAAGTTTTGGGTAAGAGATGTAGGGGTTTGTGAGGAACACAGTGAGTGGTAATGACCTGGAACTCGCTGCCTGAGGGTGGTGGAAGCAGTTGATGAATGATTTCAAAAGGAAATTGGATGGGCATTTGGAAATAAACGTGCAGGGCTACAGGAATAGAGTGGGGGAATGAGACTGACTGGATTGCTGTACAGAGAGCCAGCACGGACTCGATGGGCTGAATGGCAGCCTCCTGTGCCACAATGTCTATAACCTCTGACCCTGGCCATTCACAGTCTGGGGCTTTTCCTTCGATTGAGGTTGGGCAATGTGCACACTCACCGTCCCACAAACCCGAGCCAGGTGCCTGTGCTGTGAAAAGACAATGGTGACCTTATTCATTGCAAATGAAAGCAGCCAGACGAGGACCTCATGGAATATGCAGGGACAAAGCAGTCTGGAAAAGAAAATCCAAATCCCAAAATGCAAACTCTACTTCCCGATGATTTTTCCCCTGATAGCTCACAGCAGTGTTCAGGTGATCAATGCTTAATCTCTGGAGACTGCATCCAGTCTGGGGCTGGAAACTTGAAAGTTGAGTGCTAAGGCTGGAAGTGGTGGGGGGGGGAGGTGGAATGGGGTACCTGAGGTGAGGGGAATGGGAAGTTCTTGGCTGGGGAGTGGGGTACCTGGGGCTGGCACTGGGCCTCTTTATTGAGGGGGTGATGCACCTTGTATGAGGAGTGGATTGTGCTGATGTTGCAGTGTGGGAGGTATGGGATGGGAGCAACTGCAAGTTACTGAATTGGGCAGTGGATGAATGGAGGCTAATGTTCATCAGTGAGAGGGAACAGGAGGAATCGAAGTTATGGGTAGCAGTCAATAGATGTTGAAAGTTTATGGATGAGCTGAGAGCCAGTGGTACAAACACAGAATCAGCCAGGTGTGACTCATTTTCAGTGTCTGCCTAATTTGTGATTGATTCCCTTTGACTCTGCATTGTTTGAGATTTCTAAGTTGGTTTATAGTTGGGGATTTGGCCCCAGTTCTGCCTGTCTTGATGTTGCACATCTATGGGACACTGCCTGGATTTGCCAGTTGTCCAGCATTTTGTCCACAAGGTGAAAAGCTGAGGGGGCTAAGCCCATTCTCATCCCAAATCCAGCAGGGGTCTCTTGGTGGGAGCAGGAACCTGGCTATTTAGCTTCCCCCACCTGCCCCAGGGCCACAGCAGAATAACTCAAGGTGTTAGATTTTAACAAACTGACAGGAGAATGAAGCCAGTAATGAGTGGACCCAAACTTGGTTATTTGTACTTATTATTTTCACAGCTGGGTAAATTTGTTTGTTTTCCTTTCAGCGACGCAGGTGCTGCATATCCTGTCTGACTATGGCTGGTACATCCTCTTCAGCTGCATTGCTGGATACTTCGTCCTGCAGAGAATCAGTGGCCTGCTGCAGTCGAGGAATCGCAAGCAGACACAGGCTTCAGAGGCCCAGCTTGGTACAAACTTTCTTCATGTTACTGTGTGAACTTTGCTTCCGCCAGCTCCTTGCCTTTCTGAATGTGTTTTGAATTTAGCATTTTGCCTTTAGTGCAGTGAAATAACAGATTCTAAACTTCAAGCTTAGGCACCAATCACACATTTGAATTGTTTTATGAATTTGTAACCTTCAAATCTGAATGAGTAGAATTTAAAGAAATAACCCAATGAATATTGGAAGCTGCTGGCAGCCAGTTTGTTTTTTGCAGTAAGTCCATTCCCTCAGTGCAACCATTATTTAATCTTTTTCTTTTATATTTCCACCATACCAGCCTCCCAATTTTTAGTCAAGGTCTTAGTGTGTCATCTGTGGGAGTCCTGGGCCACCTTTTCCGCCTTCCTCCGTTCAGCTCTTTCTCCATGCTTGTCCAGTTATCCGACTCATTTTATTCTGACCCTAAAGTCGATTCCTTCAAAGCTGAATGAGCGAGAGAATGAGGCAAAATAAAGGAGAATGAGAGAAAGAAATGAATTCAGAGTGAGATTTAAATGGAAGGAGGAGAAAAGAAGAGGGATGTGAGACAGAAATGAGGAACGGAGGACAGAGCAACAAAAACAAAGCAAAGAGAGGGGTTCAAAAGGAGACAAAGAAAAGTAAGAGAAGGGAAAATGGCTTCTTTCCCACCCCTGCACAGTCACCATGGGAGTTCCCCAAGGATCCATCTTCCTCATCTATATGCCATTTCTTGGAAACAGTCTGTGGGTAGGGACATGCACAGCTCTACCTCACGTGACTGCTCTATTGAATCAGATTGGGCCAAACTCTGGCAGATTCATTGTGGAGAAGTATGAGATCATCCACTTTGGACCTTAGAAAGATAGATAAAATTATTTTCTAAATGGTGAGAAGCACAAAACTCTGGAGGAGCAGAGATTTAGGGGACCATGTACAGAAATCACTTAAAGCTAGTGGACAGGTACAAAAAAATAGTTAAAAAGGCTAATGAAACATTGACCTGCATCTAAATGGGGCTGGAATACAAAGGAGTGGAAGTTATGTTACAGTTGTACAGAGTTCTGGTTAGACCCCATCTAGGGTAACTGCATTCAGTTCTGGACACCACACCTCAGGAAGGATATATTGGCTTTGGAGGGGGTGCAGTGCAGATTCACCATAATGATACTGGGCCTAAAGGGTTAAATTATGAGGACCCCAGACTAAGCTTGTACCCCCTTGAATACAGAAGATTAAAGGATGATCTGTTTAAGGTGATTAAAGGATTTGATGAGATAGAGAAAACCTATTTCCTGTAGTGGGAGAGGGTAGGACAAAAGGACTTGTAATTAGATTCAGGTTGAAGCAGGCTGTTCTACCCTGAGCTGAGCCTCCAACTATTACTAAGAGCACCTACTATCATCTCCATATCACTCGTCTCTGCCCATGTCTCCACTCATCATCTGCTGAAATCCTCATCCATTCTTTGTTATCTCTAGACTTGACCATTCCAATGCTCTCCTGTCCAGCTTTCTGCCTTCCACCCTCTGAAACTTCAGTTTATCCAAAACTGTCCTATCCCGTACCAAGTCCCAGTCACCCATCAACCCTCTACTTGTTGACAAACAATGCCCCATTAACATTTTTCATCTTCCTGTTTAGATCTTCTTATGGCTTCACCTCTCTCTTTCTCGATAACCTCCAGCCCTACCCTCCTCCCAAATCCAAATTCTCTGTGCCTCTTGTGCATTCTTGCTTCCTTCACTACACCAGTGGTGGCTGTGCCTTCAGCTGTCAAGGCTGCATAATCTGGAATTCCCTTGCTAAAGCTTTCAACCTCCTTCAAGACACTCCTGAGAACCCACTTCTTGTTCCCCCCCTCCTCAGAGGACCCAAAGGTTGTATCAGGTTTTGTGGGTGACTGAGTTGGTATTTTAGCTGGTATTTATTGTCAACGATGGCATGTTTGGGTCGATTTTACTGAATCCATTGCTGGAATGAAACCTCTCGTATCAGGAAGTCACTCCCTGTGAATCCCTGTCCAGGGTTCTGATCTGTGCTTCTGGTTGTCGCTCCCTGTTTGGAAGGTGATTTTGTAACATTGCCTTTAATTATTACCTGACCCACGTGTAAATTGGCCTAGGGTCAAACAGATTAGAAATGATAAAAAGCAAAATACTGAAGGTGCTGGAAATCTGAAATAAAACCAGAAAATGCTGGAAATGCTTAACTGACCAGGCAGCATCTGTTGAGAGGGAGCTAAAGTTAACATTTCAGGTCGATGGCATTTCATCAAAGTTGGAAGATGTTAGAGATTTAACAGGTTATAAGCAATTACAGAGCCAGGTGGAGGGGAAGGAAGAACAAAAGGCAAAATCCACAGATTCTGATGGATCTTCTGATGGAAGGTCATCGACCTTGAGCGTTAATTCTGCTTCTCTTTCCACAGATGCTGCCAGACCTGCTGCAGATATCCAGCATTTTCTGTTTTATTTCAGATTTCCAGCATCCACAATATTTTTCTTTTATCATCACTAAGACTGTCTATTTCCACCTCCATAATATCATCCAACTCTGCCCTGCCTCAGTTTATTTGCTGCTATAACCCTCATCCATGCCATTGGAATAGTCCAGTCTAAAAGCAACAATATCTTCCTGGCAGGCCTCCCATGTTCTACCCTCCGCAAGCTTGTGGCCATTGAAAACTCTGCTGCCCATCTTCTAACTTGCATCAAGTTCCACTGACCCATCTCCCCTTTGCTTGCTGACCTAATTTATTCCCGATTTTAAGTACATCTCTTGATTAACCAGCACCTCTCAGGTCCGGCACATGCCAGATAAAGCTTTTACGGCATTTATAATTGGCTTGGATGAAGGAATAGAGAGCTGTGTATCCATGTTTACTGATGACACTAAGTTACGTGGCACAGTAAATAGTGTAGATGGGGGCAGAAAGTTACAAAGGGACGTAGATAGATTAAGTGAGAGGGAAAACCTGGCCGATGAAGTTCAGTGTTGGAAAGTATGAGGCCATCTACTTTGGAACTGAGAAAGATAGATCAGAATATTTTCTAAATGCTGAGAAGCATGAAACTCTGGAGGAACAGAGAGATTTAGGTGTCCATGTACAGAAATCACTAAAAGCAATTGGTAGGTACAAAAAAGATTAAAAATCTAATGGAATGTTGGCCTTTATCACAAGCATCTGGAATGTAAAGGGGTGAATGTTATAGAATTATAGAATCATAAAATGGGTACAGCACAGGAGGCTGCCGTTCGGCTTGTCATGGTCCATGCCAGCTCTGTAAGAGCAATTCAGATAATTATCCAATTCCCTTTTGAAAGCCACAACTGAATCTGCCTCCACCATGCTCTCAGGCAGTGCATTCTAGATCCGAACCACTCGCTGTGTAAAAAGGTTTTTCATCGTGTCGCCTTTTGATTCTTTTGCCAATCACCTTAAATCAGTGTCCTCTGGTTCTTGACCCTTCCACCAATGGGAACAGTTTCTCCCTAACTACTCTGTCCAGCCCCTTCAGGATTTTGAACACATCTATTAAATTTCCTCTCAACCTTCCCTTCTCTAAGGACAGCCCCAGCTTATCCTATCTATGCATGTAACTGAAGTCCCTGAACCCTGGAACCATTCTCATAAATCTTTTCTGCCCCCCCTCTAAAGCCTTCGCATCCTTCCTAAATTGTGGTGCCCAGAATTGGATACAATACTCCAGTTGAGGCCAAACCAGTGTTTTATAAAGGTTCATCATAACTTCAAAAGGGGTTGCCATGGGTACTTGCATAGTGCCTAGTTATGCCTGTCTTTTGTGGGATATACTCAGGCCCCCTCTCCCAACTCTGTTTCCGGTACATTGATGACTGTATTGGTGCCGTTTCCTGTTCCTGCCCCGAACGGGGAAACTTTATCAACTTTGCTTCCAATTTCCACCCTTCTCTCACCTTTTACATGGTCCATCTCCGAAACTTCCATTCCCTTCCTCAACTTCTCTGTCTCCATCTCTTGGGATAGGCTGTCCACTAATGGGTACATTATAAGCCTACCAACTCCCACAGCTACCTCAACTACACTTCTTCACAACCTGCCTCCTGTAAAGACTCCATTCCATTCTCCCAGTTTCTCCATCTCTGATGCATCTGCTCCGATGATGCAACCTTCCACAACAGCGCTTCTGATACGTCTTCCTTTTTCCTCAACCAAGGAGTCCCATCTACTGTCATTGACAGCGCCCTCAACCTGACTCAGTCTGACTCATTTCCTGCACTTCTGTCCACACCCCTTCCCCTCCCTCCCAGAACCAAGACAGGGTTCCCCTGGTTCTCACTTTCCACCCCACCAGTCCCCACAACCAAAGGATCATCCTCTGCCATTTCCGCCACCTCCAGCATGATGCCACCACCAATGCATCTTCCCCTCCCAACATTCCGAAAGGACTGTTCCCTTCGCAATACCCTGATCCACTCCTCCATTACACCCAACACCTCGTCCCCTTCCCATGGCATCTTTCCATGCAATCGCAGGAGGTGTAATACCTGCCCTTTTACCTCCTCTCTCCTCACTATCCAACGTCCCAAACTCTCCTTTCAGATGAAGCAGTGATTTACTTGTATTTCTTTCAATGTAGTATACTGTATTCGCTGCTCACAATGCGGTCTCTTCTACATTGGGGAGACCAAATGTAGATTGGGTGACCGCTTTGCAGAACACCTCCACTGAGTCCCAAAACGTGACCCTGAGCTTCCTGTTGCTTGCCATTTCAACACACCCACCTGCTCTCATGCCCACATATCTGTCCTGGGATTGCTGCAGTGTTCCAGTAAACATCAACGCAAGCTCGAGGAACAGTAGCTCATTTACTGATTAGGCACACTACAGCCTACTCGACTGAACTTTGAGTTCAATAATTTCAGAGCATGATTGGCCCTTTTTTATTTTTATTTTATTTTGATTTTTTTCTTTTTTTTTTACCGTGTGCCTGCCCACTTTTTTTAGAACATTACAGCGCAGTACAGGCCCTTCGGCCCTCGATGTTGCGCCGACCTGTGAAACCATCTGACCTACACGATTCCATTTTCTTTTTCATGTTTGTGCTTTTGGCTCAGGCTGTTCATTATGCTGTCATTTAACACCCTCTGCACTAATGCTTTGTCTTTCACCCCACCATTAGCAAACTCTTTGCCTATGCCCCATGATCTCTTTGTCAGTTAATCTCACCAGCCCTCTGTCCTATCAACACCTTTCCTTTTGTTCTCTTTTCCCCCACCCCTGTTTTATTTGCTTAAAACCTATTACATTTCTAACCTTTGTCAGTTCTGATGAAAGGCCACAGACCTGAAACGTTAACTCTGCTTCTCTCTCCACAGATGCTGCCAGACCTGTTTTTATTTCAGATTTCCAGCATCTACAGTATTTTGCTTTTATTCATCATAACTTCCTTGCTTTTGTACTCTCTGCCTCTACTTATAAAGCCCAGGCTCCCATATATCTTATTAATCACTTTCTCAACCTGCAACAATTTGTGCACATATACCCCCAGGTCCTTCTGCTCCTGCACCCCCTTTAGAATGGTAGCCATTATTTTATATTGCCTCTTGTTCTTCTTACAAAAATGTATCAGAAAAACAGAGTTCCTAATACCGATTCCTGGGGAACCCCACTATATACCTTCCTCTAATCTGAAAAATAACTATTTACCACTACTCCTGATGCTTGTCATTCACCCAAATTCATATCCATGCTGCCCCTTTTATTCCATGGGCTTTAACTTTGCTGACAACTCTGTTATGTGGCACAACATCACCCACCATTACCCTCACCAACTCTCTGTTATCTCATCAAAAACTCAATCAAGTTAGTTTAACATGTTTTTCCTTTAATAAATCTGTGCTGGCTTTTCTTGATTAATCCACATTTGTCCAAGTGACTATTAATTTTGTCCTGAATTATCGTTTCTAAAGGCTGTCCAACCACTGAGGTTAAACTGATTGCCCTGTAGTTGCTGGGCTTATCCTGACATTCTTTTTTGAACAAAGTTGTAACATTGGCAATTCTCCAGTCCTCTGGCATCATCTAAGGAGAATTGGAAGATTATGGCCAGTGCCTCTGCAATTACTACCCTTACTTCCCTCAGCATCTTGGATGCGTTTGATCCGGTCTTGTTAACTTGTGAACTTTAAGTACGGCCAGCCTTTCTAATACCTACTCTCCCATCAATTTTTCATCCATACAGTGTCTCAACTACCTCCTCTTTCACTGTGTCTATGGCAGCAGCTTCATTCTTGGTAACGACAGATGCAAAGTATTTAGTACCATTTAGTACCTCAGCTATGCCCCCTCCCTCCATACATAAATCCCCTTTTTCGTCCTTAATGGACCCCACACCTCCTTTCACTACCCTTTTACTATTTACATACCTATTAAAGACTTTTGGATTCCCTTTTATGTTAGCTACCAGTCTCCTCTTATAATCAGTTCTCTGCTATTATCTTTTTTCACTTCCCCTCATGCAAACTTAGCATTGCTGGCAAGGCCACCATTTGTTGCCAATTCCTAATTGTCCTTGAGAAGGTGGTGGTGAGCTGCCGCCTTGAACTGCAGTGCATATGGTGTAGCTACACCCATAGTGCTGTTAGGAAAGGATTTACATGTTTTTGACATTAGTCATATACCCTTTTTCTGTTTCATCTTAGTCATAGGATTGCATAGGATATATGGCTCAGAAACAGGCCATTTGGCCTAACTAGTCCATGTAATGTTTATGCTTCACTTGAGCATCCTCTCATCTCATCTAAATCTTTTAATGGTAACCCTTCTCCCCCATTTACTTGTCTAGATTCCCCTTAAATGCATCTACTATTCACTGTTGTAGCAGGTTCCACATTCTTACCACTCTTTGGGTAAAGAAGCTTCTTCTGAATTCCTGATTGAATTTTTTGGTGACTACCTTATATTGATGGCCTCTAGTTATGTCCCAACAAGTGGAAACATTCTTTCTCTATCCACTCTATCAAAGCATTTCATAATTTTAAAAACCTCTATCAGGTCACCTCTCAGCATTCTTTTTTCAAGAAAGGAGACCTAGCCTGTTCATATTTGCCTCGTATGTATACCCTGGCATTTCTGATATCATCCTTGTAAATCTTTTCTGCACCCTTTCCAGTGCCCCTGAATCCTTTTTGTTATATGGCGACCAGAACTGCAGGCAGTACTTTTAAGTGTGATCCAACCAAGGTTTGTTATAGGTTTATTATAAAATCCCTACTTTTCAATTCTATCACTCTACAAATAAAGTCATCCAGGGAGCTCTAACTTTGTTTGTCCTACCTTTTCCTCCTCGTGAGAATGTACCTCGACTGTACCTGAACTGTCTCTTTAAAGACGGCCATTACAGTTTTGCATGCCAATCTTTGATTCCAGTTTACGTGGGCCACTGCAATTGGCCCTTCCCCAATTAATTATTTTTTTTACTCTGGATTGCTCCTTGTCCTTTTCCATCACTAACCTAAACTTTATGATTATATGATCACTGACACCCAAATGTTACCCTGCTGACACTTGACCCACCTCATTCTCCAGAACAAGATACAGCAATGCCTCCTTCCTCATTGGGCCGGAAACATACAGATGTAGAAAATTCTCCTGAACTCTTCAGATACTCTTCCCCCTCTCTGCCCTTTACACTATTACTATTCCAGTTGACATTAGGATAACTAAAGTCCACCATTATAACTTCTCGATAGCTTTTGCACCTGTCAACTTTCTTGCAAATTTGTTCCTCTGTATCTTTCCCACTAGTTGGTGACCTGTAGAATACACCTAGTAGTTTACTTTTATTTTATTTATTTAGAGATACAGCACTGAAACAGGCCCTTCGGCCCACCGAGTCTGTGCCGACCAACAACCACCCGTTCATACTAATCCTACATTAACCCCATATTCCCTACCACATCCCCAGCATTCTCCTACCACCTACTGACACTAGGGGCAATTTACAATGGCCAATTTACCTATCAACCTGCAAGTCTTTGGCTGTGGGAGGAAACCGGAGCACCTGGCGAAAACCCACAAGGTCACAGGGAGAACTTGCAAACTCCACACAGGCAGTACCCAGAACTGAACCCGGATCGCTGGAGCTGTGAGGCTGCGGTGCTAACCGCTGCGCCACTGTGCCGCCCTAGTATATTGGTACCTCTGTTGTTTCTTAGCTCTAACCAAATAGATTCTGTCCTTGACCCCTCTCTGACATCTCTCTCCAGCACTGTAATGTTCTCAATTTAATATGATTAAAGGAGTTGATAGTTTTTCTCTCTCTACCCCATTTCCTCTGATGGAGTCCAGAACAAGGGCACCTGGCCTTAAAATTAGAATTAGGCCATTCAGGGGTGATGTAAGGAAGCACTTCTTTACACAAAGGGTAGTGGAACTCTGGAACACCCAAAAAGCTGTTGTGGTCACTTGAAAATATCAAAACTGAGATTGGTAGATTTTTGTTGAGTAAAGATACAGAACCAAGGTAGGTAGATGGAGTAAAGATTCAGATTTGCCTTGATCTTATTGTGTGGTGGAATAAGCTCGGGCTGAATTTTATCCTCATATCGCTGTGTTTCAGCATCTACAGCATTTTCTTTTTGTTTTAAGGAAATTCCTGATGTGTTTTTGAAAGACTATTTTCTCAATGCAGACTGGGTTCATGATGGCTATTTAGTAATCTTGGGCAGGTTACTATGTGTTGTTTTTTGCTGTAGTTATTTTTGTTAATATTTTCTGGTCTTATTTTGAGTGTTTTCAGAATATTGCTTTTGGACCTTTAAGAATTTGACCTTTATTCTGTAGTGATGGGGGCTTTGTACATTTCATAGCATTCAATATGTGAAATGGACTCGCAGATATTTAAATAACTTGGGGGAGTAGGCTTTAAGATCTCTCTGGGTGGATAAATTAAGATTCACCTTAATTCCTCACCCTTAATTTCTTTTGATCTAGTTTTAATGGTGCCAGGGATGATGTGTTCCTAAGAGTGTTTGTCACTTGTAAAGCAGTAATGACACTTTCATTAAAAGCTGAAATCTTTCTTGGGTGGGTGGGGGGAGGAAAGTTGACCAAGAAAAGCTGGAAGTACATCTTTGAATAAGTTGCTTCACTAAATGGAGCCAAGTGGAGCTTATTGAACTGTTTTATTCTTTTTGAAATTAGAACCATCGTTAATTATGAGGCGGCAGGAAGCGATGGATGCAGCTCGCCATAAGATGCAGCAGGAACTGGATGCACAGGCCGCGAAATACCGAGAAAAGCAGAAAGAAGTAAGGGTGCAGCAAGTTAGCTAGGACCTGATGGTAAAGTTATGGGCCTGATGTGGGTAGATGATTTGGATTTCAGTATTGGGGGCACAATTTCAAAATCTACCTATAATACAAAATAAATGTTTCTGCTGGCAGGAGGGTCAGTTACCAGTGGACACAGATGCAAGAAAATTGGTTAACGAACCAGAGGGAAGCTGAGGGAGAAGTTTGGTTTAACAGCGAATTGTTGTGCACTGGAATGTTGGAATGCATTGCCTGAGAGGCTGGTGTAAGCAGAATCAATTACAAGTTTCAAAAGGGAATAAACACTTTGAAAAGACATTTTACAGTGCTATGGGAAAAGAGCAGGGAAGCGAGACTAATTTGAGAGCTGGCTCTGCATAATGGGCTGAGTGGCCTGTGCTACAAGATTCTATAATTCTAAAAGGATTATAAAACAGTGAGAAGTGTAAATTATATGAGTTTAACAGAATGGGCATACAGGTGGTACATAGCAGAAGCAATCTAATGTGGACGGGTATGAGCGGATACATTTTTTGGAAGGAATACCAGGAATGGAGTTGTGCACTCAATGGAAAGATAGTGGAGGGTGTGGAGAGACCGAAGGGTTCAAATACATAATCTGCTGAAAGTGAAAGTGTGGGTCGATACAGGCATTAAAATTGCATTTGGATTTTATAAATGGGGAATAGAGTATAAGAGTAAAGATGAATTTACACGTATGACACCATGGTGGTTGTATGATGCTTTTTTACACAGATTGACGAAGAGAAAAGGAGAGAGAAAATTGAAGCGTGGGAGAATATGCAAGAAGGAAAGAGCTCCCGGAAAAGAACAAACCTGCATCCTGTAAAATGATCTTGTTTTGTTATTTACGAATGACATATTTATAATGACTGCTGTGTGGGTAATACAGAACTAATTGTTTTATTTTTGTTTAACATCAGGAGCCAGAATCTAGTACACCGAGTGCGGCAAAGCCTAAATCTGACAAGAAGTCCCTGAGAGGCGGTGAGTGCTCAACCATTTATTTGTGCAAAATAGCCAACATGTTCAGGAAAAATGAACAAGTGTATAAATGTTTATACACATGTTGAATGTTTTAAAGTCAAGATATCTTCACTGCCCAGAACAAAATATTGCCAGGACATCTGCTTTAAGTTGGCAAAGAGCTGGTTAATAGCTTTAAGGTTTGAATATCAGTATTTACCTCAACAGGCTCTAGGGCAGGGTAGTCCAACCTTTTCGTGTGGGGGACCACATTACAATTATTATCTTACATTGGGGGGGGGGATTGACGGTGAGACAATTTTGGAATGATAAAGGCATTAACATTTATCTTTCTATTAATCAAAACAACAACCAAGGTGCATTTTTGATTTAGTGAGATACCTGGCATTTCTTTGCTTGCACAAGTAGTCAATGTTTGCCTGCACACTTGTAAATTATGTGGAGTATTCCGGATAGATGTCAGGAGATTGCTCTCTGTCCCGCCACACACTCTGGTACCAGCCCCCCCCACCCCGCCCCCGCCCCCCAACACTCTCTCTGGTCCCCCCCACTTTTTAAAAAAAACTCTGAATTTGTCTGAAGTTCAGAAACCTCTGTTCCTGATGTCAGGATCTGTCTGCTGTGAAACTGACTTGTCATCCGTTCTAAAAGCCAGTCTGACAATGCGGAATTTCCCATCTCCAGTCACGGTCCCCTGGTGAGGGTGAGGAGGAACGGCCCCGGGTACTGTTTACAGTCACGGGCCGAATGGAAACCTTTGGCGGGCCAGATGCTGGCCCTTGTATTGGACAACCCTGCTCTAGGGGAACTGTTGTGATAACGTGGGTCAGTTTAACTAGAGTCAGCCTCAGCTTTGAAGCACAATCTCTCTGCAGCGACCGACGGGTCCCTTTCTGCAGCGACCGACGGGTCCCTTTCTGCAGCGACCGACGGGTCCCTTTCTGCAGCGACCGACGGGTCCCTTTCTGCAGCGACCGACGGCCCGACGGGTCCCTTTCTGCAGCGACCAGCAATTTTAACAAGTCTTTCAACAGCAGCAGCAGCAGCTTGCATTTATATAGCACCTTTAATGTAGTAAAACATTCCAAGGCGCTTCACCGGAACATTATCAAACAAAATTTGAGCCACGTAAGGAGCTATTAGGGCAGGTGGCCAAAAGCTTGGTCAAGGAGGTAGGTTTTAGGGAGCATCTTGAAGGAGGAAAGAGAGGGAGAGAGCTTTAGGGCGGGAACTCTGGAGCTTATGGCATTGGCAGCTGAAGGCATGGCCAGCAATGGTGAAGCGATTTAAAATCAGGATGCTCAAAAAGCCAGGATTGGAGCAGCGCTGACATCGCGGAGAGTTGTAGGGCTGGAGGGCATTAGAGAATAGGTGGTGAGGCCGTGGAGAGGACAAGCAAAGGAGGATAAGAATTTTAAAATCGTGATGTTGTTTAACCTGCATCCAATATAGAGGTTGAGAAAGCAGCCAGTAAGAAGAATAACTGGGAAGACCAAGTGAAATTTCTTGTAAATAGAGTCATAGATAGATTCAGCACTGAAACAGGCCCTTCAGCCCACCGAGTCTGTGCCGACCAACAACCACCCATTTATACTATTCCTACATAAATCCCATATTCCCTACTACATCCCCACCATTCTCCTACCACCTACCTACACTAGGGGCAATTTACAATGGCCAATTTACCTATCAACCTGCCAGCCTTTCACTGTGGGAGGAAACCGGAGCACCCGGCGGAAACCCACGCGGTCACAGGGAGAACTTGCAAACTCTGCACAGGCAGCACCCAGAACTGAACCCGGGTCGCTGGAGCTGTGAGGCTGCAGTGCTAACCACTGCGCCACTGTGCCGCCCCGGCAAAAGAAAGCTCAAAAGAAAGTGAAGAGGTCATATGTAGAGACTGAGTTGATATTTGCTGAGGATGGGTGATGGGTGAACGGGACTTGGTGTGAGTTAGGACAGTGAGGAAGTGTCAGCATCTCTGACCTGGAATCAACACTAAATCAAATGTTGACAGTTATTATGGCCAGGCAAGGAGGGGTCACAGGTTCCCCTCTTGTCCTTCCTCTTATTTGACTGCAACAAGGTTTATGCCTTTTTTTAAAATGGTGGATGTGTTACCACCTCTGATTGTTTTACCTTTTTCTTTTGTTGTGTTTGTAAAAGAACAAATCAGACAGATTTTCTTGAGTTTAATCAAGAAAGAGTTGAGTTTATTATAAAAATCTAAATCTGATCTAAAAATAATAAAACTATGCTACACTTTCTCATGCGTGCGCACACACAAATTACCATACACAAATAGATTACAGAGAGATGAAGAATAGATTTGTGTTTGGATTAGAGTCCAAAACAAATAAAAATTAATATGGAGTTGGGTGATTCTGTTACCTTCCGGCTGAGGTTGTGATCCTGAAGTTCTGGGTTGATAGTTGTTCTTGGAAACAGTTGAGCAGAGGGTGTCCTTTCCGGGGTCTTTGTCTTGGATCTAGCAACCAGCAACTAGGTTTCGCGGGCCCCCCAGGCCTTCTAGAAAAAGAGACAAAGCCCTTCTGGCTTCTGAACAGTTTGAGTCTCTGGTTTGTCTGCCTTATCCAAGGGAATCTCCCAGCTTTCACAGAAATGGACACAGTCACATCACTGTCTGTGCATTCTCTGGTACTTTCTAATGAGATTTAAGTTTAGGAATTTCAGTCTCTCGGGCCTCATGGTGTTAATGTTTACACCTGGAGGGGTTTGCCCTTTCAATGTTAATGTCTCAGGATGGCTTTGAATGTCTTGCTAATGAAAGCAATATCTGGTAGTTCAATCAATAGAGCAAACCATTGTTGTGGGTGTAGGCTAATCAGACATGTGTCTCCAGGTTGATGCCTTGGAATGTGCCAAGTATTTCAGATGCAAATGGTTGTGGCCATTTTTTATCTATGGCCAAGTCTTTGTAAAAGTTGTCTGTAATATTCTAGCTTTCCTTTTTTTCTTGCGTTTAATGTAAGTTTCCAACCGATGAATTAAAAATGAAGGGTCACTGACCTGAAACGTTTACTCTGCTTCTCTCTCTACAGATGCTGCCAGACCTGCTGAGTATTTCCAGCATTTCTTGTTTCTAATTAAAAATCCTCATTTGGCATAGCATGTTTTGTTGACACAGTTCATACGAAAATATTAATTAGTGATTGCAGAGGAGAGCAAAGTGATACGTTTTGGTAGCAAGAATAAGGATTAGCAATGTAAACTAAAGGATACAATTCTAAAGTGGATGCAGGAACAAAGGGACTGGGGGTACATGTGCACAAATCGTTGAAGGTGGCAGTACAGGTTGAGAAAGCAGTTTAAGAAAAGCATACGGAATCTTGGGCTTTATAAATAGAGGCATGGAATACAAAAGCAAGGAATTGATGATAAAACTTTATTAAACACTGGTTATTCCACAATTGGAGTATTGTGACTGAATCAGGGCACTGCACTTTAGCATGGATGTAAAGGCTTTAGAGAGGGTGCAGAAAATATTTACTAAAATGGTTCCAGGGATGAGGGATTTCAGTTACATGGATAGACTGGAGAAGCTGGTGTTCTCCTTAGAGGAAAGAAGATTCAGAGGAAATTTGATAGAGGTCCTCAAAATCATGAGGGGTCTAGACAGAGTAGATAAAGACTTGCATTTATATAGCACTTTTCATGACCAGCAGATGTCTCAAAGTGCTTTTACAGCCAATAAAATATTTGTGAAGTGTAGTCACTGTTGTAATGTCGGAATATAGATAGATAGAAACTGTTCCCATTGGTGGAAGGGGAGAACCATAGGACACTGATATAAGGTGATTGCACCGCAGCCTCACAGCTCCAGCGACCCAGGTTCAATTCTGGGTACTGCCTGTGTGGAGTTTGCAAGTTCTCCCTGTGTCTGCGTGGGTTTCCTCCGGGTGCTCCGGTTTCCTCCCACATGCCAAAGACTTGCAGGTTGATAGGTAAATTGGCCATTAGCAATTGCCCCTAGTATAGGTACATGGTAGGGAAATATAGGGA
Organism: Heterodontus francisci; assembly: GCF_036365525.1. NCBI lineage: Eukaryota > Metazoa > Chordata > Chondrichthyes > Heterodontiformes > Heterodontidae > Heterodontus > Heterodontus francisci. The sequence continues at coordinate 5,885,043 of NC_090408.1, forward strand.
CAGGTGGGGATGTGGTAGGAATATGGGATTAGTGTAGGATTAGTATAAATGGGTGGTTGATGGTCGGCACAGACTCGGTGAGCCGAAGGGCCTGTTTCAGTGCTGTATCTCTAAACTAAACTAAAACAACAGCGACATGAAGAAAAGCATTTTTAAGCAACATGTGGCTAGGATTTGGAATGCACTGCTGAGAGTGTGGTGGAGGCAGATTCAATTGTGGCTTTCAAAAGGGAATTACTGGGAGCTGGGGGGAAGGAAATTACTGGTCCACAGGAAAGGAGCAGGAGAGGGGAAATAGTTGGATAGCTCTTGCAGAGCTGGCATGGATTCGACAGGCTGAATAGACTCCTATGCTGTAACCATTCTATCATTCTATGATCGATTCCTGATTATACTGTATTTTGTACCAGTGCAAGAGCTGATTTTAATTTTGTTTGCTCGGTAAGCTCACAGCTTTCTACCACCTGGGACACCCTGCCCCCTCCCAACCCCTCTCTCCACTAAGTTGTGTTGATAGTATCCTCAGAATCCCATCAAGGAGCTGTACAGCCTCCTCCCGGTTTAGACAATGCGCCGCAGGGTGAACGGGTCAATGAATGAACAGTGAAATGTGTTTTTAAAAAAAATTAAAATATGTGTGTTGAAATGACAGACCGTTTGGTGTTGGATTTTGCAGGTTTTAATCCTCTGACAGGAGATGGTGGAGGCTCATGTTTCTGGAGACCGGGTCGTAGGGGGCCATCTGCTGGAGCATGAGGTTAAAGGTTGGTCAGTGCCCACCCCTACAGTCAGCACTGACCACAGTTGGAGATACACTATCCTGTTACCAAAGCTGGTCAAGTTGAGTGATTTTATTCTGCTTTGATTAGTTTCAACTTGCTGTTCGTCACACTTGACTTTTAATGTTCACTTTTTATTAATGAAAAGAATCTAATCTCAAAATAATTATCTTCAGGATTTTGGTGTTTGCTAAAACTTGATGAAATTGACAGCTATGAATGAAGTCATCCTTGTAAATGGCTGTCCAGCCAATGAGGATGTCTGAAAATGGACATGGGTAGTGACAGTAAATTGTCTTGTTAAGTGAACATTCCTTGCTTTTAAGTATCAAAATGAGTAAGTTTGTTTTGTTTTAGATGATGATTAAAAACATTAAATATGTTTTGAGATTCCCAATGTGCAATTCTTAAATTTTTGTATTTCTTTTCTTCGTCTGGATATATAATGTACATGCTGTATTGATGAAGGGGTCTCGCCTTTTATATGAAAAGGCATCTCCTTGCAACACAACTGGTATTATAGAAATCTGTTTGTGTTTTTGCATGAACACATGAACAATGACAGACAGGTGAAGACCCTCTGGTCTATCCAGCCTGCCCCACACAACTGAGGTGCCATGTATCACAATATATATACACCCCACCCCATCCAAAGCCCTGTGATCTGTGAGAGGTGGAATAAAAAATCCAGGCCAATTTGGAGGAGAAAAGGTGGGAAATACTTTTTAGACCCAGCTAGTCCACTCTGGCCCTGAATTACCTGTCGGTGCCCCCTATGTAGCCCTTGCTTGAAGGAATAACTATACAGTAAATGGAAAAGTCCTGGGGAAAATTGATGTACAGAGAGATTTGGGTGTTCAGGTCCATTGTTCCCTGAAAGTGGCAACGCAGGTCAATTGAGTCAAGAAGGCATACGGCATGCTTTCCTTCATCGGACGGGGTATTGAGTACAAGGGTTGGCAGGTCATGTTACAGTTGTATAAGACTTTGGTTCGGCCACATTTGGAATACTGCGTGCAGTTCTGGTCGCCACATTACCAAAAGGATGTGGATGCTTTGGAGAGGGTGCAGAGGAGGTTCACCAGGATGTTGCCTGGTATGGAGGGCGCTAGCTATGAAGAGAGGTTGAGTAGATTAGGATTATTTTCATTAGAAAGACGGAGGTTGAGGGGGGACCTGATTGAGGTGTACAAAATCATGAGAGGTATAGACAGGGTGGATAGCAAGACGCTTTTTCCCAGAGTGGGGGATTCAATTACTAGGGGTCACGAGTTCAAAGTGAGAGGGGAAAAGTTTAGGGGGGATATGCGTGGAAAGTTCTTTACGCAGAGGGTGGTGGGTGTCTGGAACGCGTTGCCAGCAGAGGTGGTAGACGCGGGCACGATAGCGTCTTTTAAGATGTATCTAGACAGATACATGAATGGGCAGGAAGCAAAGAGATACAGACCCTTAGAAAATAGGCGTCATGTTTAGATAGAGGATCTGGATCGGCGCAGGCTTGGAGGGCCTTTTCTTGTGCTGTAATTTTCTTTGTTCTTTTGTTCTTGAATTCAGCGAATCGGTGTCCACTGCACAAGGCGGCAGCCTGTTCCGGAGGTTTACTATTCTTTGGAAAAGGACCACCTCCCGACATGTAATCTAAATCTGGCCCATACAATTCAGTTATGAATCCTGATCCTCCTTCCTTGCTTGGAACAAACTATCAAGCAGAAGACAATTCATTCCCTTCATTATAAACCTCATGTGGCAGATGTGCATGCGTGTGCTTTGGCAGATTATGTGTAAACAGGTAATTTGCATAGCTGAATATTCCCCTTCCCCAAGCAGAGGCTTTCAAAATGATGGTTTTGAGAGGATAAATAGTGAGAGATTTCTTCTTGCTACTGAATTGGTTGTCACTGGAGGAATGAAAGTGTTCGTTAGAAGAAATGATTTCACACAGGTTATGGACCTGTTACTGTTTGACTGCTTTACCACAGGGGGCTATCAAGGGAAAACCCGTTAACATTATTTAATCCTAACAGGAGGCCATTCAGACCCTTGAACCTGCCACCATTCAGTTGCATCATGACTGATCAATATCGTAACGCCATTTATTAAGCTTTGCTCCCTAACCCTAGATACTCTTACTCAACAAAAAACTACAGATCTGAGTCTTGGAATTGACCCCGAGCATCCCACAGCCTTTCCAGTGAGCTAATTCCCAATTTCCATTACCCTGTGTGTGAAAAAGTGTTTCCTGATTTAACTCCTAAATGGCAAAGCTGTAATTTTAAGATTATCCCCCCCCCCCCGCCCCCACTTCTGGATTCCCCCACCACTGGAAATAGTTTATCTGTATCCATACTATTCAATCCCTTCATCATTTTAAACACTTCTATTAGGCCATCTCTCAATCTCCTAACCTCAAGACTGTTTCCTCTGGTTAGTGAGTCAGTGACGAGAGAACACCAATTTTAAATTGTCAGGAAAAGTGAGGTGTCGCTAATTTGATTGAGTTTTTTGAGGAAGTGACAAAGATGATTGATGAAGGAAGGGCAGTGGATGTATTCTATATGGACTTCAGTAAAACCTTTGACAAGGTCCGTCATGGCAGACTGGTACAAAAGGTGAAGTCACACGGGATCAGAGGTGAGCTGGCAAGATGGATACAGAACTGGCTCTGTCATAGAAGACAGAGGGTAGCAGTGGAAGGGTGCTTTTCTGAATGGAGGGCTGTGACTAGTGGTGTTCCACAGGGATCAGTGCTGTTTGTAGTATAAATGATTTGGAGGAAAATGTAGCTGGTCTGATTAGTAAATTTGCGGACGACACAAAGGTTGGAGTAGTTGCGGATAGTGATGAGGATTGTCAGAGGATACAGCAGGATATAGATCGGTTGGAGACTTGGGCGGAGAAATGGCAGATGGAGTTTAATCTGGACAAATGTGAGGTAATGCATTTTGGAAGATCTAATGCAGGTGGGAGGTATACAGTAAATGGCAGAACCCTTAGGAGTATCGACAGGCAGAGAGATCTGGGCGTACAGGTCCACAGGTCACAAAGTGGCAACACAGGTGGATAAGGTAGTCAAGAAGGCATACGGCATGCTTGCTTTCATCGGTCGGGGCATAGAGTATAAAAATTGGCAAGTCATGTTGCAGCTGTACAGAACTTTAGTTAGGCCACACTTAGAATATTGCGTGCAATTCTGGTCGCCACACTACCAGAAGGACGTGGAGGCTTTGGAGAGGGTACAGAAGAGGTTTACCAGGATGTTGCCTGGTCTGGAGGGCATTAGCCTTGAGGAGAGGTTGGATAAACTCGTATTGTTTACACTGGAACGATGGAGGTGGAGGGGCGACATGATAGAGGTTTACAAAGTTATGAGCGGCATGGACAGAGTGGATTGTCAGAAGCTTTTTCCCAGGGTGGAAGAGTCAGTTACTAGGGGACATAGGTTTAAGGTGCGAGGGGCAAAATTTAGAGGGGATGTGCGAAGCAAGTTCTTTACACAGAGGGTGGTGAGTGCCTGGAACTTGCTGCTGGGGGAGATGGTGGAAGCAGGTACGATAGCGACGTTTAAGAGGCATCTTGACAAATACATGAATAGGATGGGAATAGAGGGTTATGGTCCCCGGAAGTGCAGAAGGTTTTAGTTTAGGCAGGCATCAAGATCGGCGCAGGCTTGGAGGGCCGAATGGCCTGTTCCTGTGCTGTACTGTTCTTTGTTGAGAGAAGGTAGGAGAATTGTCTTTATACAGGAGGTTGTTGCAGCTTGGAATGTTTTGCCACAGGGAGTGGTTGAGGCATGGATCATTGCATAATTTAAGGAAAATTGGATAAACATTTGAAGCAGAGCAAGATACAGGGCCATGGGGAGAGAGAGATGGGCAGTGGAAACAGTTTCAGATTGCACCAGACACAATGGGCTGAATGGTTTGTAAATGCACGTCTGAGCACCAGAGACAAATATATGGTTAAGTAATTGAACATGGTTCAAGCTTGTTGCTAATACTGGCTCTTTAAATACATGATTGAGTGTTCCTTGGAGGTTACACTGCAGTTTGATGCCTGCCACAGTATTTAAGGGGGAACCAGCACTAATTGAAAGAATCACTATTTTTATATGTCCAGTAGTAATTACGGAAAGTCCTCATCAGAGAACTCCTCTTTGCTGACGATGCTGCTTTAACATCTCACACTGAAGAATGCCTGCAGAGTCTCATCGACAGGTTTGCGTCTGCCTGCAATGAATTTGGCCTAACCATCAGCCTCAAGAAAACGAACATCATGGGGCAGGATGTCAGAAATGCTCCATCCATCAATATTGGCGACCACGCTCTGGAAGTGGTTCAAGAGTTCACCTACCTAGGCTCAACTATCACCAGTAACCTGTCTCTAGATGCAGAAATCAACAAGCGCATGGGTAAGGCTTCCACTGCTATGTTCAGACTGGCCAAGAGAGTGTGGGAAAATGGCGCACTGACACGGAACACAAAAGTCCGAGTGTATCAGGCCTGTGTCCTCAGTACCTTGCTCTACGGCAGCGAGGCCTGGACAACGTATGCCAGCCAAGAGCGACGTCTCAATTCATTCCATCTTCGCTGCCTTCGGAGAATACTTGGCATCAGGTGGCAGGACTATATCTCCAACACAGAAGTCCTTGAAGCGGCCAACATCCCCAGCTTATACACACTACTGAGTCAGCGGCGCTTGAGATGGCTTGGCCATGTGAGCCGCATGGAAGATGGCAGGATCCCCAAAGACACATTGTACAGCGAGCTCGCCACTGGTATCAGACCCACCGGCCGTCCATGTCTCCGTTATAAAGACGTCTGCAAACGCGACATGAAATAGTGTGACATTGATCACAAGTCGTGGGAGTCAGTTGCCAGCATTCGCCAGAGCTGGCGGGCAGCCATAAAGACAGGGCTAAATTGTGGCGAGTCGAAGAGACTTAGTAGTTGGCAGGAAAAAAGACAGAGGCGCAAGGGGAGAGCCAACTGTGCAACAGCCCCAACAAACAAATTTCTCTGCAGCACCTGTGGAAGAGCCTGTCACACCAGAATTGGCCTTTATAGCCACTCCAGGCGCTGCTTCACAAACCACTGACCACCTCCAGGCGCGTATCCATTGTCTCTCGAGATAAGGAGGCCCAAAAGAAAGAGTAATTACATGGCAAAACCATACTCTGCGCTGCCATGCAGAACAGCTACTAACCACACCAACCCACTAAAACAGCTGACTTAAACGATAGGGGCAAATGTTTGGATTAATTATTGCCATTCACAAAAAAATTATAGATTACAGCTTCAAGTTTTAAAAAGATCAAAATTACACTGAAAAAGTTATACATGACAATTTGTAACCTTAGTTTGGACGCAATCGTTCAATGTAATTTAGAAGGGAGTAACATGTCGAAGACATATTGATGTATTTTTTTAAAACACAGGAGTCACAAGGAATATAATGTGGTGTAGGACTCTGCTCCACGTTTATCTTAAAAAAAAAACTGATGCAATGTTCAGTGACAGAATGAGATAAACCATGATGGGACATAAACCACTGTAACACAGTATCTATGATGTTGGGAGCCTTGAACTGCTCAAAAGAAAGGAAACCATGAAGTAAGTGGGTTGTGCCCCCCTCTGGATTTTCCTGGGACTTGCAGCCCGTTCCAGAAAACCGTTTGAGGGTGATTATAATTGTTCTGCTCCCATTGAAATCAGTGGTGATTATGATTTTCCTGCATTAAGCCAGTGTTCATATCTCTGCCACTCGAATTTAAAAATAATGGTTCTGGTGACCTGGCAGTGGACCAATACTGATTCTGTGCATTCACTGAATCAGACCTGACTTTTTAAATGGAGCTCAAAATAAATGAGTTGCAAAAGAATTTGTTTCCTTTCAAAGTAAAAATAACAATTTCTGAGCCAAAAGCACAACAGGGAGCGAAGTTTCAGCAAAATACCTGAAATTGAAACAAGGACATTGTGTTCCAGGTAAAATATAAACATCCATAAAACACCAGAAGGTCTGTTTAAAAAAAATACCGATGAACATTAATCAAACTTTGATTTCAAATTTAAAAATTCAAAGATCCTTTAATGGCAGTTTTTAATTTGAGAGATGTGAGCATCATGGGCAAGGCCAGCATTATAGTCCATACCTAATTGCTCTTGAGGTGCTGGTGAGCTGCTTTAGATTTAGATTTTAAATTTAGAGATACAGCACTGAAACAGGCCCTTTGGCCCACCGAGTCTGTACCGACCATTTATACTAATCCTACACAAATCCCATATTCCTACCACATCCTCACCCGTCCTTATATTCCCCTACCACCTACCTATACTAGGGGCAATTTATAATGGCCAATTTACCTATCAACCTGCAAGTCTTTTGGCTGTGGGAGGAAACCCACGCAGACACAGAGAACTTGCAAACTCCACACAGGCAGTACCCAGAAATGAACCCGGGTCGCTGGAGCTGTGAGGCTGCGGTGCTAACCACTGCGCCACTTTCTTGCTGCTTTCTTGAACTGCTGCAGTCCACGTGGTGTTGGTATACCCACAGTGCTGTTAGGGAGGGAGTTCCAGGATTTTGACCCATTGACAACAAAGGAACAGTGATATAGCTCCAAGTCAGGATGATGTGTAGCTTGGAGAACCTGCCAGTGGTGGTGTTTCCATGTATCTGCTGCCCTTGTCCTGCTAGGTGGTAGAGGTTGTGAGTTTGAAAGGTGCTGTGCAAGGAGCCTTGGCGAGTTGCTGCAGTGCATCTTGTATATGATACCTGTTGCTGCCACTGTGCTCCGTTGGTGGATGGAGTGAATGTTAAAGGTAGTGGATGGGATGCTGATCAAGCGGCCACTTTGACCTGGATGGTGCTGAGCTGCTTGAGTGGTGTTAGAATAGAGCCGCACTCGTCCAGGACAAGTGGGGGGAGTATTCCATCACATTCCCGATTTGTGCAGCGATGTCCTGGGGCTCAGATTATTGGCCTCCACAACCATCCTCCTTTGTGCTAAGTTTGAATCCAACTGGTGGAGAGCTGCCCCACCTGCCCCTGCCTCCGATTCCAATTGACTTCAATTTTGCTAAGGCTCCTTGATGCCATCAAATGCTACTTTGATGTCAAGGGTTGTCATTCTCACCTCGCCTCTGGAATTCAGCTCTTTTGTCTATGGCTTTAATGAGTTCTGGAGCTGAGTGTCCCTGGCAGAACAAAGTTACAGTTGAGATTTTAATAGGCTTTGCAGCTCAAATGCAACTTCCAATTGCTTAATGAAAAAATAAAAGAAACAAGATGCAGCATCAACAAGTCCCCATCTTTTGACTTTAATGTATTTTTCTCTAAATGCAAAAGTGAAGCTTAATGAAAATTACAATCAAAAGTAGATTGCATTTAGAAACATTATGGAGATTAATTTGTTCAACCTCCTTCAACCTACAGATTCTGACTCGATCATTGTGCACATAGGAAACTGAAGAGTGAGATGATCAGTTCCTTTCAATTAAACTGAATCCCTTTATTGGTTACTGCTTGCAGTGCTTCTGATCATTGTCTGATGAATTTTTAAATCTGTTTCCACTGAAATCTGTGTCAGTGTGCCACGAGAGGATTCGGTCACACGGCCATGAACTTACTGTGCTGACCCTGCAAAATCACTGACATCAGTTGGGCCCTTTCAGAGTTGGCCAATTCCAGCTGTCAGTTACACAGAACCCAATGCATCAGTCTGCAATCAAACCAAAATTGCAAAAATTTGTCATTATCGCATTACTGTTTGTGGGAGCTTGCTATGTGCAAATTGTCTGCTGCGTTTCCTACACTACAACATACACTTTGAAAAATATTTCATTGGCAGTAAAGTGCTTTGAGAGATCCGGAAGTTGTGAAAAGCGCTACAGAAATGCAAGTCTTGCACTGGAGGCCCTGTCCCTTTAAGAGGCGGGGCCGACAGGAGCAGCCAATGAGGAGCTGGGAGCGCAGCATTAAAGGCGCTGCGGGCGGGAGCAGAGCATGGAGCGGCCGGAGGCCCGAACTCAAACCCCAGGCCCAGGCCGGGGCCGCTGCCTGCCCGCCCACTGACCAGTGCACCCAAGCGGCTGGTGACCGGGAAGCCCCGCGGGGAGCAGCCGGAGAGGCCCGGGCATAGAGTGGCGGGAGAGCCATGGCGCCCCGGTGCCGCCGCTCCTGGCTCAGCGTGTTCCTGGGCCTGGTGCTGGGCTTCGCTCTGGCCTCCCGGCTCATCCTGCCCCGCACCGGCCAACTCAGCACGCTGCAGCGGCGGGGAGGCAGCGCCGTGTGCGGCCGGCGGGGGCAGGGAGGCGGGCAGCCTCCACCGGAACAGGCCGACGCCTCGGACTCCCGCTTCGTGTACGTGGGAGTGATGAGCGCCAAGAAGTACCTGAGGAGCCGGGCGGTGGCGGCCCAGCGAACCTGGGCCCGGCACATCCCCGGCAGGGTGGAGTTCTTCTCGAGTGAGGGCTCGGACCTGAGCCTCCCGCTGCCACTGGTCGCCCTGCCCGGTGTGGACGACTCGTACCCGCCGCAGAAGAAATCCTTCCTGATGCTGAAGTACATGGCGGAGCGGCACCTGCAGCACTTCGAGTGGTTCGTGCGGGCCGACGACGACACGTACATCCGCGGCGAGCGGCTGGAGAGCTTCCTGCGGGGCCTCAACAGCAGCCAGCCGCTCTACCTGGGCCAGACCGGCCTCGGCACCCCCCAGGAGCTGGGCAAGCTGGCACTTGAGCCCGGAGAGAATTTCTGCATGGGCGGCCCGGGCGTCATCCTGAGCCGGGAGCTGCTCCGCCGGGTGCTGCCTCACATCGGCCAGTGCCTGCGGGAGATGTACACCACCCACGAGGACCTGGAGGTCGGCCGCTGTGTGCGCCGCTTCACCGGCGTCCAGTGCGCCTGGTCATACGAGGTAAGGAAGGGGTTTACTGCAGGTGTCCGCTGGGCCCTAGAGCCTTCGGAAGTGGGGGCTAAAAACTGGTGCATGGTCACTGGGACCCTGTTCACATCCTTCTCTCTAATGCTTTGTAAGCAGTATCGATGGAAGCGTGAAATTACAAAGTTAGTCATAGGTTCGGTGAATTTCAATGTAGGTCATGTGAGGTCATCCACTTTGGACCTAAAATGGATAGAAGAGTGCCCTCTAAATGATGAATAGCCGAAAACAGTGGTGGTGCAAAGAGACTTGGAGGGTCAGGTACAGAGATCATTGAAGTGTCATGAACAGGTACAGCAAATTGAATGTTGGCCTTTATATCTTTATAGAGTACGAGCAAGGAAGATACTTCGAAGTTGTGTCAGCTCGAGTTTTGGGTACAGTTGTGGGCGCTGCACTTTAGGAGTGATGTGAAGGCATTGGAGGGAGTACAGAAAAGATTCACGGGAATGTTTCCGGGAATGAGAAACTTCTGTTATGAAGATAGATTGCAGAAGTTAGGTCTGATTTATTCGGAGAAGAGAAGGCTGAGAGGTGATTTGATAGAGGTATTCAAAATCATGAGGGGTCTGGCCAGAGTAGATAGAGAGAAATGGTTCTCACTCGTGAAAGGATCAAGAACGAGAGGACACAGAATTTAAAGTTAAAGTATTTGGTAAGAGAAGCAAAAGTGACTGAGGAAAAACTTTTTCATGCAGTGAGTGTTTAAGGCCTGGAATGCATTGTCTGACAGTGTGGTGGAGGCAGGTTCAATTGAAGCATTCCAAAGGGAATTAGACTGTTATATGAAAAGGAGGAATGTGCAGGGTTACGGGGAGAAGGCAGGGGAATGGAACTGAGTGAATTGTTCTTTCAGAGAGCTGGTGTGGATGTGATGGACCGAATGGCTTCCTTCCGCACTGTAACAATTCTGTGATCTAGAGGAGTAAAGTACAGGGGGTAGAAGTCATGCTTCAGTTATACAAAGCCCACACCTGTGAACAGTACCCTCAGACAGGGTCACAGATTTGTTCCTGGGCCCACCAGGTGTGATGTGTAGGTGAGTTGATAGATGAGCTGGTGTTGGTCCTGGTTATGAGAAGGGCAAAATCATACCCATGTGACTAAGTCGCTCTCATTCCTGCTTTGGAATCTGCTTGTGGTAATCTGGCAGATTGAGGAGAGGGTTTAGCTTCGTGGGATCTTCAGCAAAGAGAAGACTAAGTCAGTTTCCCCAGTATAATAAAAGCAAAATACAGCAGATGGTTGAAATCTAAAATAAAAACAGTGCTGGAAATATTCAGCAGGTCTGGCAGGATCTGGACAGAGAAAGAGTTAATGTTTCAGGTCTGCGACCTTGCATCAGAACTCTGATGAAAGGTCACAGACCTGAAATGTTTTTTTAGAATTAGAACATTACAGCGCAGTACAGGCCCTTCGGCCCTCGATGTTGCGCCGACCTGTGAAACCATCTGACCTACGCTATTCCATTTTCATCCATATGTCTATCCAATGACCACTTAAATGCCCTTAAAGTTGGCGAGTCGTCTACTGCTGCAGACAGGGCGTTCCACGCCCCTACTACTCTCTGAGTAAAGAAACTACCTCTGACATCTGTCCTACATCTATCACCCCTCAACTTAAAGCTATGTCCCCTCGTGTTTGCCATCATCATCCGAGGAAAAAGACTCTCACAACCACCCTATCTAACCCTCTGATTATCTTGTATGTCTCTATTAAGTCACCTCTCCTCCTCCTTCTCTTCAACGAAAACAACCTCAAGTCCCTCAGCCTTTCCTCGTAAGACCTTCCCTCCATACCAGGCAACATCCTAGTAAATCTCCTCTGCACCCTTTCCAAAGCTTCCACATCCTTCCTATAATGCGGTGACCAGAACTGCACGCAATACTCCAGGTGCGGTCTCACCAGAGTTTTGTACAGCTGCAGCATGACCTCGTGGCTCCGAAACTAGATCCCCCTACTAATAAAAGCTAACACACCATATGCCTTCTTAACAGCCCTATTAACCTGGGTAGCAACCTTCAGGGATTTATGCACCTGGACACCAAGATCTCTCTGCTCATCTACACTACCAAGAACCTTCCCATTAGCCCAGTACTCTGCATTCCTGTTACTCCTTCCAAAGTGAATCACCTCACACTTTTCCACATTAAACTCCATTTGCCATCTCTCAGCCCAGCTCTGCAGCCTATCTATGTCCCTCTGTACCGTACAACATCCTTCGGCACTATCCACAACTCCACCGACCTTCGTGTCATCCGCAAATTTACTAACCCACCCTTCTACACCCTCATCCAGGTCATTTATAAAAATGACAAACAGCAGTGGCCCCAAAACAGATCCTTGCGGTACACCACTAGTAACTAAACTCCAGGATGAACATTTGCCATCAACCCCACCCTCTGTCTTCTTTCAGCTAGCCAATTTCTGACCCAAAGCACTAAATCACCTTCAATCCCATACTTTGTCAAACGCTTTCTTAAAATTCATATAGACAACATCCATTCAATTCCCTTCACTAACCTTCTCTGTTACTTCATCAAAAAATTCAATTAGTCAAGCATGATCTGCCTTTTACAAATCCATGCTGGCTCTCCTTAATTAACTCAAACCTCTCCAAGTGCCTGTTGACTTTTTTCCGATTATTGTTTCTAGAACCTTATCCACCTTTGATATTAGACTGATCAGGAGCCCTGAGAGAAGCCCACAATCATGCATGTGGCCCAGTGAGGAATTCAGTACTACAATTTCAAGTAAGGACTATGGGACTAATATATCATATTTAAATTCCATTTATTCCTGACTTGAATTCAACCACCAAATCTGATTTCCCCCTGTAATCTATTTGCAGAAGTGCGACTCTCGTGTGAATGTGTGCATGAACGTGTAGTGTATTTTTAGTAATTTTAACTGGGTTAGAGCGTTAAGAGTAATAAATTTGCATCTTTAGCCCAGTACTCTATATTCCTGTTACTCCTTCCAAAGTGAATCACCTCACACTTTTCCGCATTAAACTCCATTTGCCATCTCTCAGCCCAGCTTTGCAGCCTATCTATGTCCCTCTGTAACCTACAACATCCTTCGGCACTATCCACAACTCCACCGACCTTAGTGTCATCCGCAAATTTACTAACCCACCCTTCTACACCCTCTTCCAGGTCATTTATGAAAATGACAAACAGCAGTGGCCCCAAAACAGATCCTTGCGGTACACACTAGTAACTAAACTCCAGGATGAACATTTGCCATCAACCACCACCCTCTGTCTTCTTTCAGCTAGCCAATTTCTGATCCAAAGCTCTAAATCACCTTCAACCCCATACTTCCATATTTTCTGCAATAGCCTACCGTGGGGAACTTTATCAAACGCCTTACTGAAATCCATATACACCACATCCACTGCTTTACCCTCATCCACCTGTTTGGTCACCTTCTCGAAAAACTCAATAAGGTTTGTGAGGCACGACCTACCCTTCACAAAACCGTGCTGACTGTCGCTAATGAACTTATTCTTTTCAAGATGATTATAAATCCTGTCTCTTCTAACCTTTTCCAACATTTTACCCACAACCGAAGTAAGGCTCACAGGTCTATAATTACCAGGGCTGTCTCTACTCCCCTTCTTGAACAAGGGGACAACATTTGCTATCCTCCAGTCTTCCGGCACTATTCCTGTCGACAATGACGACATAAAGATCAAGGACAAAGGCTCTGCAATCTTCTCCCTCGCTTCCCAGAGAATCCTAGGATAAATCCCATCTGGCCCAGGGGACTTATCTATTTTCACACTTTCCAAAATTGCTAACACCTCCTCCTTGTGAATCTCAATCCCATCTAGCCTAGTATCCTGAATCTCAGTATGCTCCTCGACAACATTTTCTTTCTCTACTGTAAATACTGACGAAAAATATTCATTTAACGCTTCCCCTATCTCCTCTGATTCCACACACAACTTCCCACTACTATCCTTGATTGGCCCTAATCTAACTCTAGTCATTCTTTTATTCCTGATATACCTATAGAAAGCCTTAGGGTTTTCCCTGATCCTATCCGCCAATGACTTCTCGTGTCCTCTCCTTGCTCTTCTTAACTCTCCCTTTAGATCCTTCCTGGCTAGCTTGTAACTCTCAAGCGCCCTAACTGAGCCTTCACGTCTCATCCTAACATAAGCCTAAGCATAAGCCAGAGTTAACATGTTAACTCTGTTCGTCTTTCCACAGACGCTGCCAGACCTGCTGAGTATTTCCAGAATAAAAGCAAACTACTGCAGATGCTGGAAATCTGAAATAAAAACAAAAAGTGCTGGAAATACTCAGGTCTGGCAGCATCTTTGGATAGAGAAGCACAGATAATGTTTCAGGTTAGTGACCTTTCATCAGAACTGGCAAAGGTTAGAAATTTAATAGGTTTTAAGCAAATAAAGCAGGGGTGGGGCAAAAGAGAACAAAAGGGAAGGTGTTAATCAGACAGAGAATAATTGACAAGGAGCTCACGGGGCAAAGGCAAGGGGTGTGTTAAAGGTGCAATGAAAGACAAAGCGTTAGTGCAGAAAGGGTGTTAAACGACAGTAATGAAACCCTAGCCAAAAGCGCAAATATGAAAAAAACTGTGGGCAGGAACATGGTAAAAAAAAAATTGAATGAAGAAACAAACCAAAATAAAATAAAAATAAAAAATAAAACTAAAAATAAAGAAGGTGGGACGGGGCCAGTCATGATCTGAAATTATTGAACTCCGGCAGGCTGTCGTGTGCCTAATCGGTAAATGAGATGCTGTTCCTTGAGCTTGCGTTGATGTTCACTGGAACACTGCAGCAATCCCAGGACAGAGATGTGAGCATGAGAGCGGGAGGGTGTGTTGAAATGGCAAGTGACAGGAAGCTCGGGGTCATGTTTTCGGACTGAGTGGAGTTGTTCTGCAAAGCGGTCACCCAGTCTGTGTTTGGTCTCCCCAATGTAGAGGAGACCACATTGTGAGCAGCGAATACAGTATTGAAGGAAGTGCAAGTAAATTGCTGCTTCACATGAAAGGAGTGTTTGGGGCCTTGGATAGTGAGGAGAGAGGAGGTAAAGGGTCAGGCATTACACCTCCTGTGATTGCATGGGAAGATGCCGTGGGCAGGAGATGAGGTGTCGGGGGTGATGGAGGGAATTATCCCTTCGGAACACTGATGGGGAGGGGAAGATGCGCTTGGTGGTGGCATCATGCTGGACATGGGGGAAATGGTTTGGATGTGGAGGTTGGTGGGGAGGAAAGTGAGGACAAGGGGAACCCTATCCCGGTTCTGGGAGGGAGGGGAAGGGGTGAGGGTACAGGTATGGGAAATAGGCTGGACACGGTTAAGGGGCCCTGTCAACCACAGTGGGGGGGAATCCTCGGTTGAGGAAAAAGGAAGACATATCAGAAGCGCTGTTGTGGAAGGTTGCATTGTCAGAGCAGATGTGTCGGAGATGGAGAAACTGTGCAAATGGAATGGAGTCCTTACAGGAGGTAGGGTGTGAAGAAGTGTAGTTGAGCTAGCTGTGGGAGTCGGTGGGCTTGTAATGAATATTAGTAGACAACCTATTCCCAGAGATGGAGTCAGAGAAGTCGAGGAAGGGAAGTGTCAGAGATAGACCATGTAAAGGTGAGAGAAGGGTGGAAATTGGAAGCAAAGTTGATAAAGTTTTCCAGTTCAGGGCGGGAGCAAGAAACGGTACTGATACAGTCATCAATGTACCGGAAAAAGAGTTGGGGGAGGGGGCCTGAGTAGGACTGGAACAAGGAATGTTCGACATTTCCCACAAAAAGACAGGCGTAACTGCAACCCATGCAAGTACCCATAGTAACACCTTTTACTTGAAGGAAGTGAGTGGAGTTGAAGGAGAAGTTGTTCAATGTGAGAACAAGTTCAGCCAGGTGGAGGAGGGTGGTGGTGGATGGGGACTGGTCGGGCCTCTGTTCAAGGAAGAAGCAGAGATCCCTCAAACTGTCCTGGTGGGCGGGACGGAGGTGTAGCGAGATTGGACGTCCATAGTGAAGAGGAGGTGGTTAGGGCCAGGAAACTGGAAATTGTCAAAATGAAACAGGGCGTTAGAAGAGTCACAGATGTAGGTGGGAAGAGACTGGACCAGGGGAGAAAAGATAGAGTCAAGATAGGAAGAAATAAGTTCAGCGGCCTGAAATGATGGGTCTGCCAGGACAGTTCTGTTTGTGGATTTTAGGAAGGAAGTAGAAGCGGGTTGCAGGGCTATGATGTTGGAAGATGTGGAGGGAAGATTTCCAGAGGAGATGAGGTCAGTGACAGTCCTGTGGACAGTAACTTGATGTTCGGTGGTGGGGTCATGATCTAGGGGGAGGTAGGAAGAAGTGTCTGAGAGTTGGCGCTCAGCCTCTGCAAGGTAGAGGTCAGTACGCCAGACAACAGCACCACCCTTGTCATCAGGTTTGATCACAGTGTTGGGGTTAGACCTGAGAACACAACACAGCAGCACTTCTGATATGTCTTCCTTTTTCCTCAACCGAGGATTCCTCCTCACTCAACCGTGCCCAGCCCATTTCCCATACCTGTGCCCTCACCGCTTCCCCCTCCCTCCCAGAACCGGGACAGGGTTCCCCTTGTCCTCACTTTCCACCCCACCAGCCTCCACATCCAAAAGATCATCCTCTGCCATTTCTGTCACGTTCAGCGTGATGCCACTACTAAACGCAGCTTCAGCTTCCCCTCCCCTCCCCTGTCAGCATTCCGAAGGGATCATTCCCTCTGCGACACCCAGGTCCACTCCTCCATTACCCCCGACACCTCATCACCTTCCCATGCACTCGCAGGAGGTTTAATACCTGCCCCTTTACCTCCTCTCTCCTCACTATCCAAGGCCCTAAACACTCCTTTCAGGTGAAGCAGTGATTTACTTGTACTACTTTCAATGTAGTCTACTGTATTCACTGCTCACAATGCGGTCTGCTCTAGACTGGGGAGATCAAATGTAGATTGGGTGACTGCTTTGCGCAACACCTCCACTCAGTCCAAAAACATGACCCTGAGCTTCCTGTCGCTTGCCATTTTAATACATCTCCTGCTCTCATGCCCACATCTGTCCTGGGATTGCTGCAGTGTCCCAGTGAACATCAACGCAAGCTCGAGGAACAGCATCTCATTTACTGATTCGGCACACTACAGCCTTCCAGACTGAACATTGAGTTCAATAATTTCAGATCCTGATGGACCCCCCCCTTTTTTTAGTTTTGATTTTATTTTAGTTTATTTCATCATTCAATTTCTTTTTTACCATGTGCCTGCCCACTTTTTTTCATGTTTGTGCTTTTGGCTAGGGCTTTCATTATTCTGTCATTTAACACCCTCTCTGCACTAATGCTTTGTCTGTCATTGCACCATTAACACACTCTTTGCCTTTGCCCCATGACCCCCTTGTCAGTTATTCTGTGACCCTCTGTCCTACCAACACCTCTTTTGTTCTCTTTTGCCCACCCTTGCTTTATTTGCTTAAAAACTATTACATTTCTAACATTTGCCAGTTCTGATGAAGGGTCACTGACCTGAAACGTTAACTCTGCTTCTCTCTCCACAGATGCTGCCAGACCTGCTGAGTATTTCCTGCATTTCTTGTTTTTATTTGAGTATTTCCAGACCTTTATTTTTAATTTCAGCTTTCCCAGTATTGGAGTAGCTTTTCACTATGTTCATTTTAGAAAGTTTGCTTAGACTTGCCTGCAGCTGCGTCGTAACTCCAGGCATTTGGCTGCTCCCCCTCATTACAAAGTTAAACTCTTCCAAGGGCTGTATGCAGGTGGTGTTTGAATTGACCTTTCGTTTTATTGAAGAGCTTAGTCTGGTAAACCTGGGAATCCTCTTTGAATTGCAGCAAGCCATCGCACAGACGAATGGGCACTTACTAGACCTTTAATAAATACAGCTTAACTAGTTACAAGCATCTGTCTAATTAAGACCGATATAAAATGCGTTCCCTCATTACAGCGTAAGGGTGTGAAATTGGCTATTGGTGCACAGATTAAACCTGTTTGGCCTGGCCTATTGTTCCCTTACTTCCTGAACTGAGCTATTTGCAGACCTGTTTTTGTCATCTCTGCCCCTCTCCTTATGGCCTCTTGCTCATTCTTTGCATTTTCGCCTCCTTTTCCTCCCCCAAGTCTTCTGTTTGCTTCACTCTTTTTTTTTTCTGTTTTTCCATTCACAACCTTTCTATCTTGGGCATCTGACCTTTCAGGTGAATGTGGTGACCTGTGTGTGGAGGGAGAGGCTGTTACTGTGTCTCTGTATGTGGGACAGTGGCTGCATCCCCATCAATCTCCTCGGTTGTCACCTTGGGCTGAATCCTTGGGCTTGCTACATTGGCTTGAGCCAGAAGGAGTATCATTCCCTTTATATCACCCCTGTTGTTCTAAGTGTTCTGCTACTGAGTGTGTTCTTCCATTCCTATGATATCACTAACCTCTGCCTCACCCCTTCGGTTTTCCTGTTTAATGTTCACCAAACCTTTTCCAGTGTCACCTCGTACCTTGAAATCGATGAAAGGTTTTAGTCTTGATTCTGGCTAAATGAACATGAAATGCTGTTTTGATAATTGCTGTTGAGTATTTGACACTCCACTTCCTGTTTTAAAAGCGCCATCAATCTTCCAGACTCAATTTCCCTGTGCCCACCCCTTATTGCACATCAACCCTTCACCTCCAAGGCCACAGTTATTCATCTGAATCATGGATCATGTAAAGGGTGCACCTGGGACAGTGAAGATCATATGCCTTGGGTCTCAATACTGATAGTGTCAGGACGGGAGGGGGGTGATTTGGTAGTTACAAGGATTGTGGGAATTGGGTGAGGTTGTGTGAGGATGGGAGGCAGCATCGGGCACGGGGGCAGCCGTGAAAAGTTGGGACAGAGTGAGGGGTGGCTGTTTTGGTGCCACTATTGTGGGGATGGAGCCTGAGTTGCCTTCTCCTCTTGTGGCTGTGACCGACCTCGGGAGATCTGCAGATGCTCAGTTATTTAGCATGTTAATATACTTTGTGGAATTCAGAGGGCATGTTAGTTTTTCCAGAGCTAGTTGGGGGTCAGTTTCAGATGCTTTGTTCTTTCATGAGATGTTGCCGTTGCTGGCAAGGTCAACATTTGTTGCCCACTCCTAATTGCCCTTGATGACTGACTGACTTGCTAGGCCATTTCAGAGGGCATTTTAAGAGTCAACTACGTTGCTGTGGATCTGGAGTCACATGTAGCCCAGACCAGGTAAGCACAGCAGATTTCCTTCCCTAAAGGACATTAGTGAACCAGATAGGTTTTTACAACAATCGATGATGATAATGGTGCCATGAAACTAAGACCAGTTTTCAATTCCAGATTTTTTTTAATTAATTGAATTTAAATTACAGCAGCTGCCCAGGTGGGATTTGAACCAGTATCCCTCTGGATTATTACTTCAGTGACATTACGACTATGCCACCGTCTTTCCGCTAAGATACTGACATGGGGAGTGTGGAGGTGGAATTGCAGGCTGTTTGGTCTCCTGATAGGTATAATGATGGCCGGTGCAGAGAAGTGTATGTCACAAACTCGAGGAACATTTAAAATAAAAACACCATCAGGGCAGACAATTAAACTATGGCCATCTGCACACTCTCCACAGTCTGCAGTTAGGAGCAGAGAGAGAACGGAAAATAGGCAAGAATGGTGTAGGACCTTCCTTCGATCTGTGCCCAGTCATTTTATCAGTAGCTTGAATTTTAAGAATCTGAAAGCAAAGTGAGATTTTGTAATGTAAGTTTTTGTCTTCAGGATGATGGAAACATGCAAGTCCTACACAGATGGAGACTGTCACTTTTACTGACTGCAACCAAAGCAGTTCTTGGTGAGCCATATCCCTGCCCCCTGGGGTTTTGACAGCTGTGTAAAAGCTGATTTTAAACTGCTTTTCAGGCAGCAGGGAACCTGTACAAGCTTCCAGAGAGTTGGTATGAAGATTCTGTTTGTAACTCTGCAGTTACATCTCTTCTGGAGTTACATCTTTTATCTTGCTCACTTTGTGGTGGGAGTACCAGTGAGTGAGGTGTAGCACATTGACAAACTGTTTGAAGTGTGAGCCTGGACTTGGAGACTGGGTCGTTCTTCAGTGTGGAAGACAAGCAGTTAGACCCTACTGTGACTCTGAATAGTGTTTAAGTGATGGGGTGGGTGGGACTGTGCTCAGTACTGTACACGTGGAGTGAAATACTAAACCAGTTATCCAGCATATGTGGGTGGGTGGGTGGAGGGGATGTCGCGTCTGTTGTACGCAACAGTGCTCATCAAATCCTGAACCAGATCTATTTGATTTCAACCCATTTGTTATGTTTGTTAATGTGTGTTTTACTTTTTGATTTTTTTTGTATCCAATTTCTAAAGCTGTTTACTCAAGTGGGGAATAAAGCAGGTTACGTGCAGCACAAAGAGCAGCCAGAATTTATCATCATCCATATCTCTAACAGGATTCTTTACATGAGTGATATTACTGGGTGTCTTGTACCTCTGCCACTTGTTAATCATTGTGATGGTGTGGCTGTGAGTTGGTGACTTCTGTTAATTAACTCATTTTCTAACCGTTGGGAATATGATGTTTGATTGTAGAATATTGCTAATTGTTAGTCATTTAGTGCCAACAAAACCTGGGGAAATTCAGAATCGGGTATCCCGATGAGCAATAGTAAAGCTGTTCCTGGTTTTGCACCTCCTTTTACAAATTATTGCCTCACAAAGCACTCCCAGAATGACTGTAGCCTGGCTAGACATTCCAGTTCACAATCTACTGTGTTATCCTTGTCCACAGCATGACCCTCTCCCACACTGCACATTTACAGCTCACGTCCACCCCATAAATGTTGGAAGCAGAAAGCTGCAGAGCTTTCAGTTGTGCATCAGTTCACAACTTCTGTTATTTAAAAACCCACTTGGGGTTTCTGATGGTGTTGCTCAGGGACCAGTAGACCAGTCGAGCTATCCAGGACTCCGTAATCTAGTTATCAGCAAATATGTAACTTTGTTTATTCAGCACTAAATTTACTAATGTTGAAATTGAGCTTCTCAGAATATAAATTATGTCACTCTGCCACATAGCTCCTATCCTACATATGAGGCACTGGCAGGCAAATTTAGTCAACAGCCCAGTTTGGTCATCTAACGTGTTTGACTCCTGGTTTTGAAGCAAGTTTAAATCTGACCCAAGAATAATTGAACGGCTTCAAGCCTGTTGTAAATGTAGAAACGCTTGAACTAATTGAGCAAAATAGGAGTGATTCTCTGTTTCTCCCTTGGTTCTGTTTCTGAGATGTGAAGCTGTCTACTGTATATTTCAGCATCCTCTCCAAGGACAGTCTAGCACCAGAAACCTATTGACTGAGCAAAGCCCAAGGTTACTGATCGGCATCCCGGCTGCTGAGGCAACCCATTATCCATTACCTGAACTGTTGTCCTCTATCCTTTCTCCAATTAGTTTTGAAAAACCGCAAATAGATGGTTCCAGTAGCTGAAGAGAAACACTGAGCATCAAATTAAAATGAAAAACTGCAGTCAACGCCTGGAGAGTGAAAAACCAGGTCATGATGTTTCAGGTGTGTGCTCCTGATTTAGTCTGATGATGGCCCTCATCTAAAAAAACAAAGATTGTGCTGGTGGATTAATTAAACTTTACAGAGACATACTGGGAACATGTGCCCAGATGACAGTCTACCTGCAGCTACAGGGCTAAGGTGCTGGCCAGAATACCTAGTATCAGCTGTGTTCTCCTGACTGGTGAATGCTTGGTTGTTTTTAGGGGTCTGTGGTTATTTCTCGGCTATATTTCAGCCACGTTCCTTGCATTTGATTTGTACATTCTGCCTCTGCAGTTCAATTGGCTCAAAGTGGGCGGCGCAGTGGTTAGCACCACCGCCTCACAGCTCCAGTGACCCGGGTTCGGTTCTGGGTATTGCCTGTGCGGAGTTTGCAAGTTCTCACTGTGACCGCGTGGGTTTCGTCCGGGTGGTGAGTGCCTGGAACTTGCTGCCGGGGGAGGTGGTGGAAGCAGGTACGATAATGACATTTAAGAGGCATCTTGACAAATACATGAATAGGATGGGAATAGAGGGATACGGTCCCCGGAAGTGCAGAAGGTTTTAGTTTAGGCAGGCATCAAGATCGGCGCAGGCTTGGAGGGCTGAATGGCCTGTTCCTGTGCTGTACTGTTCTTTGTTTGTTCTTGGGTTTTCTCCCACATGCCAAAGACTTTGCGGGTTGATAGGTAAATTGGCCATTGTAAATAAATTGCCCCTAGTGTAGGTAGGAAAATTGAGGGAAGGTGGGGATTTGAGAGGGGAAAAAATGGGATTAATGTAGGATTAGTATAGTTGATGGTCGGTGTGGACTCGTTGGGCCAAAGGCCCTGTTTCGGCGCTGTATCTCTCTGTGACTCTAAATCAGTTTCCTGATTTTTTTTTTTCCCCTGCTGTTATGACTGACCGCTCCTGTCAAAGCCCCCAATCAAAATATACGATTCTGATT
The DNA here is from genome assembly GCF_036365525.1 of Heterodontus francisci. NCBI lineage: Eukaryota > Metazoa > Chordata > Chondrichthyes > Heterodontiformes > Heterodontidae > Heterodontus > Heterodontus francisci. The sequence continues at coordinate 5,907,289 of NC_090408.1, forward strand.
GTGGTGGGACCAACGCACTGTTAATTCAATCCCGTTGTTCCACAGATCGGCTAACATATCATTTAAAAACTTTCCAAATTAAAGGAAGACCCACCAAATTGTACCATCTATTAACCCCCGAATGAAGCTAACCAAACCAGGTGTCTTTACATCAACAAATTAACTCTTTAATTAAAAGAACTAAATTCTTAAACACTATGAACATTTAAAAATAGAAAAATTAGAGTCCTTGCAAATTTACAGTCCAATGTTGTTTGAGGTCCCTCGCAGAATGTTGTTCGATGTGGGGGAAAAAGGTTCCTCCACAGTAGAACAGTCAGTAGTTTAACTTCAGTAGGTGATGCTCTCCTTCTCCAGCGAATTTCAACAATTAGCAACTTGCAAACACTTTCAATGGAATCAATTTGACTTGAGTTTTTTAAGGGACAAAAGATTGTCAAAGTCTAACTTCCCTTTCTTCAATTTAAACTATCAGAGATATTTGTCTTGGCTTGACTTTTTAGAATTTCGAGAGATAATTAAACAGACAAAAATCCTATTTCCATCAGTTTAAATGGTTGAGAGCTCTTTTTCAGTGCTGACACCACAGCTGTCTTTCTTCTGTTTGTGTTCAGTTAGGACAAACTGTCTCACTAACTGCTAGTTCAAAGTGAATTGTAACAAATGTATCCCAGTGGCTGTTTCCATAGTATTGAGAATTGCAGTCTACAAATGGCTGTTTCTAAGGCAACGAAACTGCACCTTCCTATTATAACTCCTAAGGCTTGTTGGCTCTTAAAGTAATACTGATCCTTGCAAGCCTTAAAGGCAAATGGAATATTCCAAAATAAAAGTACAGGATCATGACAGGAATTATATGCAGGCCTTTAAACTATTTTATTCCCTTGTGTAGATGTGAGTTTTCAGTGTGGGAGTTCATTGTGTATGGCACGCAAATCCTGTTGCCCCATTTTAGTAATTAAAATTCTTCCCACAATAATTATATCTATACTAAACCAGTTTATCCAACTGTTCACATGATAGACAATTAATTCCACATCAAGCAAATTAACTCCAGCTGATTGATTTTTTTTGAAACCAATTAACGTTAACCATTGTTGTCCTTTTTTTTTCCCCCTAATTGAAATTAGTAACTTCATGAAATTACACACATCACAATAGCACGTTTTTAAAAACACTATTAATGATTCTTTGTATGTGAGTAGCTTCATTAATGATCTTTCGAAGGCTCCAACCTCGATCCTAGCCCTGTCGTTTATTTTGGAACCTAGAGGAAAGTGCTCTGCACAGTCTGAGTGTATGCAGTGCACTTTCCCACTGTAAATAGTTCTGATATTGAAAGTGAAAGACGCTTTGTCCTGAGGGTTTCTGACATTTGCTTTACTTACACTGGAACATTCCTTGCTGAATGTTTACCTTTTAACTTTAATCCACTGAAGATTAAATTTGACTTATTTAAATTTACAAAGATGGAAATGAATTTATTTTACACTACAAAGTAACCCTCCCATCTTTAATTTGCTTTCACTGTAATTGAATCTTTCACTATTTATTCAAATAAACACTTATGGGGGAAATTCTAATTTCAACACACCTTTACAGTTCTAATTGCGATAGTGACAGATACTTCATGCAATGAAGTCAGATACATAAACTTGGCTTGCATTCTCTTGAGTAGAGAAGATTAAGAGATGATCGAGGGGTTTAAAAATGATTAAGGGATTCTATAGGGCCAATGCAGGGAAACTACTTCCTTTGGGAGAATCCAGAAGCAGGGGATATAATCTTTAAAATTAGAGCCAGGAAATACAAGAGAGAAATCATGAAGCACTTTTCACAGGATAAAGAATCCACAAAGGGCTGTGGATGTTGGGGGGTCATTTGAGTGTTTGAAGACTTGAGATAAATTCTTTTAGATAACTGAGCTGGGTAAATGGAGTTGAGGTACAGATCAGCCATGATCTAATTAAATTAATTCCTGTTTTCCTTTGAAGAGTGCTGTGTGCTAATTGTCAACAGATGTGCTGCTGCAGAACGTGATATTTAAAGGAAGATCTGATTTAAGCTTTGAACTAACTGTTGGATCAGTGCTGGAGTCAGCTAGCTTCAAAACTAAGCCAAGGTGAAGGAAGGCACTAAACAAACTGAACATTCGTTCGCTGAACACTATTACACAGAATAGATGGAGGTGTGCTTTAGAAAGCCCAGTAATGCAGTAACCAATGAACTTGTACTGCCAGTATCCTATGTCACGCTGCCCAACTCCTCCATCATCTCCTGGCACCCAGTCCTCAACGTCTTTAATTTAAAATCCCTTCATGTTCTTGCCTTTCCATATCTCTGTAACTCCATTCTAATAGTGCCTCTTTGTACCCACCCGACAGCACCCTATGACTCAACATTGCTGACTCTGGCTTCTGGTTCATTTCCCTCTTCCCTTTGCCCACCATTGGTGACTGTGTCTTCAGACATCTGGACTCCATGCTTTGCAGTTCACTCCCTGAAAACCTCTGTCTCCACCATTCTTCTTGTTAAAAGCCTTGTCTTTGAGTAAACTTTTGCCCTTCTTTTCCTGCCCCCAATATCTTTTGAATTGACACTTTTTTTCTTTCACTACACCTCTAGATATGTTGAGGTGTGAAATAAATACAAGTTATAATGTTAGTTTCATGTTTTCTATCTACAGAACTTGTGTGTTATGGGTATTGTTTCGTTGAGACTGACATTGTTTTAGGATTGGGAGAGGGGTGGGGGGGAAGAAAAGAGTTTTTTTTAATCAAGAATTTGGTAAAGTTTGAGTGTTCTGAGATGAAGTGTGACTGTTTTGGAAAATTGTGTTCCTTGCACACTACTGGTTAATTCTAAGATTTGTTCTCCAAGTCCCATACTTTATGTCGGAGAGGATCAGCTTAGTAACACTTTGCCACTCTATGCCCTTGCAGTACTCTTGCAATGTGTTCAATTATTGATCAGGTTTACATAGAATGAGGCAAGGTTTGGGGAGTTGGCCCCAGAGTCTTAAATCTAAGCCAGTCATTGAGAGTTAAAGTCAGGCAAGTGAGGATGGTGAGGAGACTGTGTCCAGGAAGTATATAATCTTGGCTGTTTTAATAATCATAGAGGTAAAAAGCCCTTTGTATATTGTCAAATCTCTGATTAAAGTATGACAATATTCCAGTCAATTTGAGAATCAATTTATCGTCAAAGCTGTAACAATAGTGTCTCTGTTTTGTGGGACACCTCCCTTACTGGATGGGGTGGGAGGGACCTTCTGAACAGTGAGTTTTGGCACACAACCTTTTTTAAAAGAAAATGAATTAGTTCTGGTGTGCAAGACTTAGACACTTCAAAAAGAGTGGAAGGAGCTAAATTGGAGGGGCAGAGTTTAACATCATCCTTTTCTGTCATGGATGAGCTTGAGATTTGGATATCATTTGCTGGATTTTAGTAAGAAACTTGGTCGAGTGAGTTCTTAATTATGACTGAATTCAGCAGGTCTACTGGCCAGCAAGCAGCAAATGACTGACATTTAATGTGAACAAGGGCAAAGATGACACTCCTGGTGATGGAAGTTTGAACCCAAGTCAGGCTCTTGTGGCATAATTGAGAGCAGAGAAACTTCTTGCTGTGAACTTGAATTCTGTCAAATTATTTTTTTTAAAAAAGTTGTTATGCCTGATCTTGATGGTGCTTTTTATTTTGTCTTTACTAAAGGGAGATCATTGATTTGAGATTTTAGTAGCCAGTATATAGAGCAGGGATTCTGTTACTATGATCAACTTTGAAAGGGCTCCCTCTGGATTGGGGCCCACTTATGATCGTGACAGTGATGCCAAACCACAGAGCATATCTAATGCAAAGCCAGAGAACTGTGACATTAAGTAAAGATTGAGGCGGACAGGACTGATAGAACCAGTGATGTCTCAAATGGGCTGCAAGTTTGAAATAGTTAAAACCGCCTGTTTAAAGATTAGAATCCAGTTTGGAACTAGTGTGGAAATCTAAAGTTCTGCCTGCAGTACTGTCGGGTATAGTCTATTCATATAGTTATTCATATCACAGCGTGTTTTATGTAACTCCCTCCAATAAGGGTAGGCGGTTGCGTAGTGGTATTATCACTGGACTAGTAACCCAGAGACCCAGGGTATTTCTCTGGGGACATGGGTTCGAATCCTACCACAGCAGAAGGTGGAATTTGAATTTAATTAATAAATCTGGAATTTAAAGCTAGTCTAATGATGGCCATGAAACCATTGTCGATTGTTGTAAAAATCCATCTGGTTCACTAATGTCCTTTAGGGAAGGAAATCTGCTGTCCTTACCTGGTCTGGCCTACGTGTGACTCCAGACCCACAGCAATGTGGTTAACTCTTACATGCCCTCTGAAATGGCCTAGCAAGCCACTCAGTTGTATCTAACCGCTACGAAGTCAATAAAAAGGAATGAAACCGGAAGAACCACACTGCATCGACCTAGGCAACAGAAACAACAACGGCAAACCCAGCCCTGTCGACCCTGCAAAGTCCTCCTTACTAACATCTGGGGGCTTGTGCCAAAGTTGGGAGAGCTGTCCCACAGACTAGTCAAGCAACAGCCTGACATGGTCATACTCACGGAATCATACCTTACAGACAATGTCCCAGACACTGCCATCACCATCCCCGAGTATGTCCTGTCCCACCGGCAGGACAGACCCACCAGAGGTGGTGGCACAGTGGTATACAGTAGGAAGGGAGTTGCCCTGGGAGTCCTCAACATCAACTCCAGACCCCAGGAAGCCTCATGGCATCAGGTCAAATATGGGCAAGGTAACCTCCTACTGATTACCACCTACCGCCCTCCCTCAGCTGGTGACTCAGTACTCCTCCATGTTGAACACCACTTGGAGGAAGCACTGAGGGTGGCAAGGGCACAAAATGTACTCTGGGTGGGGGACTTCAATGTCCATCACCAAGAATGGCTCGGTAGCACCACTACTGACCGAGCTGGCCGAGTCCTAAAGGACTTAGCTGCTAGACTGGGTCTGCGGCAGGTGGTGGGGGAACCAACACGAGGGAAAAACATACTTGACCTCATCCTCACCAATCTGCCTGCCGCAGATGCTTCTGTCCATGACCGTATTGGTAGGAGTGACCACCGCACAGTCCTTGTGGAGACGAAATCCCGCCTTCACATTGAGGATACCGTCCATCGTGTTGTGTGGCACTATCACCGTGCTAAATGGAATAGATTTCAAACAGATCTAGCAATGCAAAACTGGGCATCCATGAGGCGCTGTAGGCCATCAGCAGCAGCAGGATTGTACTCAACCACAATCTGTAACCTCATGGCCTGGCATATCCCCCACTCTACCATTACCATCAAGCCAGGAGACCAACCCTGGTACAAAGAAGAGTGCAGGAGGGCATGCCAGGAGCAGCACCAGGGATACCTCAAAATGAGGTGTCAACCTGGTGAAGCTACAGCCCAGGACTACTTGCATGCCAAACTGCGTAAGCAACATGCGATAGACAGAGCTAAGCGATCCCATAACCAATGGATCAGATCTAAGCTCTGCAGTCCTGCCACATCCAGCCGTGAATGGTGGTGGACAATTAAACAACTAACTGGAGGAGGTGGCTCCACAAATATCCCCATCCTCAATGATGGGGGAGTCCAGCACATCAGTGCGAAAGATGAGGCTGAAGCATTTGCAACAATCTTCAGCCAGAAGTGCTGAGTTGATGATCCATCTCGGCCTCCTCCTGAAGTCCCCAGCATCATAGATGCCAAACTTCAGCCAATTCGATTCACTCCACGTGATATCAAGAAACGACTGAAGGCACTGGATACTGCAAAATCTATGGGCCCTGACAATATTCCGGCAATAGTACTGAAGACCTGTGCTCCAGAACTTAACTTGCCGTGCCCCTAGCCAAGCTGTTCCAGTACAGCTACAACACTGGCATCTACCCTGCAATGTGGAAAATTGCCCAGGTATGTCCTGTACACAAAAAGCAGGACAAGTCCAACCCGGCCAATTACCGCCCCATCAGCCTACTCTCAACCATCAGTAAAGTGATGGAAGGTGTCATCAACAGTGCCATCAAGCAGCATTTGCTGAGCAATAACCTGCTCAATGATGCTCAGTTTTGGTTCAGCCAGGGCCACTCAGCTGCTGACCTCATTACAACCTTGGTTCAAACATGGACAAAAGAGCTGAACTCAAGAGGTGAGGTGAGAGTGACTGCCCTTGACATCAAGGCAGCATTTGATCGAGTATGGCATCAAGGAGCCCTAGCAAAACTGAGGTCAATGAGAATCACGGGGAAAACCCTCCACTGGCTGGAGTCATACCTAGAGCAAAGGAAGATGGTTGTGGTTGTTGGAGGTCAATCATCTGAGCTCCAGGACATCACTGTAGGATTCCTCAGGGTAGTGGCCTCGGCCCAACCATCTTCAGCTGCTTCATCAATGACCTTACTTCAATCATAAGGTCAGAAGTGGGGATGTTCGCTGCTGATTGCACAATGTTCAGCACCATTCGTGACTCCTCAGATATTGAAGCAGTCCGTGTAGAAATGCAGCAAGACCTGGACAATATCCAGGCTTGGGCTGAGAAGTGGCAAGTAACATTCGCGCCACACAAGTGCCAGGCAATGACCATCTCCAACAAGAGAGAATCTAGCCATCTCCCCTTGACATTCAACCGCATTACCATCGCTGAATCCCCCACTATCAACATCCTAGGGGCTACCATTGACCAGAAACTGAACTGGAGTAGCCATATAAATACCATGGCTACAAGAGCAGGTCAGAGGCTAGGAATCCTGCGGTGAGTAACTCACCTCCTGACTCCCCAAAGCCTGTCCACCATCTACAAGGCACAAGTCAGGAGTGTGATCGAATACAGTCCACTTGCCTGGATGGGTGCAACTCCAACAACACTGAAGAAGCTCGACACCATCCAGGACAAAGCAGCCCGCTTGATTGGCACCCCATCTACAAACATTCACTCCCTTCACCACCGACGCACAGTGGCAGCAGTGTGTACCATCTACAAGATGCACTGCAGCAATGCACCAAGGCTCCTTAGACAGCACCTTCCAAACCCGCAACCTCTACCAAATCACACACCATCCTGACTTGGAACTATTTCACCGTTCTTTCACTGTCGCTGGGTCAAAATCCTGGAACTCCCTTCCTAACAGCACTGTGGGTATACCTACCCCAAATGGACTGCAGCGGTTCAAGAAGGCAGCTCACCAGCACCTCCTCGAGGGCAATTAGGGATGGGCAATAAATGCTGGCGTGGCCAGTGACGCCTACATTCCATGAATGAATAAAAAAAAACCCCAAACCATTTAATCTAGTGCTTTTTATCTATAATGTACCAAAAAATCTCTCCAGGTAACTGGCAGCTGACCTCTCAGCATTTCAGAATAACATCAAGTTGCTGTTGGCTTCATGCTGTAAGTGTAGCTGCTGTATTCTTACTATGGTCGTCATTTATTGAAGCTTGAAACTGATTTTTAAAAAATAATTCTTTGCCAACTCTCTTTCATTAAATCCAGCACTTTGTAAGACCTATGGGACTTGGTAGTGGCTGGATATTGCAGCACAATCTGTTGCTGTTCAGTCTTTACGCTTTCCCAAGTCACTCATTTAATGAGTCATGGACAAAACTCCCTCGTATGTTCATATTCTCTGAATTTCTCCAAATGTACCTAGAAAAGCAAGCTACACTAATTGAGGTGTGGGGTGCTGGAGCCTCAATGTTCTGTACTTAGTACAAATAAGTCTTGTGCACTGCAACAAAAAATAAGGCACTTTCTGTACACACTGAGCATAGTAAGCTGCACATTCTTTGCTAATTCTGGCCTGCTGTGAAACTAATTCCCACCTGATCAGAATCCGTTCGCTTTGCTCAAGTAGCATGAATGATCAAGTCACTCAAGTTTGGGGCTTGTGTGAAAGGAACCTTTTGTAGGGGTGGCGGGGGGTAGGGGAGCAGAATCTCTGAAGTGTTGGGAAACTAATATTTACAATTGTAGCAGAAGTAGCTGTTGAGTCACTGAAATTTGGCAAGCCCATCACAGGTTTGTGTTGGGTACTGTGACTGGTTAATTGTATAAGTGTATAAAGCGTGCTGAATGTTGAGAATCCACTTCACAAGGTTCCAGAGTATTGATTGTTTTCCATCACCTCTATTACAGTTTGGCAGGAGACACTGTACATCCAGCATCATTCTTCTTTGTAAACAGGCTCCACAGTTCTGTATCCCATTGTTGTGACTTAGTTTGTACTTGGTTGAGCTCTGTCATATATCGATTTGTGCTATCAGTGTGGGAACCTCATACATTGCCAACCCTGCCCCACCCCACCCCACCCCACCCCATTTCAGCTAATTTTGTTGCAAACAATGTTGATTTTTGTTGGATGATTAAAGCTGTTGCTTGTTCAAAAACTTTCTCACCCCAAGACCTTTTATAAACTGAGTATTTGGTAAAATCAATCCTTAATTGGAGCAGGAGTGCTGCTCATATATTCCCTGTGAGGTACTTTTCTCTGGTTTGTGTTTTTAATTAGCTGCCTACTTACCTGCCAGACAATACCAAGTAGGGTTCCTCTGGCAAGAAACCCTCTGCATTGAGCTGCTCAGCTGTGCAGTTAACCTCCAGTCCTACCCCCTGCAGTTCACCCAGCTTTTTGTCCTTTCGATTACCACCATCTATTCATAAAATATATTTGGTATACCTGCAGCATCGTTCTTGGGTTGCATTGGCTTTACCTGGCCCTCTTTCCAGCTGCTCTCTGGTTGTGTTACTGTAAATGAGGGCCACTCTATAGATAATGAACATTGGTGAATTTAGCATTGCTCACAATGAGTCAGAGGTTAGGCTGTTGTAAGGGAGAGGATGTGTGTCGTCATTGAAAGGATTTGTGTAGTAATTTGTGGGAGATGTGAATCACTCGCCTGCCTGTGAGGTCTGAACACCTGTTTGGTGTTGATCACAGGCTGTGTGGGGTCCTGCTGCACAGATGACTTTAAAATGAAGCTATTTGTTAAGTGTCCTGTCCCTTTTAAGGTTGCTGCTTAAGCACTTATCTGTTTGGGGGAAGCGGTCAAAATGGGCACACCAAGGGTTCTCTCAGATTAGCAGCTGCTTGTAAACTCCCATTTCTGTCCTTAGGAAGGGAAAGTTTTGTCCGCAGGATGGTTGCAGTATCTCACTGGCGTGCAGTCTGCTACCTGCGCTTCTCTTCAAGCAAGCTGATGCCAGCTGTCGATAAGCCCTGAAAGATATGTTTACAACATCTCAAGGGAAAGTATTACTGGAGAACGGATGATACGTTTACTGATGATTATTATGACATTTACTTTTAGTCGTTTAGTCGTACAGAACTTGAGTATTGCTGAAAATAGAGACATGATGTCAACTTTTCATCTTGCACTCATCAGGACAATTGCAAGACTGACCAATGTAAAAGAAACAGCAACCTATGCTGCATGAGAAGAGAGTGCTGATTGACAAGTGAACTCTGGTAGAGCCGTTGCCATGGCAAATGCACTAGTTTATGGTGATTGACAGTTAACTGCCAAGCTTTGTTCAAAATTTAAACCAGGCAGCTTGATTCTGGTTAAGGAATGAACCAGCAAATGGTTGTCACTTCTGTTCAGCTGAACAGGCGCAATGTTTGTAGACAAAGAATATGTACAAAAAACAGGGCCCTGTGTATTACAAAGAACAAAGAAAATTACAGCACAGGAACAGGCCCTTCGGCCTTCCAAGCCTACGCCGATCCAAATCCTCTATCTAAACCTGTCGCCTATTTTCTAAGGGTCTGTATCTCTTTACTTCCTGCCCATTCATGTATCTGTCTAGATACATCTTAAAAGACGCTACCACCTCCATTGGCAATGCGTTCCAGGCACCCACCACCCTCTGCGTAAAGAACTTTCCACGCATATCCCCCCTAAACTTTTCCCCTTTCACTTTGAACTCGTGTCCCCTTGTAATTGAATCCCCCACTCTGGGGGAAAAAGCGTCTTGCTATCCAGCCTGTCTATACCTCTCATGATTTTGTACACCTCAATCAGGTCCCCTCTCAACCTCCGTCTTTCTAATGAAAATAATCCTAATCTACTCAACCTCTCTTCATAGCTAACGCCCTCCATACCAGGCAACATCCTGGTGAACCTCCTCTGCACCCTCTCCAAAGCATCCACATCCTTTTGGTAACGTGGCGACCAGAACTGCACGCAGTATTCCAAATGTGGCCGAACCAAAGTCCTATACAACTGTAACATGACCTGCCAACTCTTGTACTCAATACCCCGTCCGATGAAGGAAAGCATGCCGTATGCCTTCTTGATTATAATTATATTAATTATATGTAGCTTCCAGTACGCACAAATGCGCCACACTGTGAGCCCTACTGAACAATCTTAAATTGGTCGTCAGCTTAATTCTTAGCACACTGTGCAACAGTCAAGGTACAGGCCATACCTAACCAGCCCGTGCTTGCAAAACTCAAAACACAGCGTCCAACATTAGATGTGATTCTGCGATTGGACAACATTTGCTAAATAAACCACAGTGTGCTAAGAATTACGCTGACAACCAATTTAAGATTATTATTATTAGGGTTCGCAGTGTGGCGCATTTGTGCGTACTGGAAGCTACATACACAGGGCCGCCGGCACACCGTCACCCTTCGCGGCCTGCCTTGCTTGTTCGGGTGGCGTGGCAGGGAGTGATTGAACATGGGAGTGAGTGACTGAGAGGAGGGAAGCGGTGTGACCTGGAGCTGGTGGCTGGAGGGGAGGGGCGGGTAGGGGCGGTTGCTGGTTGGATGGGGTGGGGAGGGGGGGGTGCTGGTGGGGAGAGAAGCAAGGAGATGGGAGCGGCCAGGCCGGAGTGAGTGGCTGAGGTAAGGCAGCGTGGCGCCAGGGGCAGGAAGCGGCAAAGAGAAGCTCAATGGCAGGAGGGAGCGGGGCACTGTTGGGGGTGGGATGGAGGCAGTGATGGCAACCATTGAGGGGCTTTTCGGGTTGAATTCATTTTTGTGATAAATTGAGCAGCGCATCTTTATTACTGGCTGCTGCCTGAGATGTCGCAGACAGTGACGTTTCAGTGGAAGAGGCTGCATTTGTACTTGTGCTAGTACTGCGTCACCTAGTGGTTGCGTTGTCAGCAAACGCAGCCTTTATGAATATGAAATATGTTGGCTTCTGTATGACATCACCTTTTCAACTGTGTCTTTCCTGAAATTGTGGTGGTGTATGAAAGCATCACCCAATAGTTGGGCAAAAATTAGCAATTGTCTTAAAATAGGACGTAGTTGCTAAAACTCCAATAAAGAGTTTGGTTCAGCAAATGTCAATAAGAAATGAGTAAGAAGCCTAAAGCTTTGAACAATCAATCAACTCGTCCTAAACAATTGAGCAACAGAAATCATTGTAATACTTTAGTGAACTTGGTTTCACCTGACATTGGATTAACGGATTAGAACTTCAGTTAGCAGGAAGTTAAAACACTTGAGATTGCAGAAAGTTGCAGCTTTCCTGCTGTGTAGCAATTGTCTCTGCCTCCCAAAACAAAACTGGACAACTATGTTAAAGGTATCTAAACCACTTGTCTCTGCAGCCTCCTTCTTAAGCTGTTGCAATAACCAACTATCTTCAAAGTAATATGGCCTTGCATCTCTCTTAAATCTACATTCAGTGGGAGTGCCTCTTAGTCCATGCCTCTCTACCTTGTGGACTAATCTCTTGCATGGCACAGTATTGAAAGCCTTGCGAAAATGAGGCCATCCCCAGAATTTCTGTTGTCAATGTGGCCTGTTATTTCCACAAGCTATTGCAATAAATTTGTGAGGAAAGACTCTTACTGCCAATCTCTGCTGACTCCCTGTTGCCTCCCAGGGAGTTCATTATGCCCTCAGGTGGTCTTATACTTTACCTACAACAGATGTTGGGATTGTTGGTGTATAGATATCTGGATGTTCCCATGGCCCTTTTTTAAAGATTGGTGTTAAATGTTTTCCAATCCTTTGGCATTACTAGTGATTTTTGATTCCTTAATTGTGGCAATGTCATGACCATTAGCCATTTTGACCCCTCATCTCCCTCTCTGTATTCCATTAGGCCTGGTATGTTTTCCTTTTAACATCTTCAGGTGGATATTGACAGGTTAACTTGAAATTTCTATTTTGTTTTAGTGCTTTTTTTCATTCTCTGTGTGACAGTACAGCTTCTGAGTTTGGGAGAGTGTCCATGGTCTGAACAATACAAAGTTTGTACATTTACTCTCCCATTGTCACATTGTAGGATTTTCCAGTAGCCTCACCATTTCCTTTCTCACCTGTTTGCTGGCAATAGATTTATAGAAATTCTTGGCATTTTACTCTTTTTAACCTTGTTTTCAATTTTGCTAGTTAGCTTTTTAATAGTTTTTGATTGTGTTGTTTTGTTTTCCCTGTAACTTTGTTGGGAAGATCCTCCTTTCTTCTTATTCCTTACATTCTTTCAATTGTTGGCTTCATTGATCCTGTCCCTCCTTTTCCAAGTGGCTTGTATCCACTCTGACCTGTGTAGTATTCCAGATCGGTGCCCTTTCCTTCTGCTGTAGCAGTGCTGTCCTGTCCAGTTCCATTAGCTCAGCCCCTCAACCCCACATGGTCTACTTTGCTAATGTTGAATGTTTCTATTGAGCTCATTCTCTTTCCACATTAACCAAAGCTCTAGTTAGATCCCTTCTGGAATACTATGTTCAGTTCTGGGCATTGCAGCACAGGAGGGATATATTGGAATTGGAAAAAATGCAGTGCAGACTCACCAGGATGTCACTAGGGCTAAAAGGGTTAAATTGAGGATGATTTGCATAGATTAGGCTTCTATTCCCTTGCATATAGAAGGTTACAGGGTGATTTAATTGAAGTGTTTATGATGGGTAAAGGAGGTAGATAGAAACTTGAGGAAATCCAGATCAAAGTGGTACAGCCTTAAAATTAGAGCTTTTAGCTACCTTGAGCTTTGGATTTCCCTCCCTAAACCTCTTTTTAGATGCTCCTTAAAACATACCTCTTTGATCAAGTTTTTGGTCATCTGTTCTGATCCCCTTTGGTGGCTCAATGTCAATATTGATTATTGCTTCTAAGCACCTTGGGATGTTTTAATGGCTAAATGCTCTTCTATAAATGTCTGTTGTAGAGCTGGGTGTCCAAGGGTGATGTCAGGAAGCATGTCATACAAAAGGGAATAGAAACTGGAACTTGCTTTCAAAAGTTGTTGAGGCTGGGACTTGATTGGAAGTTTCAGGACTGAGATTGATATGTCTGTTGGAGCATGGAACCAAGGTAGGTAGAAGGCATTAAATAAAGATCAGCCATGATCTAATTGAATGGCTGCCTCCTGTCCTTATGTTATTTTTTAACTTAACTCTACTATGTTGTAGCCAGACTGTGCCTTGATCACCTGGTTGTTCCTTCGTATCTACTCCAAATGCTGCTCTCTGTGCGAGCAACTCACGATCAATCTTGCTGAACTACATAGCCAAAGCAGTGCAAGTCAGAGGGAGCTGTGATCAAACTCTACAGCGCTCTAGTCACCGAGACACAAGTGAGACAGTCAAGTGCTGGAGCCAGAGCAGAGAAGAGTCACAAGGCTTATTCCCAGTGTCTAGGGTCTGAGTTAAGGGGAAAGACTGGAGAGACTTCAGATTTTTAGTCTGAGAATTGATCTTTATAATACGAAATAATAAATGTATGGGAAAGTTAAATCTGGAATATAACTTTAAATAAGCTGTCAGAGTAGAATAGGGAACACAGGTTCAAACCATGTTACGACTGAGGTTGCGTTCCTGGTTGGTGAAGTGTCCCAGAGTAGAATAGCCAGATGCCACTCGAAGTCTCCAGGCAAATTCGACGAACAGTCTTTAAGGATAGGCATTCAAAGCACTTCGGTTTCAGCAGGCATCACACAGTTCTTTCAGCAAGGCGTATAGCAACAGGTCTATTTGGATTTTAAAATTGGTAGTCTTTCAGTAGAAACTTTACTGAGAATTCCAGCAAACACAAAAAGACAACAGTCACTCCTGACGCAGAGAATTCTTAAGAGTTTGGAAGTAAAAAGGAATTTACTACCCCCCAACAATGCAAAGTTTTTTTCCAGGGTTTTTTCTCTCAGGCAATACACAGCCTGTAAATAACATAGTTTTTCTGCTGAGAGAGAGAGATCCTTCCTTTCAGTGAGCACACTTCGCTGGTCTTCAGGTCAAACTGGTTTTAGCCAGTCTTCACAAAGTTAAATTGATACAGTGCAGCACATGTCTTCTCTCTCCTGCTGTTGCCTAGGAAACAGGCTTGCTGCTGGCACACTGTGCCCAGAGAGAATCTAAAAGCTTCTTTCTCTGCCTAAAGGTACACTGCTCCCCTTAGTTTTTAAACAGAGGGGGAAAAAAAGCTACACTTCCATGACCCTAGTTAAAGGTAACTTTAGTACCATTAAGAGGCATTTCCCACACTTATCAACATTTGAAATGGTCTCCGGGCAGATTGCAGAAGGTGAAAACGCTGGGATCATATAAGAAACAAGGGGTGTGAAGGGTTCTGTTAATTACATTCTGCATGGCAACACCCCTGGCAATCCAGAACGCAACGCACGCGCAGAGAGTAGGAGCCCGTTTGCGCATGTGTGCAGCTTGGCTCAGTCTGATGACGTCAGCGACCAGCTGCGTTATCAAGAATCACTTTGAAAAAGGAAATGTTTGGCTAAAACAAATATGGGTCCATTACAGGCAGAGACAGGAGAATTTATAATGGGAAATAGAGAAATGGCAGAGAAGCTAAATAATACAGGAAGATCCAACAAGTCTCCCTGAAATACATGAGATTTGAGGGTCTAGTGGGAATGAGGAACTGAAAGAAATTAGCGTTAGTAAAAAAGTATTGGAGAAATTAATGGGACCGAAAGTTGACAAATCCCTGGAATGCGATGCACCCTAGAGTGTTGAAAGAGATGGCTACAGAGATAGTGGATGCATTGGTGATCATCATTCAAAATTCTATAAATTCTGCAATGGTGCCTGCAGATTACAAATATAACCCCACTGTTTAAGAAAGGAAGGGGAGAGAAAATGGGGAACTATAAAGGATATGATTACTGGAGACTTAGAAAATAATGGTCTGATTGGGCAGAGTCAACATGGATTTATGAAGGGGAAATCATGTTTGACAAACTTGTTAGAGCTTTTTGAGGATGTAACTAGCAGAATGGATAAGGGGGAACCAGTGGATGTCGTGTATTTGGACTTTCAGAAGGCTTTTGATAAAGTCCCACGTAAGCGCATGGGATTGGGAGTAATATACCAGCGTGGATTGAAGATTGGTTAATAAGTAGAAAACAGAGAGTAGGAATAAATGGGTCATTCTCGGGTTGGCAGGCTGTTAACAGTGGGGTACTGCTAAATCAGTGCTTCCACCCCAACTGTTCACAGTCTATATCAATGATTTGGATGTGCAGATCAATTGTAAATTGGTGGGAATGTAAGTTGTGAGGAGGTTGCAAGGAGGCTTCAAGGGGATTTGAACAGGCTGCGTAAGTGGGCAAGAACATGGCGGATGGAATAGAATATGGATAAGTGTGAGGTTATTCACTTTGGTAGGAGGAATGGAGGTGCAGAGTATTTCTTAAATTGTGAGAGATTGGAAAGTGTTGATGCCCAAAGGGACCTAGGTGTCCTTGTTCATAAATCATTCAAAGCCAGCATGCAGGTGCAGCAAGCAATTAGAAAGGCAAATGGTATGTTAGCCTTTATCACAAGAGGATTTGAGAACAGGAGCGAAGAAGTCTTGCCTCAATTGTGTAGAACATTGGTGAGGCCAAACCTGGAATATAGTGTGCAGTTCTGGATATACTTGCCATAGAGGGAGTGCAGCATAGGTTCACCAGACTGATTCCTGGGGTGGTAGGTCTACCCTATGAGGAGCGATTGAGGAGACTGGGCCTGTATCCTCTGAAGTTTAGAAGAATGAGAGGCGATCTCATAGAAACTTTAAAAATTCTTAAAGGGGTAGATAGGGAAAATGCAGAAAGGATTTGGAGAGGGTACAGAAGAGGTTTACCAGGATGTTGCCTGTGACCTTGTCCTATCTACACCTTCTCCTTTGTTATCTCTTGCCCCATCCCCGCTTTACTTGCTTATAACCTTTGACATTTCTAATATTTGCCAGTTCCGAAGAAGGGTCACTGACCTGAAATGTTAACTCTGCTTCTCTCTCCGCAGATGCTGCCAGACCTGCTGAGTATTTCTAGCATTTCTTGTTTTTATTTCAGATTTCCAGCATCTGCAGTATTTTGCTTTTAATTAATATTTCTTATTTGGCATATAGGGTTTTCTTGACATTTCCCCATACAATAGAATCCCCTATTATGATTGCCTTCCACGTCGTCATCCTCTTTCTCCCCGCCCCCCCCCCCCCCCCCCCCCCCACAAACAGCTGAGCTACCTGTGGTGCCATGGACTTGGCTCTGCCTGCACACCCCAGAGGGACCATCACTCTCACCAGGACTTGGAGAGCGTCATAAACTCGGGACTGCTCCACTATATGCCTGGTCCTCTTTGACTGCCTAGTGGTCACCCATACCTTCCCTGCCTGCGCATCACTAAGCGTGACCAAATCCTGAAATGTGCTATCCACATAGATCTCAGCTTCCCAGAATCACCATAATTGCCCCTCCGGCTGCTGAAGTTCCGAAACCAGGAGCTCGATTTCGTGCACGTGTAGTTGTCCAGGGCACAAGAAGCATCCTGGAGTTTCCACGTGGAACAGGATGTGCATTCCACGGGATTGAGGTGGCCTACCATGCCTCTGTTAGACTAAACATAACAGAAATAAACTGAAGACTTATTAAGACATATTTTTAAAAAGAGGACTCACTAATAAGTGCCTTCCCTTGTGCTCCTTTCTGTTGCTCCACCCTGAACTCCTTCAGGTCCACTCCCCTTACTTTTGGGCCCTCTAAACTTGTTAAAGAAAGAAATTACTTCCTGTTTACCCGATTCGCTCACCGTCAGAGCTCAACCTGTGTACCTAATAAAATTATGTTCTTGTTATTTGATTCAAAGCCCATGTTATTATGATTTTTGATTATTTTGTTAATTATGAAGAGAACACCTATTCCATTTGTTGGGAGCCATTATTCTGGCCAATAATGTCCAACGTCATCAGTCTGAAGATTTGGACCTGACCCCTGACTGAATTTTTTTTTTTTTCTGGCTCTATTTTCTAAAAATGTTGGCTGAATAAAATCCAAGACTTGTAACTAAATTAACTCCAGCTACCAAGTGAATAGTAAAAGGAGGAGTGAGGGGATGAAGGATGAAAATTTTAAATTGGAGGCAGTGGGGGACGATGAGCCTGTATGTCAGCATGCAAAGGTGAAGTGTGAGCAGGACTTGGTGAGACTAGAATAAGGGCTGTGGAATTTTGGATGAGTTGATGTTTATATTGGGTGGAGGCTGGCCTGGAGATAATAGGAGTAGTTATGTCTGGAGGCATGGATGAGTGTTTCAACAGCAGATGGGCTGAAGAGGTGAATGATATGGAGGTTGAGGTGTGATGGAATTAGTGGCAAAGCTAGAGGGTTTATTGTGTGAGGCAAAGACTATGATTCAGCTTCCACATTTAATTAGAGGAAATTTTAGCTCATCTGGAACTAGATGTCTGATAACACAGGCAGTGGAGAAGTAGAGCTGAGCAACATCAGCACAGGTGCAATACTTGATCCTATGTTTGTGGATGATGTCAACAAAGGATAGCATGTCAATGAGGAAGATTATGGAGCTAAGGATAGATCCTTGGAGAACTCTGCAGGTAATGATGCAGTAGTGGGAAGATGAGCCATTGCAGGAAATTCTCTGGCTGCAACTGGATAGAGGAAGAGTGGAATCTAGTAAAGACTGTACTATCCAGCTGGACAACATAAAAACATTGGAGGCAGATTGTGTGGTCAACAATGTCAAAGCCTGGAGATGATGAGGGGAGATAATGCACCAGTATCTCATAGGATGTTATCTGTGACTTTAAGGACCATTTCAGTGCTGTTGCAAGGGCAGGAACCTTGAGGGGTTCAAACATAGGGTTACAGGAAAGATGGGCACAGATTTGGGAGGCAACAAGAAGTTCAAGGATTTTGGAGAAGAGAGGAAAAGGAAGTTGGAAATGGGGCAGTTGTTTGTCACAGGGAGGCGGACGGTACCTAAAGAGAGGGAGTGTTTACAATGTGTACTAACGTGAGCCAGGAAGGGAAGTTGGGTGCTTAGTTCAGTGAGAATGAGGGCAAGGGAGCAACAGGTGGGTCTTGTGGACAAAGTGAGATCACGGCATGAGGGAGATGGGAGAGAAGCTGGAGGGAAAGAGAGACATTGATTCAGTGCTAGGGCTAGGAGAGTCAAGGGGAGGTTTGTATTGATGAGCAAGTACTGCTACAGGTAAAATACATTTGGGTGTGTATGTGTGTGGTTGGAGGGGCCTCTATGGAGGATCCAGTGTGGGAGAGATTCTCTGGAGGAGCCAGTGTGTGCTGCTTCAGTCTGACATTACAGGAAATGTAGCTTTAGTGCAGTTTTCAAAATGCTCTGGGTCCCCAGAATTTATATTGCCTCTCGTTCTTTCCACCAAAATGATCACTTCTCACTTCTCTGCCCTAAATTTCGTCTGCCATTGCACCAGCCTGTCTTATCCTCTTGAAGTCTGTCATTATCCTCCTCACAGTTCACAATAAGTCCAAGTTTTTTCATCTGCAAATGTTGAAATTGTGCCCTGTATACCCTAGTCCCTAATTCATTAATAGATATTAAGAAAAGCAGGTGTTCAGTACTGACCCCTGGGGAGCCCCACTGCATACCTTTGTCCAGTCTGGAAAATAACCATTCACCACTACTCTCTGTTTTCTGTCACTCAACCAAGTTCGTATTCATAGAGTCGTAAGCATAGAAACAGGCCCTTTGGCCCACTGCATCCATGCCAACCATAATGCCTATCTATACTAATCTCACCTGCCTGCATTAATTCCATATCCCACTATGCCTTGCTCATTCAAGTACCTGTCCAGATGCCTCTTAAATGTCGCTATTGTTCCTGCCTCCACCACCTCCTCTGGCAGCTCATTCCAGATAACCACTATTTGTGTGAAAAATTTACCCCTTTGATCCCCTTTTAAATCTCCTCCCTCTCACCTTAAATCTGTGCCCTCTAGTTTTAGTCACCCCTACCATGGGAAACAGACTCTGGCTATCTACCCGATCTATGCCCCTCATAATTTTATATACCTCTATCATGACCCCTCTCAGCCTCCTTCACTCCAGGGAAAACAGACCCAGCCTATCCAATCTCTCCCTAAGTACTGCTGTGATGTCCTTCCTAATCAATAGTGCAACTCCCTCTCCTCTCTTACCTCCACCTCTGTCACGCCGGAAGCATCGGTACCCCGACATTGAGCTGCCAGTCCTGCCCATCCCTCAACCACGTTTCCGTAATAGCTATAATATCACAATCTCATGTACTGATCCATGCTCTGAGTTCATCTGCCTTACCTGTAAGACTACTTGCTTTAAAGTAAATGCAGTTTAGCCTAACAGACCTTCCACGCTCCCTGTCCTGCCCCTGCCCGTCCTGCCTACTGGAGTTGCTTGCTTTAGCATCTACATTTGCCTCAACTATCTCGTCGGAGAGACTACTACTTTAGGTCCCACCCCCTTGCCAGACTAGTTTAAACCCTCCCGAGTAGTACTAGCAAACTTCCCTGCAAGGATATTCATGCTGACACTGTCCCTTTTATCCTATGGCCTTCAACTTTGCTGGCAAGCCTAATATTCAGCACTTTATCAAGTGCCTTTTGAAAGTATATATACACCACATCAACTAAATTACCCTCATCAACCATCCCTGTTACCGCATCAAAAAACTCAAGCATCTTAGTTAAACATGATTTGCCTTTAACACTAGTGTAGGTAGGTGGTAGGGAAAATGGGATGACTGTAGGGTTAGTATAAATGGGTGGTTGTTGGTCGGCACAGACTCAGTGGGCCGAAGGGCCTGTTTCAGTGCTGTATCTCTAAATAAATAAACTCCATGCTGGCTTTCCTTAATTAATCTACATTTGTCCAGGTGACACATTTACCCCAGATTATCATTTCTAAAAGCTTTACCACTTACTGAGGGTAAACTGACTGGCCTGTAGTTGTTTGGTTAATCCGTACACCCTTTTTTTTTTGTAATATTTGCAATTCTCCAGTCCTCTGCCACCAACCCTCTATCTAAGGAGGATTGGAAGATTATGCCTCTGCAATTTCCCCCCTTTCTTCCCTCAGAATCCTTGGATGCATCCCATCCATCTCTGGTGACTTATCAATTTTAAGCACAGCCAGCCTATCTAATACCTCTTTATCAATTTTTAGCCCATCCTGTATCTCAGCTACTTCAAGCACCATGACGCCAGCAGCATCTTCCTTGATGAAGTTGGATGCAATATACTCATTCAGCACCTGAACCATGCCCTCTGCCTTCATTAATCCCCTTTTTTGATCCCTAACCGGCTGTACTCTGTTTACTACCCTTTTACTATTTATATGCCTCTAGAATACTTTTGGATTCGCTTTTGAGTTTAGCTGCCATTCTTATCTCATAATCTTATTTCCTTTTTCACTTGCCCTCTGAACTCAGCCTGGTTCTCACTTGTCTTATCAATCTGACATCTATCTTTCCTGCTTCATCTTACTCTTGCCCCAATAACCTGGGTGTTTCTAAATCAATGATGCCATTTAACTTGGACGTGCTGTCTATTGGTTGGAATGTTGGAAATCTAATCCCTGATCAGTGGCTGATCGGCCCCCTTTGTTCTGAATGCAATGTGCGGGGATTAGATGTACTTCACTCCCTCTAGTAATCTATCTGTAGTACTTTCTATACTACGCATAACTTAGGAACTGTTCAGTAGACCTTCCAGAATTCTGAAGTGTTTTAATATTTAACATCTTTTTAAGAACTTTTTCCCCATTTGGAAAAAGATTTAATTTCTAGACAAAAAGTTGACTCTACCTACCAAATGGTTAAAAAGTCACCAGCTGTTGGTCCAAAAGCTGGCTGCTGATTTATCTAGAAGAGGAAAATGTTGGCCAGTACTCCTTCTGATGATGGAAGCGATTGAGCAGCTTCCTCGCAGTCTGTTGGCTGCAGAAATCTGGGAGTATTAGCAGTTAAATGTGTCCTTGATTTTCCTGGATCTCTTGCAAGATGTTGTGTTCCTGCAGTTGTTTGCTGGTCATTCTCTGTTGTGCTGGTTTCTGTACCTAAAGATTCTGTTCTCGACTTGGAATTGCATGATTTCCCACTTGGTCCCCAGGCCGTGCTGGAAAAAATGTACAAAGATTGATTTTCATTTAAGTCACCACTAACAAATTTAATGACTCAAAACACTTTTTCTGTAAATGGTTTGAGAGCTTTTACCAGCTCCGGTGTCTCACATTCTGGAGAACTTAACGCAAAACCTGAAGAATTTTATCAATCCAGTTTAACACTGAAGTTAGGCAAGTCTTTCTATTGACTTTGGTATATGCAGACTTAACCAGAAACTACCAGTAGTAACTGGCCACCAATTTGTGCTTGGGTGATGTTCGAGACACTGACCTGTGCAACACAGTGCAGTAGCAGCTAAAGGAATGGCCACCTTAGCTGCGGTGCATATTATGTTTGAAAATGACATGTTCTGCTCACAAACAAGAATCTTAAACCTAAACAAAGCCAATTACATAGGTAGGAGAGCTAAAGTTGATTGGGTAAATAGTGGAAAAATGGATTTTTTAAAGGAAAATCATGTTTAACTTGCTGGAGTTTTTTTTTGAAGAGGGTTGATGAGGGCAATACAGTTGATGTGGTGTACATGGACTTCCAAAAGGTGTTTGATACAGTGCCACACAACACACTTGTGAGCAAAGTTATAGCTCATGGAACAAATGGGATAGTGGCAACATGGATATGGAATTGGCTGAGTGACAGGAGTAGTGGTTAATGGATGTTTTTCAGGCTGGAGGAATGTTTGTAGTGCAATTTCCCAGGGGTCAGTGTTTGGACCCTTGCTTTTCCTGATGTATATTAAGTTTCTCGGATTTCATTTTTTTAATATTTGGTTTATGAATTTCGAAAGAAAGGAAAAAGTCGGAAGGTTTATGGTTACACCACTGTACACATTCTTTTCATTCACTCCTCAGGCTTCCAGCCCCAAGTCTCGTACCTGTTTGATTTACTGTGTTCTTTATTCTGGGCAATGCATCGGCTCGGACATTGTCTTTACCCGCTATGTGTGAAATTTTTAGGTTGAATGGTTAGAGGAGTAAACTCCATTTGAAAAAGCCTGGCATTTATTACTTTGAATTTTTACAGGAACATGAGTGGATTGTTGTCCGTGTGGATTTAAATCTCTTTGTGCCCATTATTGTCATCGACTTCGAAATGTTGAAGAGCTAAGAGGAGCCCTATTGCTTCCTTTTCTTTAGTGGAATGTTTCTTTTGGTGTCTATTCAGTTTTTTTGAGAAATAGCCCATTTCCACTGGGCAGCGCAGTGGTTAGCACCGCAGCCTCACAGCTCCAGCAACCCGGATTCGATTCTGGGTATTGCCTGTGTGGAGTTTGCAAGTTCTCCCTGTGTCTGCGTGGGTTTCCACCAGGTGCTCCGGTTTCCTCCCACAGCCAAAGACTTGCAGGTTGATAGGGGCAATTTATAATGGCCAATTTGCCTAGTATAGGTAAGTGGTAGGGGAATGGAGGGAAGGTGGGGATGTGAGAGGGTAATGGGATTAATGTAGGAATAGTATAAATGGGTGGTTGATGGTCAGCACAGACTCGGTGGGCCGAAGGGCCTGTTTCGGTGTTGTATCTCTAAATAAATAAAATAAAAATTAAAAAAAAAACCTATACCATCATCCAGCGGCTACTCCAACATCACTGTTGTTAATGGCCATTTTAAAAGGCTTGTTGAAATTCGGGCTGCCAATACTGTGTCATTTGTTAGAATTGCCTTCAGCTTTTCAAGTGCTAGCTGGCACTGCTCTGACCACACCACTTTTGCATTTTCCTTTAGCAGGTCTGTCAAGAGCAGCTAAGGTGCTGAAATTGGGAACATTCCTAGGAAGCGCATGATTTCCTCCTTGGTCTTTGGACTGGGGAAATCTACTAGTGCCTACACTTTTGCTGTTCTTGGCAATACTCGGCCTTCGCCCGCACTGTGGCCTAAATAAGTGACTTCGGCTTTGGTGAATTTGCTTTTTGCCAAGTTGGCCACTAGGTAGGTTTTCGAAGAGTGGCTGTAAATGATTTAACAAAGTGATTACTGACAGCGCAGCCGGCCACTGATGTCCTCAGGCTGCGCCAAGGTGTGCACTTGCACAAACGGGCTCCTGCTCTCTCTGCGTGCGCTGCGTTCCGACTTGCCAGGACTGGTTAGTGCATGCGCCGATGACGTCGTCGCGTGATGTGTGCATCTTCGGGCAACGCGCCTGGTCAACCTCTCTGCATGCGCTTTACGCGTACAGCAATGCAACGCTAACGTATTCACCCATGCGTCATGCTCCGCTCCGCTCCCCCCTTTGCTCTCGCCGGCCGCTCCACTCCCCCGACCCCTCCCCACCCTCCCGCCGCCGTTCCCGACCCGGTCCACCCCCGCCCCCGGCCCGCTTCCTCCTGCCCCGGCCCGCTCCGCTCCCCGCGCCGTCCTGGGCACGCTCCACTGCCATTCCCACCCGTCCCCAGCCCGCTCACTCGCTTTCCCCTTCCTGCCATTGTGTGTTTAGGTCAGGTTGCCTTCGTGTGATTATTTGAGCAGCGCCATCTTTAGACCTGGCAGCTGCCTGAACGTCGCAGACTGTGATGTTTTAGTGGCACGTGCTGCATTTGCGCATATGCCACTGCAGTGTCACCTAGTGGCTGCATTGTCAGCAAACGCAGCCTTTTTTAAAACGGTAAAGTTAATTTTTATAACACCAAGTTTTAGTCTGTATTTTTTCTATCGTCGTCACACATACAAGAAATGCAATCAGCCGAGAAAAAGTATTGGGGAATCTTGAGAGACTAAAATCCGACAAATCCCCAGGACTTGATGGCCTACATCCTAGGGTTCTAAAAGAGATGGCTGTAAAGATAGCAGATGCGCTAGTTATGATTTTTGAAAATTCCCTAGATTATGGAATTGTCCCAGCAGATTGGAAGTTAGCAAATGTAACACCACAATTCTAGAAGGGAGGCAGAGAGAAAATGAACTGCAAGCCAGTTAGCCTGATGTCAGTTGTTGGGAAAGTGATGGAATTATTATTAAGGAAGTCTTATTGGACTTAGCAAATCACAGTATGATCAGTCAAAGTCAGCATGGTTTTGTGAAAGGGAAATAGTGTTTGACAAATATAGGAGTTCTTTGAGGATGTAACAAGCTGGGTGGACTATGGGGAATCAGTAGATGTAGTGTATTTGGATTTTCAAAAGCCATTCGATAAGGTGACGCACAAAAGGTTGCTGCACAAGATGATGTTGGGAGTAATATACTGGCATGAATAGAGGATTAGTTAACGAACAGGAAACAGTGAGTCGGGATTAATGGGTCATTTACAGGTTGGCATGCTAGTTGGTATGGTAACTAGTGGAGTGTCACAGGGATCGGTGCTTTGGCCTCAACTATTTGTGATCTATTTTAATGACTTGGAGCCCAAGTGTATTGTTGCCAAATTTGCTGACTACACAAAGGTAGTTAGGAAAGCAAGTTGTGAGCAGGACAGAGTCTGCAAAGGGATAGGAATAGGCTAAGTGAGTCGGCAAAAGTTTCACAGATGGATTATAATGTGTTAATGTGATATGAAAAATGGAGAAGCTGATTATTATTAAAAAGAAAGAATGCTGTGGTACAGAAGGTTCTGGGTGTCCTTGTAGATAAATCACAAAATGTTAGCATGCAGGAAAAGCAAGTAATTGGGAAGGTAAATGCATTGTTGGCCATTTCTGGCAAGGGGGAATGGATTATAAAAGTAGGGAAGTCTTTCTACAATTGTGCAGTGTGTTGGTGAGACCACACCTAGAATATTGTGTACAGTTTTGCTCTCCTTTATTGAAGGAGGGTTGCACTTAGTGGAGGCAGTGCAGAGATCATAGAATCGTTGTGGCATAGAAAGAGGCTATTCGGCCTGTTTCTGTGCCGGCTTCTACAAGTCTATCTAGTCCCACTCCCCTGCCTTTTCCCCATTGTCCTGCAAACTTTTTCTGTTCGGATAATTATCCAGTTATCTTTTGAATGGCTCAATTGAATCTTCCTGCACCACACTCTCAGGCAGTGTATTCCAGATCCTAACCACTCGCTGTGTAAAATAAAAGTGTTTCCTCCTGTCATCATTGCTGCTTTTGTCAAACACCTTAAATCGGTGTCCTCTGGTTCTGGATCCCAATGCCAATGGGAACAGTTTCTCCCTATCTAATATATGCAGACCACTCATGATTTTGAACACCTATCAAAACTCCTCTGTTCTCTTTTCTGAGGAGAATAGCCCCAACTTCTCCAACCTTTTTAATTCTTATAGGTAGCTGGGATCGAGCGGGTCCCTCGAGGAGTATAGGGGATATAGGAGTACACTTAAGGAAATTAAGAGGGCGAAAAGGGGCCATGAGATTTCCCTGGCAGACACGATAAAGGAGAATCCTAAAAGATTCTTCTTTGGCCTCCTTATCTCGAGAGACAATGGGTAAGCGCTTGGAGGTGGTCAGTGGTGTGTGGAGCAGCGCCTGGAGTGGCTATAAAGGCCAATTCTAGAGTGACAGGCTCTTCCACAGGTGCTGCAGAAAAATTTGTTTGTCGGGGCTGTTACACAGTTGGCTCTCCCCTTACGCTTCTGTCTTTTTTCCTGCCAACTGCTAAGTCTCTTCGACTCGCCACACTTTAGCCCCGCCTTTATGGCTGCCCGCCAGCTCTGGCGAACGCTGGCAACTGACTCCCACGACTTTTGATCAATGTCACAGGACTTCATGTCGCGTTTGCAGACGTCTTTAAAGCGGAGACATGGACGGCCGGTGGGTCTGATACCAGTGGCGAGCTCGCTGTTCAATGTGTCTTTGGGGATCCTGCCATCTTCCATGCGGCTCACATGGCCAAGATTCTATAAAAGGTTCTATAAGAATATTAAGAGTAAAAGGGTAACTAGGGAGAGAGTAGGTCCCCTTAAGGATCAGTGTGGTAATCTATGTGTGGAGCCACGGGAAATGGGCGAGGTCTTAAATGAACATTTCTCGTCTGTATTTACCATGGAAAAGGTCATAGTAGCTCGTGAGATCAAGGGAGGGAACAGCGATATTGGAGCATATCAACATTACAAAGGAGGAGGTCTTGAAGCGTATTAAGGTGGATAAATCCCCAGGGCCTGACTAGGTGTATCCTAGGATGCTATGGGAAGCAAGGGAGGAGATTACTGGGGCCCTGGCAGAGATTTTTGTATCATCGTTAGCCACGGGTGAGGTACCGGAAGACTGGAGGATAGCTAATGTTGTGCCTTTATTTAAGAAGGGCAGCAGGGATAAGCCAGGGAACTACAGGCCAGTGAGCCTTACATCAGTGGTGGGAAAGGTAATGGAAGGGATTCTGAGAGACAGGATTTATACACATTTGGAAAGGCATGGTCTGATTAGGGATAGTCAGCATTGCTTTGTGCGTGGGAAATCATGTCTCACGAATTTGATTGAGTTTTTTGAGGAGGGGACCAAGAGGATTGATGAGGGCAGGGCGGTGGACGTTGTCTACATTGCCTTGAGTAAGGTCTTTGACAAGGTCCCGCGTGGTAGGCTGGTCCAGAAGGTTTGAACACATGCGATCCAGAGTGAGCTAGCCAATTGGATACAAAATTGGCTTGGTGATAGGAGGCAGCGGGTGGTAGTGGAGGGTTGTTTTTCAGAGTGGAGGCCGGTGACCAGTGGTGTGCCGCAGGGATCGGTGCAGGGCCCTCTGTTGTTTGTCATATATATTAATGACTTGGATGTGAATATAGGGGGCATGATTAGTAAATTTGCAGATGACACCAAAATTGGTGGTATAGTGGACAGTGAAGAAGGTTGTCTAAGGTTACAACAGGATATAGATCAACTGGGAAAGTGGGCAAGGGATTGGCAAATGGAATCTAACGCAGACAAGTGCGAAGTGATGCATTTTGGGAAGTTAAACCAGGGCAGGACATATACAGTGAATGGCAGGGCCTTGGGGAGTGCTGTTGAGCAGAGAGACCTTGGGGTGTAAGTACATAGTTCCCTGAAAGTGGCAACACGGGTAGACAGGGTGGTGAAGAAGGCGTATGGCATGCTTGCCTTCATCGGCCGAGGCATTGAGTACAAGAGTTGGGACGTCATGTTACAGTTGTACATAACGTTGGTTAGGCCACATTTGTGGTTCTGGTCGCCGCACTACAGGAAAGATGTGATTAAGCTAGAGTGCGTGCAGAAAAGATTCACAAGGATGTTGCCTGGTTTGGAAGGCTTGAGTTATAAAGAGAGATTGGATAGGCTGGGTCTGTTTTCGCTGGAGCGAAGGAGGCTGAGAGGGGACATGATAGAGGTATATAAAATTATGAGAGGCATAGATAGGCTCTGTTTCCCATGTTCTGGGTGACTAAAACTAGAGGGCATAGATATAAGGCGAGAGGGAGGAGGTTTAAAGGGGATCAAAGGGGTAAATATTTCACACAAAGAATAGTGGGTATCTGGAATGAGCTGCCAGAGGATGTGGTGGAGGCAGGAACAGTAGCGACATTTAAGAGGCATCTGGACAGGTACTTGAATGAGAAAGGCATAGAGGGATATGGAATTAATGCAGGCAGGTGGGATTAATATAGATAGGCATTATGGTCGGCATGGACGCGGTGGGCTGAAGGGTCTGTTTCTATGCTGTACATCTCTATCTCTTCCCTTTCCTCAACTTCTCTATTTTCATTTCTGGGGATAGGCTGTCAACCAACTTCTACTGTAAGCCCACAGCTAGTTAGATTACACTTCCTCCCGCACTCTTGCTGTAATGAATTCTCCATTCTCCCAGTTTCTCCATCTCATCTGTTTTGACTGCCACCTTCGATACCAGTGCTTCCAATTATATTTTTCTCTTTTGTCAGCTAAGGCTTTTCCTCCACCTAGTTGACAGGGCCCTCAACTGTGTCCTTCTGTTCTCACCCCTCACACTCTCTCACTCTCTCACAGAACTACAATAGGGGTCCCATTGTCCTCACCTTCTACCCAAGTATCATCCATATTCAATGAAGCATCTTCCCTTCCCGTGCAAGTGCAGGAGATGCAACACTGCCCTTTCACGCCCTCTCTTCCCGCCATCGAGGGCCCCAAGCACTCCTTCCAGTTGATACAGCAATTTACTTTGACCACAGGTCGATACAGTAACTTGCCAGTGAAACCCCTGAGATAGTAACAAACCTCTTGAGGGATGTTTAATGATCTCCAGCTATTTGCATTTCCTACATAGATGTAAATGCGATTCATTCCCTCTGATATCAAGAAACAGCTCAGTGCACTGGATACAACCAAGGCCAACAACATCCTAGCTGTAGTGCTGAAGACTTGTGCTCTGGTCACGCCATTAGCCAAGTTCTTCCAGTACAGCTCCAACACTGGCTTCTACCTGACAATGTGGAAAATTGCTCAGTTTTATCCTGTCTGCAAAAAGTAGGACTCCAAATCCAACCTGGCCAATCACCGCCCCATCGGTCTACTCTGAATCATCAACAAAGTGGTGGAAGGTGTCATTGACAGCGCTATCAAGCAGCATTTATTCACCAATAACCTGCTCACCAATGCTCAGTTTGGGTTCCACCAGGGCCTCACAGCTCCAGACCCCATTACAGCCTTGGTTCAAGCTTAGACTAAAGAGCTGAATTTCAGAGGTGAGATGCGAGTGACTGCTCTTGACATCAAGGAGCCCTGGTAAAATTGAAGTCAGTGGGAATCAGAGGAAAATCTCTAAACTGGCTGGAGTCATACCTAGCACGAAGATGGTTATTGGAGGCTAATCATCTCAACCGTAAGGTATTGCTGCAGGAGTTCCTCCAGGCAGTGTCCTAGGTTGTTTCATCAGTGACCTTCCCTCCATCAGAAAGACAGGTAGGAATGTTTGCTGATGATTACAGTGCTCAGTTCCATTTGCAACTCCTCAGATACTGAAGCAGTCCGTGCCTGCATGCAGCAAGACCTGGACAATATTCAGGCTTAGGCTAGGCTAGTAAGTAACCTTTGTGCCACACAAGTGCCAGGCAATGGCCATCTTCAACAACTATATTGCCGTTCCTTCACTGTCACTGGGTCAAAATCCTGTAACTCCCTTCCTAACAGCACTGTAGTTGTACCTACGTCCCAAGGACTGCAGTAGTGCAAGAAGGCAGCTCACCACCACCTTCTCTAGGGCAATTAAGGATGGGCAATAAATCTGGCCTAGCCAGCGGCGCCCACATCCTATGAATAATTGAAAAAAAACGAACGGACTGGTCAGGTGGCTAGAAAAGTAGTAAACAGAATTCAGTCAGAGAAATGTGAGGTAATGTATTTGGGCGGACAAACAAGAGAAGGGGATGCATCTTGTAAGATACTGAGAAGTGTAGAAGAGCAGAGAACCTTTGAGTTCAAGTTCATAGATCGCTTAAGATAGCTGGACAGGTAGATATAAACATAGAAAATAGATAAGGTGATTAAGAAGGCATACATGATACTTTTCACCCCCAGGCACTGATATAAGAGCAGGGAGATTATGCTAGAACTGTATAAAATACTAGTTAGGCCACAGCTCAAGAACGGTGTATAGCTCTGATCCCCATATTACAGGAAGGATGTGATCACACTAGAGAGGGTACAGAACATATTCACCCGCATGTTCCAGGACTGGAAAACTTCAGTTATGAGGAAAGATTGGATAGGTTGGGGCTGGTTTAGTTTAGTTTAGTTTAGAGATACAGCACTGAAACAGGCCCTTCGGCCCACCGAGTCTGTGCCGACCATCAACCACCCATTTATACTAATCCTACACTAATCCCATATTCCTACCAAACATCCCGACCACCTACCTATACTAGTGGCAATTTATAATGGCCAATTTACCTACCAACCTGCAAGTCTTTGGCATGTGGGAGGAAACCGGAGTACCCGGAGGAAACCCACGCAGACACAGGGAGAACTTGCAAACTCCACACAGGCAGTACCCAGAATTGAACCCGGGTCGCTGGAGCTGTGAGGCTGCGGTACTCGCCACTGTGCCGCCCACAGCTTTCTTTGGAACAGAGGAGGCTGAGGGGAGATTTAATTGAGGTGTATAAAATTATGAGGGGCCTAGATAGGGATGATCTATTTCTGTTAGCAGAGAGGCCAATAACTAGGGGGAAGAGATTTGAAGTACTTAATACAAGGATTGGAGGGGAGTTGAGAATTTTCTTTTCACCCAGCAGTTAATGGGGGTCTGGAACTCAATGCCTGAAAGGGTGGTAGAGGTAGAAGCCCTCATCTAATTTAAAAATACTTGGATAAGCCCTTCAAGTGCCGTAACCTACACAGTTACGGACCATGTGCTAGAAAGTGGGATTAGACTGGATGGCTTTTTAAAAATCTGGCACAGGCATGACAGGCCGAATCGTGTCCTGCTATGCTTATAAATTTCTATGACTCTAAATAGCTTTTTAAAATTTACGACCCTAGTTTGGGGCCTAACCGCGTCACTCTCAAACTGAATATGAAATCCATCATTTTATGATCATCCTTTCTCCAGAGGATCCTTTGCTATAAGATTAAAAATCAATTCTGCTTCATTACCCAATACTAGATCTAAATAAGCCTGTTCTGTAGTTGGTTCCTCGACATTGTTTAGAAAACTGTCTCACGTGCATTCCATGAACTTGTCCTCCAAGCTAATTTTGGCCATTTGATTTACCCAGTCTATATGAAGATTAAAGTCCTTCAGGATGATTGTATTATCTTTGTTAAATGCTCCTCTAATTTCCTGATTCATACTCTGTCCAGCACTATAATTACTGTTCGGGGGCCTATAAATTACTCACACCAGTGTTTTCTGCTCTTTGTTACTTCTTAACTTGGCTGCACTGATTCGTCTTCCTGATTTTTATAGCCTAAGACCCTTTTACTCCTTTATCTCATCCTTTATTATCAGGACTACCCCATCTCCTTTGCCATTTTGCCGATCATTTCTAAAAGTCATGTACCCTGGAATATTTAGTTCCCAACTTCGGTCACCCTGCAACCATGGGCCTGATTTTTACCCATTCAAAACCGACCCAGTTGCACAGAGTTAAAATTGGGCTGCTAGATCAAACTCATTTATCTCTATTTGTGCATCAAATTCATAATTCATCATTCATTGTATTGCAAAATCCTTGTGCATTCACACATTGTGCTTTAATTTTAGCTTTTTACTATGTTACCCTGATGTGACCTTAGTTGCTAGTGTTCTGTGACTCTTATTAAACTTTGTGTCAGTTGGTAGTGCACTCACCTCTGAGTCAGAAGGTTGAGGGTTCAAGTCCCACTCCAGGACTGGAGAGCAACAAACTAGACTGATACTCTGAGGGAGTGTTGCACTGTTAGAGGTGCTGTCTTTGAGATGAGATGTTAAATTGAGGCCCCACCTGCTCCCTCAGGTGGACATAAAAGATTCCATGGCACCGTTTGAAGAAGAGAAGGGTAATTATCCCCAGTTCCTTGCTAATACTTATCCCTCAATCAACATACAAAATCAGATTATCTGGTCATTATCACGTTGCTGTTTGTGGGAGCGGCTGTGTTCAAATTGGCTGTTACGTTTCTTACAGCTGACTGCACTTCAAAAGTACTTCACTGGCTGTAAAGCACATTGGGACATTCTGTGGTCATGAAAGATGCTACATAAATGCAAGTCTTTCTTGATTTTACCCAAATCACCACTCTAGTCTCCAGGCTTGACTTTCCTTTTTCAGACGTAGAAATTTACCCTTACTTGAACCCTCCAACCCCTTTCTTAGTTTAAAGCCCTATTTACTACTCTAGTTATTTGATTCACTAATACAATGTTCCCAGTTTAGGAATAGGACCTGGGAACATAGGAGCAGGAGTAGGCCATTCAGACCATTGAGCCTGCCCCGCCATTCAATATAATCATGGCTGATCATCCACTTCAATGCCTTTTTCCCACATTATCCCCATATCCCCTTTGTTATTTGTATTTAGAAATCTGTCAATCTCTGCTTTAAACATACTCAATGACTGAGCTTCCACAGCCCTCTGGAGTAAAGAATTCCAAAGATTCGCAACCCTCTGATTAAAGAAATTTCTCCTCATCTCAGTCCTAAATGGCTTCCCCCTCATTTTGAAATTGTGTCCCCTGGTTCTAGACTCCCCAACCAGGGGAAACATCTTAGCTGTCTATCCCTTTAAGTATTTTGTAGGTTTCAATGAGATCACCTCTCTTCTTTGAAACTCGAGAGAATACAGGCCCAGTTTCGCCAATCTCTCTTCATAGGACAGTCCCACCATCCCGGGAACAAGTCTGATGAATCATCGTTGCACTCCCTCTATGGCAATAATATACTTCCTGAGGTAAGGGGACCAAAGCTACACTCAGTACTCCAAGTGCAGTCTAACCAAGGTTCTATACAATTGAAGCAAGACTTCACTACTCCTGTACTCAAATCCTCTTGCATCTAAGGATAAGGGGTAAGCCATTTAGGACTGAGATGAGGAGAGATTTCTTCACCCAGACAGTGTGGAATTCTCTACCACAGAAAGCAGTTGAGGCCAAATCATTAAATATATTCAAGAAAGAGTTAGATATAGTTCTTGGGGGGCTAATGGGATCAAGGGATAGGGGGAGAAAGAGGGAACAGGTTACTGAGTTTGGATGATCTGCCATGGTCATATTGAATGGCGGAGCAGGCTCGAAGGGCTGAATGGCCTACTCCTATTTTTCTATGTTTCTATAAAGGCTAACATACCATTAGCCTTCTGAATTACTTGTTGCACCTGCATGTTAGCTTTCAGTGACTTATTGACGAGGACACCCAGGTCCCTTTGTACATTTACACTTTCTAATCACTTGCCATTTAAGAAATACTCTGCCCATCTATTCCTCCTACCAAAATGGATAACCTCACTTTCTTCCACATTATATTCCATTTATCACGTTCTTGCCCACTCACTAAGTCTGTCCAAATCCCCTTGAAGCCGCTTTGCATGTTCCTCACAATACACACTCCCACCTAGTTTTATGTCATCTGCGAATTTGGGAATATTACATTTGGTCCCCACATCCAAATCATTGATATATATTGTGAACAGCTGGGGGCCCAAGCAATACCCCACTAGTCACAGCCTGCCAACATGAGAATGACCCATTTATTCGTACTCTGTTTTCTGCCTGGCAACCAATCCTTAATCCATGCCAGTATATTACCACCCTATCCCATGTGCTTTAATTTCGCTAACCAATCTCCTGTGGGGGACTTTATCAAAAGCCTTCTGAAAATCCAAGTATACCACGTCCACTGACTCCCCTTTGTTAATTCTGTTAGTAAAATCAGTTTAAGTGGAATTCGTCCCATGGAAAAGCTCCCTTTTTCTTATGGTACCAATGTCTCCTGAATTGAAACCCCTACCTCCCCACTCTTTCAGCCATGCTTTCAACTCTCTGATCTGTTTGACCCTATACCAATTGACATGTGGCTCAGGTCGTAATCAAGTGATTATTACTGTTACCATCAAATGTGGAGGGGTCTTTTCCCCTCCTTGTTTGACTACAACAGGATTAATTCTATCTTAAAGTGGATGTACTGGCCAATTCAGTAGGTGTTTGATTACTTACTTGCTCTGATCATAAGAAACAAACAGAGGTTTTCTTGAGTTAGCAAAGAGGTTAACTTTATTGTACCTAAACCGCACTATAGAAATAATAACACGGCAACATTCTCACTCACACACACGAGAGGTTTACACAAGCATCAATAGGTTTCAGAGTGGGAAGAGGCAGATTGGTTGAGTTAGAGTCCAAAAATAAAAGGAATGCAGTCTACGAAGTTTGGTGATTCGGCTGGCTTCTAGCTGAATTCAGTGGTCCTGAGGTTTTTAGTTTGAGAGGTAGATGGCTGTTTCTTTGAGTCTCTTGGAGATAGAGATGCTGATGATTTCCTCCAATGGGGTTTCTGATCGTAGCCGGAGTATGCAGAGGTGGTCAGTCAACAAGCAGGATTTGAAAGCTTTCAAACTGGAATGGAATGAGAGCGAGACCCCCACTTAGGGTCTGCTCATGTCAGAGTCCAGTTGCTTCTGCTCTGCTGCAGTGCAAAACGCCAGTTTAACCACAGATGGGGAGGGGATTGACACATGACAATCACTCAGTAATTCAAGGATAGCAGTGAGCAATATTTCTCTGCTTGCTGGAAACAACAGATCATTCCTTTAAATTTCCTGGGTCTTGGTTCTTGCTGGAAAATGCAGCCATTTCGTCTCCCTCTTCAAAGTCCTTTGCAATGTAGGATACAATGTAGCAGACTGGGTGATCATCTTAAGCTGCCAGCAGTTATCCCTTTGGAAAAATGTCTTTATAAAATTTCTTCAAATAAAAAATTCAGATTTCCAGTCAGTGGACCAAAGAAAATAATCATTCAACAAAAAACATTGGCGTTACAATTACCTTTGAGATTCTGCTTATTAATTTAGACTGTAGCTCCTCGAACATCTTCAGCATAACCTCATTCCTAGTTCTACCTTTTGTTATTGGTTCCTACATCGACAATAACAATTGGATCCTCCCCCTTTTTCTCCAGCCGCGAGGAGATGTCTTTAACCCTGGCACTGGGCAGGCAACACGACCATTGGAACTCCTGGTCACGACTGCAGAGCATACCCCTGAATATACTATGCCCTACCACTACAACATTCTATTTCATTACCCCCACTTGAATCCCCTCTGGTACCATGGTGCCGTGGTTAATTTTCCCATTCTCCCTTCAGATTCTATTCTCATCCACACCGGTAGCAAGTACCCTCATACCTGTTGGACAAGATCAAAGGCTGAGGCTCCCTCAACGCTGCATCTACAGTTCGTTATCTACCTGAGTCACAGTTGCACCCTTACGTACCTAACTACTAACCAAATCTGGACTGCCATGTAACCCAACGGAAGTGACTAGTCACCTGGATCAAAATTTTCAGTCTCCCCACCCTGATCCATCACAATATCTGCACCTTGAACTTTAGCTCGACGACTGAGCTGAAGTTCCATGAATTGCAGACGCGAACTGCAGATGTGGTTACTTGGGATCACACTGCTCCCACATGCTGCAGATCAGCACGTCTCCTGCACTGCTATCACTGTCTAACCTTGTTATTTACATAAAGCTTTTGGTAATATAATTATTCACTTAGTTTATTTTTAGTTTTTTAAATTTATCTAGTTTAAATATTTAATTAGCTACAGCTTCCTAGTTTTTAATACTGCCTCAATCTTACACAAACCACTTCAAGTCTTAAAAGGTAAAAAGGAGCACCTCCTTCCCCCTGCACCAAATTCTTCACTTCTCACTCTGCATTCACATTGCGATCTGTGATTATGTTCTGCATCTTAGCTCAAAAAATCAGTAAGAAGTCGGCACATGTTTTACCACCCAGAGCAATTCGACATTGAAAGACAGTGCACAAGGTTTAAGCGCCGACTTCACTGCTTCAGGTATCGGCGCCTCTGAGCCACGCAGACCAGAAAGGGCCCTGGTTTGAGCCTCGTTTGTCCTCAGCTGAGGCAGCACTTTGGGTCACTCCATTTGGCATCTGTGCCTGTAGGTCAGGGTAGAAAAATTAGGCTGTGGGCTCCACGCCTGGTCACCCCTCCCATCAGCCCTGGGATGTTTCCAAATGTTGAGCCCTTGCGATGGCAGGATTGTGCTTGACTATTGAGGATACCCCCACCCTCCTGACTGTTGGAAAGCCTGCAGCACTCGGTGTTGACTTCATGATATTCAAGAAAAGGAGCAGAAAACTAAACACCAGTTAGCCTAAGATCTGTCATTGGGTAAATACTAGAAACCTTTATTAAGGAAGTAGTCGCAGGATATTTCGAAAATCATAATATAATTGGGCAGAGTCAACATGGTTTTATGAAAGGGAAATGGTGTTTGACAACTTTATTAGCGTTCTTTGAGGATGCAACAAGCAGGATGGATAAAGGGGAACTAGTAGATGTGTATTTGGATTCCCAAAAGTCTTTCGATAAGGTGCCACATAAAAGGTTACTACACAAGGTAAGAGCTTATGGTGTTGGGGGTAATATATTAGCATGGATAGAGGATTGGCTAAATAACAGGAAACAGAGAGTCAGGATAAATGGGGCATTTTCAGGTTGGCAAACTGTAACTAGTGGAGTGCCACAGGGATCAGTGCTGGGGCCTCAACTATTTATGATCTTTATTAATGACTTGGATGAAGGGACCAAGTGTATTGTAGCCAGATTTGCAGGCGATACCAAGATAGGTACGAAAGCGAAGAAATACACCTTTGCTCAGCAAAGAGATATAGATAGGTTATGTGATTGGGCAAAAAATTGGCAGATGGAGTATAAGGTGGGAAAGTGTGAACTTGCCCACTTTGGCAAGAAGAATAGAAAAGCAGAATATTATTTGGATGGGAGAGAGACTGCAGAATGCTGCAGTATAGAGGGATCTGGGTGTTCTTGTACATGAACCACAAAAGGTCAGCATGCAGGTTGACATCCTTCCATTTGCGAAAGGTGATGGACATGCAGCAAACAATCTATTTAGGTGGGGTGTCTTCTCTTGGTGCACCTTTGCTGATGGCTCTGAAGGCCAATCCTTGAGAGGCCGTTTCTGTCACAAATGCTGCACATGAAATTGCCAAGTGACGCTGTGAATTGTTCTTTCTGATGTTGGCATCTGTTGCCAAACTGCTGTAGCAACTGGTCATCGTGGTAGTACACACCAGTTCACAGGATGTGTCGCCTTTTCCCTCTTTCGCCAGCTAGTGACTCCCAAGTGCAATAGTTTGCATTTAAGGCTGTCATGTCATGCTTGCAAGCATCCTTGAAGCAGAGCTAAGGGTGCTCCTTTGGTCATCTGGCCCATACAGAAGGTCTTTGGGTATGTGACTGTCTTCCATCCTGCGGACGTGTCTGATCCACTGAAGTCGCCTCTCTTTGATTAGTGCCAACACACTTGGGAGCTCTGCCTTTGAGAGCACTGCCAGATTTGTGATTTTTTTCCTGCCAGGATATACCCATAATACTCCGCAGACAGCAAAGATGGAAATCATTGAACTTCTTTTCCTGGTAGCTGTAAGTCACCCATGTTTCACAGCCATACAGCAAGGTGCTGAGAACACAGGCCTTATAAACCATCAGCTTGGTCCTAAGGGTCAGCTTGATATTCCATTCACATTTTGCAAGTCGGCCAAAGGTGGTAGCTGCTTTCCCAGTGCGTGTATCGAACTGTGCATCAAGGGATAGATCGTCTGTCACCGTGGACCCATGGTAGCAGAATTTCCCCAAGCGTGGGTTTTTACCGGGTGCTCCATTTTCCTCTCTCAGCCAAAGACTTGCAAGTTGATAGGTAAATTGGCCATTGTAAATTGCCCCTAGTATAGGTAGGTGGTAGGGGAATTGAGGGAAGGTGGGGATGTGGTAGGAATATGGGTTTAATGTAGGATTAGTATAAATGGGTGGTTGATGGTCAGCAGACTCGGTAGGCTGAAGGGCCTGTTTCAGTGCTGTATCTCTAAATAAATAAATTTGCTAACCACTTCCAGTGGGGTGTTATTTCATGTGATCGGGACAGAGATGCGACACCTTGTCCCAAGACCATGGTTTTCTTGACATTTATAGTCGAAGAGAATAAGTTATAGGCTAGGGAGAGATAGTCCATGAGTCTTTTGTAGCTGAGTTTCCATGTGCGTGACGAGCGCAGCATCATCAGCGTAGAGGAGTTCTCTGATTAGGACATGATGTGTTTTTGTCTTTGCTTTCAGCCTTGATAGATTGTAGAGCTTGCCATCTGACCTAGTGTGCAAGTAGACTCCTTCCAGATCTGCAGGGAAGGTCAGGAGCTTGGAGAAGAAGATGCCAAACAGAGTGGGGAGAGGACACAACCCTGTTTCACTCCATTCTTCACTCCGAAACTGTTGGAAGTGCAGTGCATGTTGTCATGGACGGAGCAAATGAGACGGGAGCTTCGGTGGACGGCCAAGTTTTCCCTAAATTTCTGCTGACTCTGCCAAATGCCTTAGTGAGATCTACAAAAGTAAGTTAAAGGGGTATACTCTGTTCCCTACGCTTCTCTTGTAGCTGGTGTATGGAGAAGATTATATCCACAGTAGATCTGCAGGCACAGCAACCGCATTTGTGCTTCCGGGTGCACTCGGTCTGCAAGTAAAAGGAGTCATTTAAGTATGACCCTAGCAAAGACCTTCCCCGTGACGCTAAGGAGTGAGATGCCCCTGTAGGTGTTTCAGATCCTCTGTTGCCTTTGTTTTTGTAATGATTTTGGCATCACACATCTCCTGTGGAACTGAGCCTACTTTCCAGCAGAGAGGGAAAAGCTCATAAAGGTGTGGCAATACATGGGACTTTCTGTGCTTGAACAGTTTGGCTGGATTCCATTCTTGCCGGTGCCCTTCTGTTCACTAGGCGGTCTATAGCCTTCTCAAGCTCCAGTGATGAGGGCTCTTCGTCTAACTCATCCATGACAGGAAGTTGCGGGAGAGCATCGAGTGCAGACTGGAAGATGTCTGACTCACAGGAGTACAGCTCACAGTAGTGTTCAGCCCAGTGGGGCATCTGTTTACTTCTGCTGGTGAGTACTTCATCATCTGCCAACTTTGGTGATGGCAGGGCCAAGCACCCTCTTGATCCCTTTGTACATAGCTCATAGATTTCCTTTGTCATATGCAGTTTGGATTTCTTGGCATAAGTTGATCCAGTGTTTGTGCCGTATCTCCCTCTCCTTTACATGGCTGTCTTGGCTACTTTCAGGTCATGCAGTGTCTTAGCTGTTGGATTTATATTGTGCATCGTATAGGCTTTGTTTTTCGCATTAATGACGGATATCATCTCAACTGAGTAGGCGGGTTCCGCCTTTACCAAATGATGCTTCTGCTGCTTCATAGATGATTGAGCTTAGTAACTTCCAAGCTT
Organism: Heterodontus francisci; assembly: GCF_036365525.1. Taxonomy (NCBI): domain Eukaryota; kingdom Metazoa; phylum Chordata; class Chondrichthyes; order Heterodontiformes; family Heterodontidae; genus Heterodontus; species Heterodontus francisci. The sequence continues at coordinate 5,946,510 of NC_090408.1, forward strand.
TATCGGTGCTTTCCGTTAAGGTTTTGGTGGGTAGCAAGCATTCTAGCAACAATGTGAAGTGCTGGTATTTGGCTTCATTGCTTAAGCAATGGATGTTGATGCATGGCGGGCCATCGTGTTTGGAGCTGTGGAACTTTTGGGGCTGCACCTTCACTCGGTTGCTTATAAGAGAGTGGTCGGAGTCCCGATCTGCGCTGTGGTAGGTGCAGGTGTGAAGAGCACGGGCAGCTCGTGTCTCCTCGTGATGACTAGGTCTAGTTGGTGTCAATGACCAGACCTTGCGTGACGCCATGGTACCTTGTGGTGATGTCTGCCCTGGAAGAAGGTACAGCAAGTAATTAGGAAGGAAAATGGAATATTGGCATTTATTGCAAGGGGGGTGGAGTATAGAAATCGGGAAGTCTTGCTTCAACTGTACAGGGCATTGGTGAGACTGCACCTAGAGTACTGCATACAGTTTTGGTCTCCTTACTTGAGGGATATACTTGTATTGGAAGCAGTTCAGAGAAGGTTCAGTAGGCTGATTCCTAGGATGACGAGGCTGTCTTATGAGGAAAGGTTGAGCATGTTGGGTTGCAACTCATTGGAGTTTAGATGTTCTCACTGAAACACATAAGATTCTGAGAGGACATGACAGATGCTGAGAAAATGCTTCCCCTCATGGGGGAATCTACAACTAGGGGGCACAGTTTCAATATAAGGGGTCTTCCATTGAAGGCAGAGATAAGGAGGAGTTTCTTCTCTGAGGGTCGTTAATCTTTGGAATTCTCTACCTCAGAGAGCAGTGGAGGCTGGGTCATTGAATATATTCAAGGCTGAGTTAGACAGATTCTTGATCTACAAGGGAGTCAAGAGTTATGGGGGGAAGGCAGGAAAGTGGAGTTAAGGCCACAACCAGATCGGCCATGATCTTATTAAATAGAAGAGTTGGCTCGAGTGGCCTACTCCTCCTATTTCTTATGTTTTTATGTACTGGGAGGTGAATTGCTGGAACTACATCCAGGCAGCCATTTCGCATCTTGGAGTGGGCAGAGAAAGCATGATGTGTGATTTATGTACACATACTCCCTCTGAAAGCTTTCGTCTTAAGTATTTTCCCTTTTGCTTCTACAGATGCAGCAGTTGTTTTATGAAAACTATGAACAAAATAAAAAAGGCTACATCCAAGATCTCCATAACAGCAAAATCCAGCGGGCAATCACTCTACATCCCAACAAGAGTCCTGAGTATCAGTACCGGCTCCACAGCTACATGCTGAGCCGCAGGATTGCCGAGCTTCGCCATCGCACCATCCAGCTTCACCGGGAGATCGTGTTGATGGCCAGGTACAGCAACTCTCAGATGCACAAAGATGACCTTCAGTTGGGAATTTCACCTTCGTTCATGCGGTTCCAGCCTCAGCACAGGGAAGACGTGCTGGAGTGGGAGTTCCTGACGGGGAAATACCTTTATTCAGCTTTTGATGGGCAGCCCCCACGGAGAGGAATGGACTCGTCTCAGAAAGAAGCTTTAGATGACATTATCATGCAGGTGATGGAAATGATCAATGCAAACGCCAAGACCAGAGGGCGAATCATTGACTTCAAAGAGATTCAGTATGGTTACCGCAGGGTTAACCCTATGTATGGAGCGGAATATGTACTTGACCTGCTTCTTCTCTATAAAAAGCACAAGGGCAAAAAGATGACTGTCCCTGTGAGGAGACATGCTTACCTGCAGCAAACTTTCAGCAAGATCCAGTTTGCTGAGTGTGAAGAGATTGATGCCAAAGATTTGGCCAATAAAATTAACAGTAACTCGCGATCTCTCTCCTTCCTCGCGAACCCCCTCAAAATATTTGCCCCTTTCCAACTTGGAGTCGCTAATGTTGGGACCAAGGAGTCCAAAGATAAGAAAATCAACATCCTAGTCCCGCTATCTGGCCGTTTTGAAATGTTTGCAAGATTCATGGAAAATTTTGAAAGGACTTGTCTGATTTCAAATCAAAATGTCAAATTGGTTATTTTGCTGTTCAACTCTGATTCAAATCCAGACAAAACTAAACAAGTAGAACTGATGAGAGACTATCGGGTAAAATATCCCAAAGCAGAGGTCCAGCTTTTCCCAGTGGCAGGGGAGTTTTCCAGAGCTCTTGCTCTGCAACTTGGGGCTGCCCAGTTCAGTAATGATTCTCTACTTCTGTTTTGTGATGTTGACTTGATTTTTACAGTGGATTTTCTGCAGCGTTGCAGGGATAATGCTGTGCCAGGGAAACAAGCATACTTTCCAATTATCTTCACCCAGTATGACCCAAAGATTGTATTTGCGGGGAAAGTTCCCAATGACAACAATTATGCCTTCACAATAAAGACCGGATTCTGGAGACACTATGGGTTTGGGATCTCCTGTGTTTACAAAAGTGACCTTGTGCTTGCTGGTGGCTTTGATGTCTCTATCCAGGGCTGGGGGATGGAGGATGTGGATCTCTTCAACAAATTCATTGAAGTTGGTTTAAAGCCATTCAGGAGTCAAGAAGTTGGAATTGTTCATATCTACCATCCGATCTATTGTGACCCAAACCTGGAAGCAAAGCAATACAAGATGTGCTTGGCCTCCAAAGCCTCGGCCTATGGCTCCACGCAACAGCTGGCGGAGCTATGGCTGGAGAAGCACAGACTCAATTCCAGCAACAGCGTCAATCATGGTGGTTCAAAGAGGACAGCCTAATGTCCAGCTTGGCTGGAGAACACTTTCTAATTTATTTTTTAATGTTTTTATTGTTTGATTAAAGCTGCAGTGGATATATTGTACATAAATAATTGTTTAGCAAGCAAAAGGACATTTTACTTTGAATATGGAAGCTTTGATGAATGTTCACATCAGCATTTCTGACTGCACAGACCCTGTTTACTGCTTTGATGAATGGCAGGACTTGAATGAAGAAACTCATTGGCAGTGCATCGGTTAGAAGAGTAGGGAGATTGGGTATGGTCACCAACCTCAATGAGTAGAGAATGTCTGTCTGGGTTCCTGGGACTTTCTGAATATAACTTATAATGTGAATAATTTTGGGTTGATATTTACTTTTATGAAACAACTGTGCCCATTTATAACAGCTGGCTATTTCATACTGACAATGTTTTGACTCCATAAACTTATGTTTTTCCAATGAAAGATTGTGTCAACTTCCCTTTAATTCAGTTGTTGACTTCATTCCTTTTGTCCTCAGACAGAATGTACTGATTTCAGTCATTACGTCGCAATGTTGGCAGCTAAATGCTGATTTCAACAAGTATGTATGTTTAGGAGGATTTGTGGTGTTTTATACAGCTTTATCCTTGTTTTCCAAAGATTTGCGTTGATTTAATTTCCTCAGTGACTTGTGAGTCAACATCTCGTGCTGACTGTCCAGCATTGCCAGTGTGTTTCTGGCCCTCTGTATTTGCAGCATCTTCATGTTGCCTTCTACCAGCTTTACACACGCTAAGGAATACCTTTTAAAATTTTATGTAACTTTCATGTCTCTCCCCGTCCCTTGGCCTCCCAAAATAACATTTTCCCACAGCTGCATAATACAGTATCATTTGAGCAGCAGCTCTGGTATAAAAGGAATTTCTTTTTTGACTTATTGTAATGTTTCCATATTTTCACAATCTAGATTGCACCAGAAAGAAAGACATGTAGAAATTTGCCTTGTAACTGAACATTCCTTGGGAAACAGACACTCGAGCACTGGTTGAGCTCCAGAGTGAGAAGCCCTTTCACCACCCATCCAAATCCTATGGGGGTGGAATTTTTGTTTGGGCCTGACTATAAAGTATCGGCTATGCACAGCGCAGAGAGGAAAATCTGAAGGGGAGGCTACACTCCATGAACAGACCTCATCTAATTAAAGCATTACTGGCAGAGACTCTCCTCTGACTTTCCTTTCTCGAGTGTCCATGCCTGGTTCTTCTAACGGGGATTCCCTCACTCGACATCTGTTGATCCATTTACTTTAGGGTTTCCTCCCTGACTGTCAACCCCCTTTTTCAACAGATACCAATCCAGTTCCTTTTTAAAGGTTCCAATTGAGCCCAAATCCGTTCTCTTCCAGAGGACTGTGTGCTACACGTGTGCGTATAACTTGTCTGTCAGCTCAAACCAACGCAGCTGTTCATTTTTTTTAATGGGTTTTATTACAGCTACTGTTCAAGAAAAATTGTTGTTTGAGAACAAAAAATGTTATTGTTTGTAATCCACCCCGTGTTTGGCCCAAGGACACCCTACAAACTGATGGAGTGTTGGATGGAGCAGCAGTTGTTGGCAGCACCTTATCGAGGGAGTTGGGGACACGGCCCAAGGGTGTAAAAACACTTCGTATAAACAGGAGAAGAATCTAGTTTTGAAACTTAAATTATTTTTGTGTATTTTTTAAAGCCTTTTAGAAGAACTGGGCCCTTCCTTTAAATGTGGATGCGAATGAGAGACTTTGCTTCAAATTAGCTCATTGTTGAATGTGAGAAGTACACTTTTTAAATTTTTCACCAAAAGGTGTAGTTGTTTTCCCCTCTAACTTGCACTATGTGTATGGAGCTGTCTGCTGATCTTATATATATGTGTGTAAAACTTTGGTACTTTTACTGCGAACCAGTGCCACAGACAGTCTGATCAAGGGCTCCTGGTTCCTTTGACAATTGGCAAGGTGCCAACTGAGCATCTATTCTGCCAAAACAGCACAAAGCCAGTTAAACACAAGCTGTGCTATTTGCCAAATGTTATTTACATTACGTACTTTAAGTTACTTTCCATATTATTTTTTGCCACCCCTGTGACTTGTGTGCTACTCATGTTTTGTGGGAGTTTTTTCACACAAGCAGTGAGAAAACATCCAGTGAATGAATAAAATCGTTCAGCACTTCCTTGGTGCAAATTACACTTCATTCAGTCTTCCAATGAGGGAGGGTTTCCTCTACTGCATTGGATCAGAGCCCTGTTGTTTATTAACAGTAATTTTCCCACACGTGCCTGGCAGAATCCAATGCTCATAGACACAAATTAAATATTACCAAATGAGAAAGAATGCAGCTCCACACACAATCAGCATTTCTGCGCTGATCAAACTCTTTATTCCACATTTTGATCCAGACTCTCAAGTTATTTCCTCCTTTCATTGTCCCTTTAATTTTAAATTCTTGAAGGATTTTGTGTGTGGTACAGATAAACACTTTGTTAAATTCTGTATTATTGTACCTACACACTGCTGAATTTTCCCATTCTGCAGTGAGTGATGAGATAGGAAAGCTGTCAGTTCCTTTCCCCTAAATACTGTAATACTCTCTCAATTCTGTCCTCTCAGATTTTGGAACATATGTGGCATGTTGGACACAAACTGTTGTATTTTATTTTGGACCAACCTAATTATGTTTATACAGGACTGCTCCAACTGGCTAACTATGCAGTGAAGGCCATTCATTGTGATTCATAGTTTTGTCATTGCTTCTTGCTTGTTATATTAAAGAATGCTGCAGACACACAATAGCGTTTTCTTGTCATTTCAAGTTTACAGACTAGTTAATGAGAATATTAGTGGGATTTCCTCATATCCATTGAATTAATGGTTTCATACATCCAAAGGGAAAGTTTTTTTACACCAAATTTGTTACGAATTCACTGCCGCATTTGCAATTGTCACCCAGGTGTGATAATATTGATTTGTTTTATGTGTGTCTGTGCTTGTAAATGTGTCCAAATGTGTTCGGGATTCTGCACTTTGAATTTGGATATGATCATAATTTTGCAAAGGAATAACTGATTGAGCTGGTGGATGTAACCAAAACATCTCCAGATCTGCAGTAAGACTCACATTGTGGGACAGCTAGAGTCTGGGCTTTCTTTGTATCATGCACACTTCCTGAAGAATTTGGGTTGATTCGTTTAACACAATTCATTTTTTTTCTTTAAATTGCAACTCATTTTTAAATTTATGACTACTACTAATAATGTTTTCCACCTTTTTACTAGTACAGTTCTGAAATCTGTCAATGCAAATCTCCATGCAAAATTCTTAAAATTCCTCTACTGTTTTGTGTACATACTGGTTTATTAAAAAAAGAATATTTATTGTATTTTGTGATTTCATTTACCAGTGAATATAGTGTGATAGAAAAACAACTGAAATATATCACTATCCAAATGAAACTAGGGGAAAGTAGCAGACTGCTAGAAAAAATACAGCAGCCAAGAGAGGAGCAGAGGATGGAAGGATAGATAAACAGCAAAGACCATTTAATGCAGAAAATGTCAGTTGGTGAATCTGTGGGAGCAACAATAATTAATTGAACTATGCCTTGATTGTAAAATTTCTCAATGTAGGGAAGTGCTAAAACATCTGTGTGATGTAGAAAATCTTGAGTGGACAAGCTAAAGGTGTTAAACTAAGATTGAATACAAAAAAGAAAAGTTCATAATTGTACAACACCTTCGGAAGACTGCTTGCAGTTTTGGGTTCCCTACTTATAGGACAATTATAACAGCCCTGGAGAAAATGTAACATAATTATGAGGGAGGAAAGGCTGGTGCAACCAGTGCAGGCTGTGGGGAATTGAATAGAGCTGTTCAAAATGATGAACAGTACCAGTAAACTGATTATTTCCAACAGTAGGAAAATCATTGATAAAAGAAAATCTCAACACATAAAGGGAGAAATTACAATGACTTTTTTGCCAATAGTAGACAGTGGGGATGCTTTACCATAAGTGTGGATCAATGCTAAATTAATTACAAAGAGGTGTTCAATAATTGCTGCAAAGGCTCTGAGGGAAAATAAAATTTTATGTTAATTGATGCCCAACCTGAAAAGGAATGAAGAAAGATGACAGAAATGCAGTTCCCTTTATATTACAGCATCCTTTCCATAATCTCCAGCTCCTGACCAGCCATTTCAAACAGCTTGGTGCATTTGATTGCTCGCACACCACCACTGAAGCAAGATCAAACCAGCTGAATATTCCAATTAGGCCTCTGACTACATCCAACTCTTCATTCCATTTCAAGTTTGTTGGGAAGCAAACTGCAGGCTGTGAATTTCACCATTTCCCACAATCAGCCATTATGATATTGGGTAATAAAATCAGGCTGTCCAGTCCATGTGATGGTCCATGAACTTTTTACAACCCCACCCAATCTCCTCACTGCCTGGATCCTTTACTAGCCACTTGGTCTAATCCCACTGTCCCCTCACTCCTCCCACCCTTTAATATCCCGCCTACTCTAATACCACTCTCCTACTCACTGTACATATCCATTAACAGTGCACTTAGTCTAATCTCACTTGTGCTTACAGCATGTACCCTTTAATGTCCCAGCCAGTCTAATCCCACACTCCTGCTCTTTGCCCATACATTTTTATATCCAACCTAGTGGTATCTCACTCCCACTCACTGGCTGTACCCTTTACCATCCCTCTAGTCTAATCCACTCTCCTACTCACTTCTGCATACCTTTTAATATCCCACCTGGTCTAATCCCACATTCCTGCATCCTTCCCCATATACTTAAATATCCCGTCTGTTCTCATCTTACTCTGTCATTCCCAATAGCTTTAAAATCCCACTAATTCCAATACCACTCTCCAATTCACTCCCCCCATCAATTTATACCTTACCTAGTCCAATCCAACTCTCTTGCATGCTTCCCATACCTTTTAGTATCCCACCTAATCTGATCCCACTCTTCTTACTCTGCATATTCCTTAATATCCCACATAGTCTGATCTCACTCCTCTGCTCAATCCCCATTTCCTTTAATATCTCCAATCTAATACCACACTCCTGCTCACCCATATGTTTTAATGTCCTACCCAGTCAAAGCCCACACTTATGTTCTCAGCCCAGGGCCTTTCATAATCCTACCCAGTCTAATTGTACTCTCATTCCCCGTACCCTTTGGTAGCCATGCTCTTGTTTTCTCTCCATATCCTTTTGTAATCCCACCCAGCCTAATCACACCCTTCTACTCACTTCCCATACAATTTTAATAATCCAGTGATTGAGTTCAACATTGTGTTTGAAAGGAAGGAAACGATAACAGTTGTTAAGGTCCTATGGGCTGGATTTCACCGATTGACTTGAAGTCCCAACACTGAGGTCATTTGCAGGTTGCGCAGCCACACGGGCAGGTGGCAGAACTGTTGCAGTGGTTTTCTGCCATGTAGCCAATTAGCATCTGGCCAGCAGGGGAGCTGGCCAATAAGAGGTGGTGAGCAGGAGCTCGTTCCAGTAGTGAGGTTAACAGTGCCATTGCTAAAGGCCTGTATGCAGCCTTCATACTGGCTGCATACAGACAAGGCAGAGCAAGGGGTGCAGCAGAGGGGAACTTGTGGAGGAATGGCTGCAGTGAGAGGACATTTTCAGTGATACTTCCCTGGAGATGCTCCTGCAGATAGCAAGGGATTGGAGACAGGTTCTGTTCCCAATGGATGGGTGGAGGAATCAATCTCTGGGTGAGGTGCACCCATCTCCCTTTGGAGCCTTCATTCACAATCTTCACTGTAGAAGACACAAATAACACCCCATAAATACTTGTAAATCAAGAGGTGAATGAGAGGGAAGAGCTTAAAGCAATTACAATCAATAGGGAAAGGAGACTGTATGGAACTGTATAACTCATTGGTTAAGCCACAACTTGAGTATTGGTCACTTCATTACAGAAAGGATGTAATTGCACTAGGGAGGATACAGAGGAAATTTACGAGGATGTTGCCAGGACTGGAAAAGTGCAGCTATGAGAAAAGGTGGGGTTGTTCTCCTTGGAACAGAGAAGGCTGAGGGAAGATCTGATTGAAATGTACAAAATTTTGAGGGGCCTGGACAGAGTGGAGGTGAAGGGTCTATTCACCATAGCAGAGAGGTCAATGTCGAGGGGGCAAAGATTTAAAGTGATTGGTTGAAAAAATAGAGGAGAGATGAGGAAAAGCTTTTTCACCCAGAGAGTGGTGGGAGTCTGGAACTCACTTCCTGAAAGGGTAGTTGAGGCAGAGACCCTCAACTCATTCAAAGGAGTCTGGATCTGCACCTCAAGTGCTGTAATCTGCAGGGCTACGGACCAAATGCTGGAAGGTGAGAATAGAATTTTGGCCAAACAGACAGGATGGGCCAAGTGGCCTCTTTCTGTGCCTTAAACTTTATGATTTCTAAATCATGTTTGACTAATTTGTGAGTTTTTTGAGGAAGTAACAAGTAATGTGGATAAAGGGGAACCTGTAGATGTGGTGTTCTTGGATTTCCAAAATGTGTTTGATAAAGTCCCACATCAAAACTTACAACACAAATTAAGAGCTCATTGTGTAGGGGGTAGCATATTAGCAAGGATAGAGAATTGGTTAGCTAACAGGAAGCAGAGAGTAGGGATAAATGGGTCATTTTTGAGTTAGCAAGCTGTAACTAGCAGAGTGCCACAGGGATCAGTGCAGGAGCCTCAACTATTTACAATCTATATAAATGACTTGGATGAAGAGACTGAATGTGTGTTAGCTAAATTTGCTGATGACACAAAGATAGGTAGCAGAGTAAGTTGTGAGGAGGATATAAGGGGTCTGCAAAGAGATTTAGTGAGTGGGCAAAAATTTGGCAGATGGAGTATTGGTGAGACCACATCTGGAATACTGTGTACAGTTTTGGTTTCCTTACTTAAGAAAGGATATAATTGCATTGGAAGCAGTTCAGAGAAGGTTCACTTGACTGATTCCTGGGATGAAGGGGTATCTTATGAGGAAAGGTTGAACAGTTTGGGGCCTGCATCCATTGGAGTTTAGAAGAATAAGAGGTGATTTTTTTGAAACATACAAGATCCTGACAGGGTGGATGCTGAGAGGATGTTTCCCCTTATGCAAGAGACTAGAACTAGGGGGCACAGTTTAAAAATTAGGGGTCTCCCATTTAAAACAGAGATGAGGAGAAATTTTTTCTCTCAAAGGGTCGTTAGACTGTGGGATTCTCTTCCCTAAAGAGCCGTGGAGGCAGGGTCATTGAATATTTTTAAGGCTGAGTTAGATAGATTATTGATTGACAAGGGAGTCAAAGGTTATAGCAGATAGACAGGAAAGTAGAGTTGAGGCCACAATCAGATCAGCCATGATGGCCTATTTCTGCTCCTAATTGGTATGTTCGTATGCAATGGTGCTCACCCCGCTTACATTGCCTGTAGTCACTGCAGGGAACCTGGGAAACACCCTTCCAGTTACAACCCTCTGCACTGGCCTTCTACATAGCAATCTCGCTAAAGGCCCAACCTTCCAATCTCTACCCTGAGCCTTCCTGCTTGTAAAGAGAGCAGAATTCAATGGCTTTTTTTGCTATATGTAAATGATTTGCATCTTGTAATACAGGGTAGTAAAGAAATTTGAAAGGGATCTCAAAATTAATGTTTTTGGAGTGGGTTCAGACTGTGTCTGGCAATGCCTTGACTTTAAAAATCTCATCCTTGTTTTCAGTTGGACAGCCCATATGTAAGTGAGTAGAACCATCAATGGGAGAGGTAAAAAAAATTACATTGATGTCAGCAGAAGGAAGCAGCTGATGGCGAGAAGCTAGTAAATGATTTTTTCCCCCAATTAAGATCAGGGACAAGTATCAAGTTTATTTCTGGTTTAGAAATAAATACATTTAGATAGTAGTCTAACAAATAAGGGCATTTAAAATTTAGTCCGGTGTTTTAGTGCTTAGTGCAAGTTAGTGTGTAGAACAAAAAAGCTTACAGCAAATTAAAAAGTAAGTACATCTAATATAAATAATCTAGACTAATATATGGCTGAACAGGTTGTGTGTCTGGACTCCAGTATGTGGGATTTTGTGAACAGCGAGATTGTCTTCAGTGAACACATTCGCTGTAGGTGTCTCTGTCTTGAATCTCTCTGGCTCAGAGTCGTTGAGCTGGGTGCAATTTGGAGGCACTCCGACAAAGAAGGGAGGAGGAGAAGTATCTGGACAGTTTGGTCCAGATCTCAGTAACACCTCATAGATAGATGCAGGATCAGAACAGTGTTGGTGTTATTGATGGTGTACAGAATAAGGGGAACCCAGATGAGGTAGAGAACATGGATCCACAGAAACTGATCATATTCAACATGTATAATGTATTAATTGTATAACATACCTTCCCTTTTGTTCTCTTCCCCACCTCCCACCCCCCCAACCCTTTCACTTGCTTAAAATCTCATTCTTTTCTAACCTTTGCCAGTTCTGATGAAAGGTCACAGACCTAAAACATTAACTCTGCTTCTCTCTCCACAGATGCTGCCTTACCTGCTGAGTATTTCCAGCACTTTCTGTTTTTATTTCAGATTTCCAGCATCTGCAGTATTTTGCTTTTATTATAAAGAGACACTTACTGAAACTGTGGTGTGATTGAGTGTGGAGCTTCATGCTTGTAATGTTTCACTCTGTAAATAGATGTAAGATTGAGTAAAGATTGGCTCCAGTTCTATCCTTCATCAACTGGCTTCTGGAACAGAACATGGTATCAGAGAATGGTTGCCTATAGGTGAAGACTGGAAGCAAAAAAAAAACACAAAAACTACAATCCAAGGAGCCATTGTGTGAAATGGCAGAAAGCAAGTGTAAATTGTCAGGCTCTGATTAAACTCCAATTTTCTTGAAGTCTGAACTTTATGACCAGTGGAAGAATGAAGTGGATATGTGGACACAGGTTAAGATCCTACAAAGAGGAAACAAGGTATGACCTTGGCATTGCCGCTTCCTACTAGAAGTAAAATCAGAAAAAAGTATTTTGTGAGCTGGATGCCCATGAGTCGGATAGTGATATAGGTTTGGATCTTCAATTGGAGTTCTTGGATGAAATCTACAAGAAAGATAATCTGTTAAATGCCAATGAGACGTTATTAGACTTTGATGGATTTAGGAAAACAGATTTTCATTCCATGGAGGAATATATCATGGACTTTAACAGACTGTATAAAAGATTGACAAAATTCAATTTAGAGATACCTGATAAAGTGCTAGCATCTAAATTTCCAAATTGTGCAAATGTGTCGCATAAGGCTCCTGGTTTTAACTCAAGTTCCGTTCTCAGTGACAGACTCCCTGTTGAATCAGATGTCTGCTGCCTTGAAAAAAAAATGGTGAAACAGTCATTTCCTGCAGCCTTAGTGGGATAAATAGAACATTCCACAGTGACTCAAAGAATGGAGCACTCAGTAATTGCCTGATTTTGAAATGGTCCAGTTACTGTACAATGGAAGAGTTACAGACAGGCAGAATGAGGATGAAAGCACCTTTAGCAGATTTGGGTATTACAGTAGAAGGCAAAATTGGGACAGCAATAATAGGTGAATAAATCCCAGGAATGCCCGAGGAACAGTTACTAGGTGCTTGTGTGACTTGAAGTATCATTATGTGATGCACCTTTACTGTTGAGTAAACCTTACATGAAAAAAGCACAAATGAAACTTGACATGGAGCATGATAAGGTGATTATTTCTGGAAAGTCAGTGGATCTGCAGTTTACCCTTTAACAAAACCTGTTGTTTCTCATCAGAGAGTTGGACAAGTATTAATGGCATCAATTGATTAGCATCCTTCCATCTGTGAGAGATGATGGGAATGCAGCCTTAGAACTTTGGTGAGGTCAGATGGGATTATCTTCTGTGTTCTTTGATGGAAAGACAAAGTCTGCCACAAGCATCACGCACGACGTTGTCCCTTGCCAGTGGCACGGGATGATCTCTGCTGAAGCTTGTTTGCAGGGCTGGTGTCTTCCTTAGAGCTTCTGAAACCAAAAGAAGAAAAATAGAAGGGCAATAGTGATAGGAGATTCGATAGTGAGGGGAATAAACAGGTGTTTCTGTGGCTGCAGACGTGAATCCAGGATGGTGTGTTGCCTCCCTGGTGCCAGGGTCAAGGATGCCACTTAACAGTTGCAGAGCTTCCTGAGGGGGGAAGGGTGAGCAGCCAGCAGTCATGGTCCACATTGGTACCACGTCCATAGGCAGAAAGAGGGATGTAGTCCTGCAGTCAGAATTTAGGGAGCCAGGTATGAAATTAGTAAGCAGGACCTCAAATTACTCCCAGTACCACACGCAAGTGAGCATAGAAATAGGAGGATAAAACAGATAGATGCATGGCTGGAGTGAAGATGCAGGAGGGAGGGCTTTAGATTCCTGAGTCATTGAGACCAGCTCTGGGGCAGATGGAACCTGTACAGGCCGGACGGCTTGCACATAAATAGAGCCAGGACCAATTTCCTTGTGGGACGATTTGCCAGTGCTATTGGGGAGGGATTAAATGAACTTGGCACAGGTGTGAGAGCCAGGAGGTAATATCATAGAGTCATAGAGTCGTACAGCATAGAAACAGGCCCTTCGGCCCATCGTGTCCATGCCGACCATAATGCCTATCTACACTAATCCCACCTGCCTGCATTAATTCCATATTCCTCTATGCCTTGCTCATTCAAGTACCTGTCCAGATGCCTCTTAAATGTTGCTACTGTTTCTGCCTCCACCACCTCCTCAGGCAGCTCATTCCAGATACCCACTATTCTTTGTGTGAAAAATTTACCCCTTTGATCCCCTTTAAACCTCCTCCCTCTCACCTTAAATCTATGCCCTCTAGTTTTAGTCACCCCTAACATGGGAAACAGACTCTGGCTATCTACCCTATCTATGCCTCTCATAATTTTATATACCTCTATCATGTCCCCTCTCAGCCTCCTTCGCTCCAGGGAAAACAGACCCAGCCTATCCAATCTCTCTTTATAACTCAAGCCCTCCAAACGGGCAACATCTTTGTGAATTTTTTCTGCACCCTCTCTAGCTTAATCACATCCTTCCTGTAGTGCGACGACCAGAACTACACACAGCACTCCAAATGCGGCCTAACCAACGTTATGTACAACTGTAAAATGACGTCCCAACTCTTGTACTCAATGCCTCGGCCGATGAAGGCAAGCAAGCCATACGCCTTCTTCACCACCCTGTTTACCTGCGTTGCCACTTTCAGGGAACTATGTACTTGCACCCCAAGGTCTCTCTGCTCAACAACACTCCCCAGGGTCCTGCCATTCACATAGAATTATCAATATTTCTTGTATCCCTTCCGAGATCCTAAGATCTAATTTTCTTCCTTAAAAGGTTCAAGTTGGCAAGAAATGCATTTTCCAATCATTGAAATAATTGTCACATTCACAATTTGGTTTCAAACAATGCTCAATTACGTACCTCAATTATGTCCTGCCCTGGTTTAACTTCCCAAAATGCATCACTTTACTTGAAGAGGCATCTTGACAAATACATGAATAGGATGGGAATAGAGGGATATGGTCCCCGGAAGTGCAGAAGGTTTTAGTTTATACAGGCATCAAGATCGGCGCAGACTTGGAGGGCCAAATGGCCTGTTCCTGTGCTGTACTGTTCTTTGTTCTTTGTTCACACTTGTCTGCATTAAATTCCATTTGCCAATCCCTTGCCCACTTTCCCAGTTGATCTATATCCTGTTGTAACCTTAGACAACCTTCTTCACTGTCCACTATACCACCAATTTTGGTGTCATCTGCAAACTTACTAATCATGCCCCTTACATTCACATCCAAGTCATTAATATATATGACAAACAACAGAGGGCCCAGCACCGATCCCTGTGGCACACCAATGGTCACCGGCCTCCAATCGGAAAAACAACCCTCCACTACCACCCTCTGCCTCCTATCACAAAGCCAATTTTGGATCCAATTTGCTAGCTCACCCTGGATCCCATGTGTTTGAACCTTCTGGACCAGCTTACCATGCGGAACCTTGTCAAAGGCCTTGCTAAAGTCCATGTAGACAGCGTCCACCGCCCTGCCCTCGTCAATCCTTTTGGTCCCCTCCTCAAAAAGCTCAATCAAATTCATGAGACATGATTTCCCACGCACAAAGCCATGCTGACTATTCCTAATCAGACCATGCCTTTCCAGATGCATATAAATCCTGCCTCTCTAGAATCCCTTCCAATAACTTTCCCACCACTGATGTAAGGCTCACCAGCCTGTAGTTCCCTGGCTTATTCCTGCTGCCCTTCTTAAATAAAGGCACAACATTAGCTATCCTCCAGTCTTCCGGTACCTCACCCATGGCTAATGATGATACAAAAATCTCTGCCAGGGCCCCAGCAATCTCCTCCCTTGCTTCCCATAGCATCCTAGGATACACATGGTCAGGCCCTGGGAATCTATCCACCTTAATGTGCTTCAATACCTCCAACACCTCCTCCTTTGTAATGTTGATATGCTCCAGGATATCGGTGTTCCCTCCCTTGAACTCACTAGCTTCCATGACCTTCTCCACGGTAAATACGGACAAGAAATATTCATTTAAGACCTCACCCATTTCCCGTGGCTCCACACACAGATCGCCTCACTGATCCTTAAGAGGACCTACTCTCTCCCTAGCTACCCTTTTACTCTTCATATACTTCTCGCATCTTTTAGGATTCTCCTTTATCTTATCTGCCAGGGAAATCTCATGGCCCCTTTTCACCCTCCTAATTTCCTTCTTAAGTGTAGTCCTACATCCCCTATACTCCTCGAGGGACTTGCTCGATCCCAGCTGCCTATACCTGACATATGCCTCCTTCTTTGTCCTGACCAGACCCTCAATATCCCTCGTCAACCAAGGTTCCCTAAACTTGCCAGCCTTGCCCTTCCATCTAACAGGAACATGCCGGCCCTGAACTCTTCCTATCTCACTTTTAAAAGCCTCCCACTTGCCAGACGTCCCTTTACCTGTAAACAGCCTCTCCCATTCAACATTTGAGAGTTCCTGTCTGATGCCATCGAAATTAGCCTTCCCCCAATTTAGGACTTCAAACTAAGACCAGTCCTATCCTTTTCCATAACTATCTTGAAGCTAATAGAGTTATGGTCACTGGTCCCAAAGTGCTCCCGCACTGACACATCAACCACCTGCCCATCCTCATTCGTAAGAGGAGGTCGAGTGTAGCTCCTTCTCTAGTAGGGCCATCCACATACTGCTTCAGAAAACTATCCTGGACACACTTAACAAATTCTTCCCCATCTGATCCCTTAGCACTAAGGCAGTCCCAGTCAATATTAGGGAAGTTAAAATCACCTACTATTACAATCCTATAATTCCTACACCTATCTGTGATTTCCCTACATATATGCTCCTCCACTTCCCTCTGACTATTGGGGGGCCTATAGTATAATCCCATCAAAGTGATCACCCCTTTCTTATTTCTAAGTTCTACCCATATGGCCTCGCTGGACATTCCATCCGGGATATCCTTTCTAAGTACTGCCGTGATGTCCTCCCTAATCAAGAGTGCAACTCCCTCTCCTCTCTTACCTCCACCTCTGTCACGCCGGAAGGATCGGTACCCCGGAGCATTGAGCTGCCAATCCTGCCCGGCCCTCAACCACGTTTCTGTAATAGCTATAATATCCCAATCCCATGTACTGATCCATGCTCTGAGTTCATCTGCCTTACCTGTAAGGCTTCTTGCATTAAAGTAAATGCAGTTTAGCCTACCAGACCTTCCATGCTCCCTGTCCTGCCCCTGCCCGGCCTGCCTACTGGACTTGCTTGCTTTAACCTCTACATTTGCCTCAGCTATCTCATCGGAGAGACTACAACTTTGGGTCCCACCCCCCTGCAAGACTAGTTTAAACTTTCCCGAATAGTACTAACAAACCTCCCCGCAAGGATATTGGTCCCCCTCCAGTTTAGATTGAACCCGTCCTTCTTGTACAGGTCATCTCTGCATCAGAAGAGATCCCAATGATCCAAGCAGCTGAAGCCCTCCCGACTACACCAGCTCTTCAGCCACGCATTCATTTGCCTAATCCTCCTATTCCTACCCTCACTAGCACATGGCACAGGGAGTAATCCTGAGATTACAACTAAAGTTCTGTACAGCTGCAGCATGACTTGCCAATTTTTATACTCTATGCCCCGACCGATGAAGGCAAGCATGCCGTATGCCTTCTTGATTACCTTATCCACCTGCGTTGCCGCTTTCAGTGACCTGTGGACCTGTACGCCCAGATCTCTCTGCCTGTCAATACTCCTAAGGGTTCTGCCATTTACTGTATACCTCCCACCTGCATTAGACCTTCCAAAATGCATTATCTCACATTTGTCTGGATTAAACTCCATCTACCATTTCTCCTGCTTTTTAACCTTCTGCCTAACTCCCTATATTCACTTTGCAGGACCTCATCTCTCTTCCTGCCTATGTCGTTAGTACCAATACAGACCACGGCCTCTGGCTGCTCACCCTCCCCTTTCAGAATGTCCTGCAGCCGCTCTGAGACATTCTTGACCCGAGCACCAGGGAGGGAACATACCATCCTGGAGTCTCGTTTGTGGCCACAGAAACGCCTATCTGCACCCCTTACGATAGAATCCCCTATCACTATAGCTGTTCCTACCCTTTTCCTCCCCCGCCGTGGTGTCACGAACCTGGCTGTTGCTGCTTTCCCCTGGGAGGTCATCCCCCCCAACAGTATCCAAAGCGGTATATCTGTTTGAGAGGGGGATGGTCACAGGGGACTCCTGTACTACCTGCCTGCGCCTACTACTCCGCCTGGTGGTCACCCATCCCTTTTCTGCCTGTGCTGCCATTACCTGCGGTGTGACCATCTCACTAAACGTGCTATCCACAATGTCCTCAGCATCGCGGATGCTCCACAGTGAATCCACCCGCAGATCCAGCTCTGTAGTGCGGGTAGCCAGTAGCAGAGAGGAATACTAAGGTGCACAGAATACTGGGAGAGATAGCTAACACCAGAGTAAGGATTAGTAAGTTATTTGGTGGGTTCAGAGTAAGGGAGAAAGTAATTATGTCTAAATTTGGGTATGTGAATGAGCAGAGTGTGGTAAATAAGATTGGTGAGTTACAGATGCAGATTGCCATGTGGAAATATGATGTGGCTATAACAGAGTCACGGCTCAAAGAAGGGCAGGACTGGGTATTAAATGTTCCTGGATACAAGGTGTTCAGGAAAGATAGAAAAGGAAGGAAAGAGGGAGGGGTGGCAGCATTGATTCAGGAGAGTGTTGCAATGTTTTATGTTGTCTGATGCAACATAAATAAGATGTCTGGAGTCCATAGAGTCATCGACTTATACAGCACAGAAACAAGCCCTTCGGCCCATCTTGTCTGTGCCGGCCATCAAGCACCTAACTATTCTAATCCCATTTTCCAGCACTTGTCCTGTAGCCTTGTATGCTGTGGCATTTCAAGTGCTTATCTAAATACTTGTTAAATGTTGTGAGGGTCTCTGCCTCTACCACCCCTTCAGGCAGTGTGTTCTGGATTCCAACCACCCTCTGGGTGAATTTTTTTTTCCTCAAATCTCCTCTGAACCTCCTGCCCCTTACCTTAAATCGATGCCCCGTGGCTATTGACCCCTCCGCTAAGGGAAAAAGTTTCTTCCCATCTAATCTATCAATGCCCCTCATAATTTTGTATATCTCAATCAGGTCCCCCCGCCCAGCCTTCTTTTATTTATTATTTAGAGATACAGCACTGAAACAGGGCCTTTGGCCCACCGAGTCGTTGCCGACCAACAACCACCCATTTATACTAACCTGACAGTAATCCCATATTCCCGACCCAGCTACCTACACTAGGGGCAATTTACAACAGCCAATTTACCTATCACCTGCAAGTCGTTGGTGGTGGGAGGAAACCAGAGCACCGGGTGAAAACCCACATGGTCACAGGAAGAACTTACAAACTCTGCACAGGCAGTACCCAGAATCGAACCCAGGTCCCTGGAGCTGTGAAGCTGCGGTGCTAACCACTGCGCCACTGCTCTAAGGAAAACAACCATAGCCTTTTCAGTCTTTCTTCAGAGCTGAAATGCTCCAGCCCACAGACTTGGCTCTTGCTGTTTTCCCCTGAGAAACTATCTCCCCCAAAATTATCCAAAGTGGAAAATCTGTTAGATAGGGAGATGGACCCAGGGGACTCAAAGAACAAAGAACAGTACAGCACAGGAACAGGCTATTCGACCCTCCAAGCCTGCGCCGATCTTGATACCTGCCGAAACTAACACCTTCTGCACTTCCGGGGCCCATATCCCTCTATTCCCTTCCTATTCATAGATTTGTCAAGATGTCTGTTAAGCATCGCTATCTGTTTCCACCACCTCCCCTGGCAGCAAGTTCCAGGCACTCACCACCCTCTGTGTAAAAACCTTGCCTCGCACATCCCCTCTAAACTTTGCCCCTCGCACCTTAAACCTATGTCCCCTAGTAACTGACTCTTCCACCCTGGGAAAAAGCTTCTGACTATCCACTCTGTCCATGCCACTCATAACTTTGTAAACCTCTATCATGTCGCCCTTCCACCTCCGTCGTTCCAGTGAAAACAATCTGAGTTTATCCAACCTCTCCTCATAGCTAATGCCCTCCTGACCAGGCAACATCCTGGTAAACCTCCTCTGTACCCTCTCCAAAGCCTCCACGTCCTTCTGGTAGTGTGGCGACCAGATTGCACGCAATATTCTAAGTGTGGCCTAACGAAGGTTCTGTACAGCTGCAACATGACTTGCCAATTTTTATACTCTATGCCCCGACCGATGAAGGCAAGCATGCCGTATGCCTTCTTGATTACCTTATCCACCTGCGTTGCCACTTTCAGTGACCTGTGGACCTGTACGCCCAGATCTCTCTGCCTGTCAATACTCCTAAGGGTTCTGCCATTTACTGTATACCTCCCACCTGCATTAGACCTTCCAAAATGCATTACCTCACATTTGTCTGGATTAAACTCCATCTGCCATTTCTCTGCCCAAGTCTCCAACCGATCAATATCCTGCTGTATCCTCTGACAATCCTCATCATTATCCGCAACTCCACCAACCTTCGTGTCGTCCGCAAACTTACTAATCAGACCAGCTACATTTTCCTCCAAATCATTTATATATACTCCAAACAGCAAAGGTCCCAGCACTGATCCCTCCTGAAAACCACTAGTCACATCCCTCCATTCAGAAACACACCCATCCACTGTTACCCTCTGTCTTCTGTGACTGAGCCAGTTCTGTATCCATCTTGCCAGCTCACCTCTGATCCCGTGTGACTTCACCTTTTGCACCAGTCTGCCATGCGGGACCTTGTCAAAGGCTTTACTAAAGTCCATATGGACAACATCCACCGCCCTTCCCTCATCAATCATCTTCGTCACTTCCTCAAAAAACTCAATCAAATTAGTAAGACACGACCTCCCCTTCACAAAACCATGCGGTCTCTCGCTAATAAGTTTGTTTGTTTCCAAATGGGAGTAAATCCTGTCCCGAAGAATCCTCTCTAATAGTTTCCCTACCACTGACGTAAAGCTCACCGGCCTATAATTTCCTGGATTATCCTTGCCACCCTTCTTAAACAAAGGAAAAACATTGGCTATTCTCCAGTCCTCTGGGACCTCACCTGTAGCCAATGAGGATGCAAAGATTTCTGTCAAGGCCCCAGCAATTTCTTCCCTTGCCTCCCTCAGTATTCTAGGGTAGATCCCATCAGGCCCTGGGGACTTATCTACCTTAATGCTTTACAAGACACCCAACACCTCCTCCTTTTTGATAATGAGATGACTGAAACTATCTGCACCCCCTTCCCTCGGCTCATCATCCACCAAGTCTTTCTCCTTGGTGAATACTGATGCAAAGTACTCATTTAGCACCTCACCCATTTCCTCTGGCTCCACGCATAGACCATGTGAGCCGCATGGAAGATGGCAGGATCCCCAAAGACACATTGTACAGCGAGCTCGCCACTGGTATCAGACCCACCGGCCGTCCATGTCTCCGTTATAAAGACGTCTGCAAACGCGACATGAAATCGTGTGACATTGATCACAAGTCGTGGGAGTCAGTTGCCAGCATTCGCCAGAGCTGGCGGGCAGCCATAAAGACAGGGCTAAATTGTGGCGAGTCGAAGAGACTTAGTAGTTGGCAGGAAAAAAGACAGAGGCGCAAGGGGAGAGCCAACTGTGCAACAGCCCCAACAAACAAATTTCTCTGCAGCACCTGTGGAAGAGCCTGTCACTCCAGAATTGGCCTTTATAGCCACTCCAGGCGCTGCTTCACAAACCACTGACCACCTCCAGGCGCGTATCCATTGTCTCTCGAGATAAGGAGGCCCAAAAGACGCATAGATTCCCATCTCTGTCCTTGAGTGGGCCAACCCTTTCCCTGGTTACCCTCTTGCTCTTTATATATGTATAAAAAGCCTTGGGATTTGCCTTAATCCTGTTTGCCAATGTTTTTTATGACCCCCTTTAGCCCTCCTGACTCCTTGCTTAAGTTCCTTCCTACTGTCTTTATATTCCTCAAGTGCTTCATCTGTTCCTAGCCTTCCAGCCCTTACAAATGCTTCCTTTTTCTTTTTGACTAGGCTCACAATATCCTGTGTTATCCAAGCTTCCCGAAACTTGCCAAACTTGTCTTTCTTCCTCACAGGAACATGCTGGTCCTGGATTCTAATCAGCTGACTTTTGAAAGACTCCCACATGTCAGATGTTGATTTATCCTCAAACAGCCGCCCCCAATCTAAATTCTTCAGTTCCTGCCTAATATTGTTATAATTAGTCTTCCCCCAATTTAGCACCTTCACCCGAGGACTACTCTTATCCTTATCCACAAGTACCTTAAAACCTATGGAATTATGGTCACTGCTCCCGAAATGCTCCCCCACTGAAACTTTGACCACCTGGCCGGGCTCATTCCCCAATACCAGGTCCAGAATGGCCCCATCCCTAGTTGGACTATCTACATACTGTTTCAAGAAGCCCTCCTGGATGCTCCTCACAAATTCTGCCCCATCCAAGCCCCCAGCACTAAGTGAGTCCCAGTCAATATTGGGGAAGTTAAAATCACCCACCACTACAACCCTGTTACCTTTACATCTTTCCAAAATCTGTCTACATATCTGCTCCTCTACCTCCCGCTGGCTGTTGGGAGGCCTGTAGTAAACCCCCAACATCGTGACTGCACCCTTCCTATTCCTGAGCTCCACCCATATTGCCTCACTGCATGACCTCTCTGAGGTGTCCTCCCGCAGTACAGCTGTGATATTCTCCTTAACCAGTAATACAACTCCCCCACCCCTTTTACATCCCCCTCTATCCCGCCTGAAGCTTCTAAAGCCTGGAGCATTTAGCTGCCAATCCTGCCCTTCCCTCAACCTCTGTAATAGCACAACAACATCATATTTCCAAGTACTAATCCAAGCTCTAAGTTCATCTGCCTTACCTGTTATACTTCTCGCATTGAAACAAATGCACTTCAGACCACCAGTCTCGCTGTGCTCAGCAACATCTCCCTGCCTGCTCTTCCTCTTAGTCCTACTGGCCTTATTTACTATGTCCTCCTCATTTACTTCACTAGCTGTCCTACTGCTTTGGTTCCCACCCCCCTGCCACACTAGTTTAAACCCTCCCGAGTGACGCTAGCAAACCTTGCAGCCAGGATATTAGTGCCCTTCCAGTTTAGATGCAACCCGTCCTTCTTGTACAGGTCCCATCTGTCCCTGAAGAGAGCCCAATAGTCCAGATATCTGAAACCCTCCCTTCTACACCAGCTGCTCAGCCACATGTTTAGCTGCACTATCTTCCTATTTCTAGCCTCACTGGCACGTGGCACCGGGAGTAATCCAGAGATTACAACCCTAGAGGTCCTGTTTTTTAACTTACTACCTAACTCCCTAAACTCCCCCTGCAGGACCTCATCACTCTTCCTGCCTATGTCATTGGTACCGATGTGTACCACACCCTCCCCCTTCAGAATGCCCTCTGTCCGTTCAGAGACATCCTTGACCCTGGCACCAGGGAGGCAACATACCTTCCTGGAGTCTCTTTCACGTCCACAGAAGCGCCTATCTGTGCCCCTGACTATAGAGTCCCCTGTAACTATTGCTCTTCTGCGCTTTGTCCCTCCCTGCTGAACAACAGTGCCAGCCGTGGTGCCACTGCTCTGGCTGCTGCTGTTTTCCCCTGATAGGCCATCCCCCTCAACAGTATCCAAAACGGTATACTTGTTAGAGAGGGGGATAGTCACAGGGGATTCCTGCACTGACTGCCTGCCCCTTCTAGCGGTCACCCATCTATCTGCCTGCACCTTGGGTGTAACCACGTCTCTAAAACTCCTGTCGATGACACTTTCTGTCACCTGCATGCTCCTAAGTGCATCCAGTTGCTGCTCCAACCGATCCATGCGGTCTGTGAGGAGCTGCAACTGGGTACACTTCCTGCAGATGTAGTCGCCCGGAACGCTGGAAGCGTCACGGACCTCCCACATCTCACAGGTGAAGCACTTTACACCTTTAACTAACATTTCTATCACTAATTAGTTAATTGATATAAAATAAATAAATACTTATTAAATCCTTACTAAATTATGATACACTTCACGATGTGGTCCCTAGTGCTAGATTTCTACAATAAATATTAAATGCTGTCTAAATACAGTAATCTCCTCCCTCTGGTTTAGTGACTCTACTTATTAATTAGTTAATTAGTGTTTTAATCAATTTTTATCAGTTTTATTTTCAAATTCGGTACAGATTCCCTACCAGCCAATCAGGTCACAGCTTTCCTGTGACGTCACTTTTTCAGTTTTTTTTTCCCACCCGAGGTAACTTACTCCGTACACTCACCGCTTTGGAACTCCGCCCTCCGCGTCTGCTCCGAGAATCCCCGAGATAAGTTTTTTTTTATATACTCACCGCTCCGGAACTCCGCCCTCCGCGTCTGCTCCGAGAATCCCCGAGATAAGTTTTTTTTTTATATACTCACCGCTCTGGAACTCCGCCCTCCGACTCCTGCACTACCTGCCTAGTTCTTCTACTCTGCCTGAGCAGTCTTTACCTACGGTGTGACCACCTCCCTGTACGTGCTATCCATGATGATCTCAGCCTCGCGGATGCTCCACAATGTCTCCAGCCGCCACTCCAGATGTGAAACGCGGATTTCGAGTAGCTGCCACTGGAGATACTTCCTGCACACGTGTTCTCCCTGGACACTGGACGTGTCCCTGACTTCCCACATTGCACAGGAAGAGCACTCCACGCTGCCGAGCTGCCCTGCCATCGCTTACCCTTAATTTATACCCTTAAATTACCCCAAAATTAGATTATTTACACCAGGGACCTTGATTCCCTAAACAAAACTACCTACTATATTTTAAAAAAACTCTAGACCTTTCCCTTTACTTTTAGTTACTTACCCAGCTCTTTAGAGTTATTCCCTAACAGCAGTTACTCACCAATCAATCACCTTGCAGCTTTCCGATGACGTCACTGCTCACTTTGTTTTCAAACTCCGGCACGTCTGGACTCCACTCCGCTGCTCTCCCAAAAGGTGAGTTGAAAGTCTCAAACAGGGTTATTACAGCGAAACTATTTTACAGTACAGAGCTAACTATTCACAGATATAAAAACAAGAAATGCTGGAAACACTCAGCAGGTCTGGCAGCATCTGTGGAGAGAGAAGCAGAGTTAACGATTCAGGTCAATGACCCTTCTTCAGAACGGGCAAATATTAGAAATGTAAAAGGTTATAAGCAAGTAAAGTGGGGGTGGGGCAAGAGATAACAAAGGAGAAGGTGTAGATAGGACAAGGTCACAGAAAAGCTGACCAGAAGGTCATGGAGCAAAGATATGCTAATGGTGTGTTGAAAGACAAAGCATTAGTACAGAAAGGGTGTTAACGGACTGAAAATTGAACAGCCGCAAGTACAAACATTAAAAAAAACAGTGGGTAAGCAAACTGAACAACCTAAGATGAAACAAAATAAAATAAACACAAAAAATATACAAAAGGGAAAAAAAAAAATAACTAAAAATATGAATGGAGTGTGCCTAATGCAGTTGTTGACAGGCGCATGTGCAGTGCGGGCGGTGACTGGAGCATGTCCAATGCGGGTGCTGACTGGAGCATGCCCAGTGCGGGCAGTGACAGGCGCATGTGCAGAGTGGGCGGTGACTGGAGCATGCCCAATGCGGGCGGTGTTTGGAGCATGTACAGTGGGGACAGTGACTGGAGTATGCCCAGTGCGGGCAGTGACTGGAGCATGCCCAATGCGGGTGCTGACTGGAGCATGCCCAGTGCGGGCAGTGACAGGCGCATGTGCAGAGTGGGCGGTGACTGGAGCATGCCCAATGCGGGCGGTGTTTGGAGCATGTACAGTGGGGACAGTGACTGGAGTATGCCCAGTGCGGGCAGTGACTGGAGCATGTGCAGTGGGGGCAGTGACTGGAGTATGCCCAATGCGGGTGGGGACTGGAGCATGTACAGTGGGGACAGTGACTGGAGTATGCCCAATGCGGGTGGGGACTGGAGCATGTACAGTGGGGACAGTGACTGGAGTATGCCCAGTGCGGGCAGTGACTGGAGCATGCCCAGTGCGGGCAGGGACTGGAGCATGTGCAGTGGGGGCAGTGACTGGAGTATGCCCAATGCGGGTGGGGACTGGAGCATGTACAGTGGGGACAGTGACTGGAGTATGCCCAGTGCGGGCAGTGACTGGAGCATGGCCAGTGCGGGCAGTGACTGGAGCATGTGCAGTGCGGGCGGTGACTGGAGTATGCCCAATGCGGGTGGGGACTGGAGCATGTACAGTGGGGACAGTGACTGGAGTATGCCCAGTGCGGGCAGTGACTGGAGCATGTGCAGTGGGGGCAGTGACTGGAGTATGCCCAATGCGGGTGGGGACTGGAGCATGTACAGTGGGGACAGTGACTGGAGTATGCCCAGTGCGGGCAGTGACTGGAGCATGCCCAGTGCGGGCAGTGACTGGAGCATGTGCAGTGCGGGCGGTGACTGGAGCATGCCCAATGCGGGTGGGGACTGGAGCATGTACAGTGGGGACAGTGACTGGAGTATGCCCAGTGCGGGCAGTGACTGGAGCATGGCCAGTGCGGGCAGTGACTGGAGCATGTGCAGTGCGGGCGGTGACTGGAGCATGCCCAATGCGGGTGTTCACTGGAGCATGCCCAGTGCGGGCAGTGACTGGAGCATGCCCAGTGTGGTTGGTGACTGGAGCATGCCCAATGCGGGTGGTGACTGGAGCATGCCCAATGCGGGCGGTGACTGGAGCATGCCCAATGCGGGTGCTGACTGGAGCATGCCCAGTGCGGGCAGTGACTGGAGCATGTGCAGTGCGGGCAGTGACTGGAGCATGTGCAGTGCGGGCGGTGACTGGAGCATGCCCAATGCGGGTGGTGACTGGAGCATGCCCAGTGTGGGCAGTGACTGGAGCATGTGCAGTGCGGGCGGTGACTGGAGCATGTACAGTGGGGACGGTGACTGGAGCATGCCCAATGCGGGCGGTGACTGGAGCATGTGCAGTGCGGGCAGTGACTGGAGCATGTACAGTGGGGACGGTGACTGGAGTATGCCCAATGCGGGCGGTGTTTGGAGCAAGTACAGTGGGGACAGTGACTGGAGTATGCCCAGTGCGGGCAGTGACTGGAGCATGCCCAGTGCGGTCAGTGACTGGAGCATGTGCAGTACGGGCGGTGACTGGAGCATGCCCAGTGCGGGCAGTGACTGGAGCATGTGCAGTGCGGGCGGTGACTGGAGTATGCCCAGTGCGGGCAGTGACTGGAGCATGCCCAGTGCGGGCAGTGACTGGAGCATGTGCAGTGCGGGCAGTGACTGGAGCATGTGCAGTGCGGGCAGTGATTGGAGCATGTGCAGTGCGGGCGGTGACTGGAGCATGCCCAATGCGGGTGGTGACTGGAGCATGCCCAGTGCGGGCACTGACTGGAGCATGCCCAATGCGGGTGGTGACTGGAGCATGCCCAGTGCGGGCAGTGACTGGAGCATGCCCAGTGCGAACAGTGGCTGGAGCATGTGCAGTGATGGGGCATGTGCAGTGACTGAAGCATGTGCAGTGCGGGTGCTGGAGCTGGATGGACGTGGTCCTGTTAGATCTTCAGTGGGTGAGAAACCACCGAGTGCAGGGGAGGAATGGAGCCAGTAGGTGGGCGGGGAGGCTTTGTAAACACCCGGTGTAGGCCTCCGACCTGAAGCATTAATTCTGTTTATCTTTCCACGGATGCTGCCAGACGTGCTGAGAATTTCCTGCTTTTTCTCTTTTTATTTCAGATTTCCAGCATCTGAATTTTGCTTTTGTTTTATTGCAGGCGTTGCTCACAGAACTGTGTCGAGAAACGCAACCAATTTGTATCGGGGTGGGTGTTGGATACAGAATTCGGTCCCTGGCCTCCTGCGTAGACTTTTGTCGTTGCATCAGTTTGAGCAGAAGTGCAGATGGAGGAAAAGACGCTAGGTTTAACCCTGAGTACTTTTGAGCCCAGTCAGGCCCAACAATTTCCAATGTGAGAATGTCAAGGGAGGTAGATTCCAGGAGAGATGACATTGCTAAATGGACACCAACCACTCAATGATGCTGCTGCTGGGCATCTGGACACTGGCAAGTACAGTGATCTCTTGACCAGGCTTGCATGCAGTGTCAATTATCAAATTGAAATAAAGTTAAGATCAGCTTTCCTTCATTTAAATATAACACTATAATGTAATAATAACTACATATTTAGTTTGCATTTATCTATCCATATTTTTTCAATATATGTTTAAGTGGCTCATGATATTTTTCATTTATCAGAAGTAGCTCTCATTAAAGAAAAGGTTGTCGACCCCTGAAGTAGAGTAACAATCAGAAATTGTGCTTTAGACAATACAGGTAAAGGGAAAACTAAACAATGTAATTAAAGGAGGAGCGAAGTAAGAAATATGTGAGTAAGACATTTGAGCAGAAAGACAAGTTAGGTTGTGTGTCCCAAACAAATCGTTATACAAATGCACAAATTATAATGAATTGCAGAAGCAAATTCAACTTGCAGGGTATGATATAGTGGCCATTACTGGGACATGGCTCCAAGATGGTCTGTTCTCGGAACTAAATGTACCAGGCTATAAGGTAAACAGGAAAGATAGGGAAATGGTACAGGGAGGGGTAGCCTTAGTGATTACGGATGAAATTACTTCAGTGATGAGAAAGAATATACAAGAGGTAAGCAGGCAGTGGAGACGGTATGGGTAAAATTAAGAAATAGAGAACATAAGAACTAGGAGCAGGAGTAGGCAATTCAGCCCCTCGAGTCTGCTCCGCCATTCAATACGATCATGGCTGATCTCATCTCAGCCTCAATTCCACTTTCCTGCCCGTTCTCCATAAACCTTCAACCCATTACTAATTAAAAATCTGTCCATCTCCTCCTTAAATTTACTCAATGTCCCAGCATCCACCGCACTCTGGGGTGATGAATTCTACAGACTCATGCCCCTTTGAGAGAAGTAATTTCTCCTCATCTCTGTTTTAATTCTGCTTATCCTAAAACTATGACCTCTTCTAGATTGCCCCACCAAAGGAAACATCCTCTCTACTTTTACTTTGTCAATCCCCTTAATCATCTTATATACCTCAATTAGATCTCCTCTCATTCTTCTAAACTCCAGAGAGTAAAGGCCTAAAGTGCTCAATCTCTCTTCATAAGACAAACCCCTCACCTCTGGAATCAATCTAGTGAACCTCCTCTGAACTGCCTCCAACGCAACTACATCCCTCCTCAAGTAAGGGGACCAAAACTGTATGCTTTGTACAGTTGCAGCAACACTTCCCTACTTTTATATTCTATTCCTTTAGCAATAAATGCCAAAATTCCATTTGCCTTCCTTATTACCTGCTGTACCTTTTCTGCGATTCATGCACGAGGACACCCAGATCCCTCTGCACCAAAGCATTCTGAAGTTTCTCTCCATTTAGATAATAATTTGCCTTTCTATTCTTCCGACCAAAGTGGATAACCTCACACTTATCCACGTTAAACTCCATCTGCCAAATTTTGGCCCATTCACCTAACCTATCCATATCCATTTGTAAATTTCTTATATCTTTATTGCAACTTACTATCCCACCTATTTTAGTGTCATCTGCAAATTTGGCTATAGTACCTTCTATCCCTGCATCCAAGTCTTTAATATAGATTGTAAATAGTTGGGGCCCAAGGACCAAACCCTGTGGCACCCAACTAGATACATTTTGCCAACCACAAAAGGACCCATTTATCCCAACTCTGTTTTCTGTTGGTTAGCCAATCCTCTATCCAAGCTAATCAATTTCCCCTAACCCCATGTGATCTTACCTTGTGTATTAACCTTTTGTGCGGCACCTTATCAAATGCCTTCTGGAAGTCCAGATATACTACATCTACAGGATCCCCATTATCCACCTTACTTGTTATATCTTCGAAGAACTCCAGCAAATTAGTCAAACACGATTTACCCTTCATTAAACCACGCTGACTCTGATGGATTGCGTTTTGACTTTCTAAATGTCCTGTTATTACTTCCTTAATAATGGATTCTAACAATTTCCCAACTACAGATGTTCAACTAACTGGTCTGTAGTTTTGTACTTTCTGTCTCCCTCCCTTTTTGAATAAGGGTGTTATATTAGCATTTTTCCAATCCACCGGAACCTTTCCCGTATCCAGGGAATTTTGGAATATTATAACCAATGGATCCACTATCTCCGCTGCCACTTCCTTTAAGACCCTAGGATGTAGACCATCAGGCCCTGGGGACTTGTCTGCCTTCAACCCCAACAGTTTGCTCAGTACTTTTTCCCTAGTGATAATGATTGTTCGAAGTTCCTCCCTTTCTATAACCTCTGCATTACTTGTTACTATTGGGATGGTACTAGTGTCCTCCACTGTGAAAACTGAGGCAAAATACTGATTTAGTGTCTCTGCCATTTCTGTGTTCTCCTCTATTAACTCCCCAGTCACATCCTCCAAGGGACCAACATTCACTTTAGTTACTCTGTTCCCTTTTATATACTTATAGAAGCTTTTGCTATCCGTTTTTATATTTTGCACTAGTTTTCTTTCATAATTTACCTTTGCTCTTTTTATTACTTTTTTAGTAACCCTTTGTTGATCTTAAAAAGTTTCCCAATCTTCCAGTCTGCCACTGGCCTTTGCAATATGAGAAAAGGATATAAGGCTGTTGTGGTTGTGTATAGGCCCTTAATAGCAGCTGTGAAGTTGTATATTGTATAAATGCAGAGATTAGACAAACACGTAGCAAAGGCAGAGTAGTTTTAAAGGGGGATTTAACTTTCATATAGATTGGGACAAGCAGACTAGCAAGTTAGAAAGATAGTGAATTTCTTTCGAGGATTGTTTTCTGCAGTATTATATCCTAGAACCAATAAAGGGGCATGCTGTATGAGATTTAGTAATGTGTCATGAGCCAGATTTAGTTAACAGCTGAAAGGTGCGTAAACATTTATCTAATTTCGATTATAATATGATCGTGTTCAATGTAGTGTTTGAGAGAGAAAAATAAAAAAAGTTACTAAGATTCTTTTTCCTGTATATTGATGACTGTATCAGTGCCATTTCTTGTTCTCATCCTGAAGTGGAAAATTTCAATGAATTTCCACACTTCTCTCACATTTGCTTAGCCAATTCTCCAACTCTTCCCTTTCTCGTATTCTCTTTCTCCATTTCTGGGGATAGGTTATCAACCAATATTCACGATAAACCCACTGACTCCCACAGCTGCCTAGACTAAACTTCCTCACACTTCATTTCCTGCAAGGACGAGATTCCATTCTCCCAGTTTCTCTGTCTCCGTTGCATCTGTTTGGATGACGCAACCTTCCATACTAGCACTTCTGATATGTCTTCCTTGTTCCACAACTGAGGACTGCCCCCCAACCCCTTAACCATGTCCATTCCATTTCGCACATTTATGCTCTCATCCCTTCCCCTCCCTCCCTGAACCACAATAAGGGTCCCCTTGACCTCACCTTCCACCCCACCAGCCTCTGTATTCAACGGATCATCCTCTGCCATTTCCGCCACCTCCAGCATGATGCCACCGCCAAACACATCCTCCCCTCCCCTTTCAGCATTCCAAAGGGACCATTCCCTCTGCTGGTGCACTCCTCAGTCACCCCCAACATCCCCTCCCCTTCCCATGGCACCATTCCATGCAAGCACAGGAGATGTAATACCTTTTTACCTCCTCTCTCCTCAACATCTAGGGGCCAAACATTCCTTCCAGGTGAAACAGTGATTTGCGTGTACATCTTTCAATTTGGTATACTGTATTCACTCTTCACAATGTCGTCTCCACTACTTTTTCTTTCTTTTTTTCTCTTTTTTACCTGTCCTGGGAGTGTTTGATGGGGACAGTGTCGAGGGAGCTTTACTCTGTATCTAACCTGTTTTTTTTTGGTTTTTTTAATATATTTTATGTCGAGGGGGCCTTTACTTCTCAGGCCCCCTTTATATACATATTTATATATTTTTTAATAACTTTATTAAAAACAGATAAATAAACAAAAACTCAAATTAAAATGCCATTCTCGACGTCGACGATGCACTCCAGTCCCTGCTGTGCCCACCGGTCACGGAAGGCCTCAGGCGTACCAGCAGACACCGCATGCTCCTCCAGGGACACCCGGGCGCAAATGTAACCGCGGTAGAGGGGCAGGCAATCTGGGAGGACGGAGCCCCCCGACGGCCCGCAACCTGGACCTGTGAATTGCCACCTTGGCCAGGCCCAGGAGCAGACCGACGAGGAGATCCTCCTCCCGGCCCAAGCCCCTCCGCACTGGGTGCCCAAAGATCAGGAGCGTGGGACTGAAGTGCAGCCAGAACTTGAGGAGCAGCCCCTTCAAATACTCAAAGAGGGGCTGCAACCTCGCACACTCCATATATATGTGAAACACGGACTCGTCCAGGCCGCAGAAAGTACAGGTGGCCTGGGAGTCTGTGAACCTACTTAAAAGTCTATTGCACGGGACTGCCCTGTGCAACACCCTCCACCCCAGGTCTCCGATGTAAAGGGGGAAGACCCCCGCATAGAGAGACCGCCATTGGGGTCGTCTCCACTACTGTGGGGTGACCAAATGCAGACTGGGTGACCACTTTGTGGAACACCTGTGTTCTTTCTAGAAGCACGACCCCAAGCTTCCAGTCATCTGTCATTTTAATTCTCAACCTTGCTCTCACACTGACCTTTCTGTCCTTGGCTTGCTACAATGTTTTGGTGAACCTCATTGCAAGCTACAGGGAAAGCACTTCATCCTTTGAATAGGCACTTTACAGCCTTTTGGACTCAACACTAAGTTCACCAATTTTAGATCTTTTGTTTTGCTGGTTTGTTTTTTTTCTATCATTTCTCTCTTAGTTCCCTTACTTTCCTTTCAGACAGTAGCTGTTCATGATCCTGCCATTCACACCTCCTCTAGGCACATCTTTTGTTTCTTTACTTGTCCCATTACCACTCTTTAGCCTTGCACTATGAAACCTTTAGCCATTTAATCTCTCCTGCCTGTCACAGGGTGATACTTTTCCCACCTTCCTCCTTTCACTTTCTTAAAACCTATTTTATCTCTAACTTTTCCCAGTTCTGATGACAGGTTAAAGACCTGAAATGTTAAATCAGTTTCTCTCTCCACAGATATTGCCAGACCTGCTGAGTTTTTCTAGCATTTTCTGTTTTTATTACTAAGGTTCTAGATTTAGGCAAGACTGACTTTAATGGGATGAGGCAGAGACTGTCCACAGTAAACTTAGTAAATCAGTTCATGGTAAAACAACGGAAGATCATTGGGAGGTGTTCAAATTTAATGTGATACAGAGACAGTTTATACTCCAAAAGGGCAAGAGCTCTACTTGTCAAAAAAATCAGTCATGGACAATTAGAGGTGAGCAACAACATGAAATTAAAGGAAAAAGTATACAAAAATGTACAAAAGAGCACAGTTCCCAGTGAATGGGAGACATACAAAGAACAGCAAAGGGTGACAAAATAGACAGTAGTAACTACAAAAAGGAGCATTATAGGAAACTTGCAAGCGATATCAAAATTAACTCAAAACATTTTACAATTACATTAGGAAAAACAGAGTGGTCAGGAGAAATGTGAGTCCCTTGATAACTGATAATGGTGATATTGTCAATGAAAATAAGGAAATGGCGGACATGTTGAATAATTACTTTGGGTCAGTATTTACAGTGGAGGAAGAGGTCAAAATGTTGGGAATCCCAAGGAAACAAATATTAAATCAGGGACCGGGACTCATCCAAATTAAAGTAAGCTAAATAACAGTAATGAAGAAAATAATGGCACTAAAGAGTGGCAAATCCCCAGGGACAGATGGTTTCCCTCAATCGGTTTTGAGGGAAGTGGGTGAGAGCAGATGCCCGAGGTGTGTCTAGGACAGCGATATAATTTAAAGTCTGAGACAGATCAATCAGTAGAGAAGTTAGGAAACACTCCTTCATGCAAAGGGTGGTAGAAGTGTGGAACTCAATTCATAATTTTAAATCTGAGATTTTATATATGTTTATGCAAGTCAAAGCTAATAAATGATATGGAGCCAAGAAAGGTTAATAGAGTTCAGGTACAGAACATCCCTGACCTCATTGAATGGTGGAACAGGCCCTAGCAACTGATGACCTTTCACTCTTTCAATCTTCCTGTGGTGCATAGGAACATAGGAAGATAGGAAGTTAGGAACAGGAGTAGGCCATTCAGCCCCTCGAGCCCGTCCCACCATTCAATGAGATCATGGCTGATCCGCGGCCTAATTCCATACACCTGCCTTTGGCCCATATCCCTTAATATCTTTGCTTAACAAAATCTATCTCAGATTTAAAATTAACAACTGTTCTAGCTTCAATTGCTGCTTGTGGGAGAGAGTTCCAAACCTTTGCGTGAAGAAGTGCTTCCTAACATCTCTTCTGAATGGTCTGGTCCTAATTTTTAGACTACGCCCCCTAGTTTAGAATCTCCAACCAGTGGAAATAGTTTATCTTTGTCTAGCCTGTCTTTTCCTGTTAATATCTTGAAGACTTCGATCAGATCATCCCTTAACCTTCTAAATTCTAGCAAAAATAGGCCTAATTTGTGTAATCTCTCCTCGTAACTTAACCCCTGTAGTCCAGGTATCATTCTTGTAAACCTAAGTGTATGTGTATGTGGGGTGGGGATTGGATGGGGTACAGTGAGTGGGGTGGGGAGTTGGAAGGGGTACAGTGTGTGTGTGTGGGGTGGGGAGTTGGAAGGGGTACAGTGTGTGTGTGTGGGGTGGGGAGTTGGAATGGGTACAGTGTGTGTGTGTGTGGTGGGGATTGGATGGGGTACAGTGAGTGGGGTGGGGAGTTGGAAGGGTTACAGTGTGTGTGGGGTGGGGGGTTGGAAGGGGTACAGTGTGTGTGTGTGGTGGGGACTGGATGGGGTACAGTGAGTGGGGTGGGGAGTTGGAAGGGGTACAGTGTGTGTGTGTGGGGTGGGGAGTTGGAAGGGGTACAGTGTGTGTGTGTGGGGTGGGGGGTTGGAAGGGGTACAGTGTGTGTGTGTGTGGTGGGGATTGGATGGGGTACAGTGAGTGGGGTGGGGAGTTGGAAGGGGTACAGTGTGTGTGGGGGGTGGGGAGTTGGAAGGGGTACAGTGTGTGTGTGTGTGTGGTGGGGATTGGAAGGGGTACAGTGTGTGTGTGGTGGGGATTGGAAGGGGTACAGTGTGTGTGTGTGTGGTGGGGATTGGAAAGGGTACAGTGAGTGTGGTGGGGATTGGAAGGGGTACAGTGTGTGTGGTGGGGATTGGAAGGGGTACAGTGTGTGTGTGTGGTGGGGATTGGATGGGGTACAGTGAGTGGGGTGGGGAGTTGGAAGGGGTACAGTGTGTGTGTGTGTGGTGGGGATTGGAAGGGGTACAGTGAGTGTGGTGGGGATTGGAATGGGTACAGTGTGTGTGTGTGTGTGGTGGGGATTGGATGGGGTACAGTGAGTGGGGTGGGGAGTTGGAAGGGGTACAGTGTGTGTGTGTGTGGTGGGGATTGGAAGGGGTACAGTGAGTGTGGTGGGGATTGGATGGGGTACAGTGTGTGTGTGTGTGTGGTGGGGATTGGAAGGGGTACAGTGTGTGTGTGGTGGGGATTGGAAGGGGTACAGTGAGTGTGGTGGGGATTGGATGGGGTATAGTCAGTGGGGTGGGGAGTTGGAAGGGGTACAGTGTGTGTGTGGTGGGGATTGGAAGGGGTACAGTGTGTGTGTGTGTGGTGGGGATTGGAAGGGGTACAGTGAGTGTGTGTGTGGTGGGGATTGGAAGGGGTATAAGTGTGTGTGTGGTGGGGATTGGAAGGGGTACAGTGTGTGTGTGGTGGGGATTGGAAGGGGTACAGTGTGTGTGTGTGTGGTGGGGATTGGAAGGGGTATAGTGTGTGTGTGGTGGGGATTGGAAGGGGTACAGTGAGTGTGTGTGTGGTGGGGATTGGAAGGGGTACAGTGAGTGTGGTGGGGATTGGAAGGGGTACAGTGTGTGTGGTGGGGATTGGAAGGGGTACAGTGTGTGTGTGTGGTGGGGATTGGATGGGGTACAGTGAGTGGGGTGGGGAGTTGGAAGGGGTACAGTGTGTGTGTGTGGTGGGGATTGGAAGGGGTACAGTGAGTGTGGTGGGGAGTTGGAAGGGGTACAGTGTGTGTGTGTGTGGTGGGGATTGGAAGGGGTACAGTGAGTGGGGTGGGGAGTTGGAAGGGGTACAGTGTGTGTGTGTGTGGTGGGGATTGGAAGGGGTACAGTGAGTGGGGTGGGGAGTTGGAAGGGGTACAGTGTGTGTGTGTGGTGGGGAGTTGGATGGGGTACAGTGAGTGGGGTGGGGATTGGAATGGGTACAGTGTGTGTGTGTGTGTGGGGAGTTGGAAGGGGTACAGTGAATGTGGTGGGGATTGGATGGGGTACAGTATCTCTACAAACCAACTATAAAGGGGATGCTGTTTTCGAGTCTGGGCAGTGTTTTTTGGCACTGTATGTCTATCTGTGTGTTTTGTGGCTGTGTTTTTGTGATGTTGATTGAGGGATAAATATTGTCCAGGACACCGGGGAGAACTCCCCTCCTCTTCTTTGAAATAGTACCATGGGATCTTTTACATCCAACTGTGAAAGTGACAGGGCCGTTGTTCAATTTCTCACCCAAAAGATGGCACATCCAACAGTGCAGCACTCCCTCAATACCAACTTGGAGCATCAGCCCAGATTTTTTGCTTAAGTCTTGAGTGAGGGCGGCACAGTGGCACAGCGGTTAGCACCGCAGCCTCACAGCTCCAGCGACCTGGGTTCGGTTCTGGGTACTGCCTGTGCGGAGTTTGCAAGTTCTCCCTGTGTCTGTGTGGGTTTCCGCCGGGTGCTCCGGTTTCCTCCCACAGCCAAAGACTTGCAGGTGATAGGTAAATTGGCCATTGTAAATTGTCCCTAGTATCGGTAGGTGGTAGGGAATATGAGATTACTGTAGGGTTAGTATAAATGGGTGGTTCTTGGTCGGCACAGACTCGGTGGGCCGAAGGGTCTGTTTCAGTGCTGTATCTCTAAATAAATAAAAAATAAATACAAACTTCTGATTCAAAGGCAAGCGAGGTATCCACTGAGCCTTGGCTGACACCAGAGGCAGCTTTTGGGCCTGCATTTTTGGGTTGTGTCTTTGGGGCTGTTGGCTCGCAAGATTCTGTGTTATCTCCTTGGCCTTTCAGCTGCAAAAGATGTCAAAAGACACTAAGAAAAACGTAATAAAAAATACAAAAGTAAGAAGTCACTCAAGTGTTGCCTCAGCTATTCTAGGTAGAATATTCCCAGTCCCTTCCCCTCACTGTAAGAGCATTGCCTGCACCCAACAACAAATAGGAAATGGATAAAATATGACCAAACTTACAAATATACTTTAAAAAGTTCATGATTCCACCAAAACCCCAAATACACACCCACACACAAGCC
Organism: Heterodontus francisci; assembly: GCF_036365525.1. Taxonomy (NCBI): domain Eukaryota; kingdom Metazoa; phylum Chordata; class Chondrichthyes; order Heterodontiformes; family Heterodontidae; genus Heterodontus; species Heterodontus francisci. Next base: position 5,983,301 of record NC_090408.1, read on the forward strand.
TACTCGCACACCCATACACAACCCCACATGCACCCACCCCACACACCCACACACAGACACACACACTCACCCCCCACATACACCTGCAACACACTCACTCACCAACACATACCATGCTCAGTGGACGTTATCACCACAAGATCCTAGCTTCCTTTCCTGGCTTGTGCTGAATACCAAGAGGAGCGACTGGGATACTGCAGTTTCTCTCAGTATTCCTGGGCTGGCGAGAGGAGGGATGGGCGGAAGGCGTGGGGTTAGATAGAATCAGAAGTTGTGCATGTTTACAATCACTCATCTCTGACTCGTGCTGAAATATGCGTCTGTGGATGTCAAGTGCAAACATGATCTAGCTCAGCTGTGACACCCTCCACAGCAGAATAGCCTGCCAACATTCCCTGTCTAACTCCAAGAATCAGCTTTTGGCACTTGCCTGTGTGTGCGTCAATACATAATCCATTCTGAGTCAGTGCCTTCCGGAGAAAGGAGTTTCCCAACAGTGATATTTACTTGTGACCTATTGGCCTCTAAGTTGTTTCTGAATCTTCACCAAGCAGCGATTAGATAACCTGGTACTCACCAGGCAGCATTTACTCTTCAGCACTTGTCTCTTGGAACCATTCTTAAGATGCTGAAGCATTTGGGAACCTCTAATAAATAATCGCTTTCTAAAGCAAAAGACAAAGACATGATTTTTATACAGTTTCCTTGTTCAGTACAATTTAATATCCAAACCATTACTCCTGAACAGTAGGAATGGTAAACAATTTTGACAAAAGGTGGTATGATATTCTGAGTCTGCCAGCAATGAGGACAGAGTGCCAGAAAAAGTCACTTTGCTTGTTATAGAGCAGTGAGGACCTTTGTGTAGTTAAACAAAACCAGGCTTGTTTAGTTTTCAATTGGAAACACTTTTTAAGAGTGATTATTATCTTGTGATCATTTTGTTCCTTCTTCTCAGAATTTTTGCAGGATTCAGAATGTTTTGCCAATATTCACTCGAATAATTTATTCTTTACTTCTGGTTCAATCTTGCTAAGGAGCTTGCCTGGACTGTTTGGGTAACAGTCTTGAGCTGGCCCTGTGCACTCTCCAGCTGCACTCACTCAACACTGTGTGGAGAGATGAATGTTATCACAGGAGTCTGCTCCCATTCTTAACAGATATGGAAGAAATGAATAATGGCCGAGGCTCTATTGTGAGAATGTACAGGATTTTACAGCCTAATGTGGGTACAAAATGCTTCTGAAAAAATCCTTTAATCCTTGTTTGTAAGAATTGTTAGTGCTGAGGAGCATTGTGATCGAGTGTTATTGTCTGTTTTAAGCCTCACCCAGATTGCAAGGATGGGCCCAATATGATTGAGTATAATTGTTTAAGGAGCAAAGTGATTGCACATTGGATTCAACTTAAACTAAAGTTTGGAGGTTATTGAAGAATGCTGTGAGAATCAGAATAAAATAGTTATTGTGAATGCAAACAGTGAATAATGATCCTAGAATGATAGAATTTGACATCACAGGAGGCCATTCAGCCGGCCATCCCTGTGGCAGCACTTTGAAAGAGCTATCCAATTAGTCCAACTTCCTGCTTTTTCCCTGTAATTTTTTTCCTTTTTCAGTATTTATCCAATTTTCTTTTGAAAGTTATTGAATCTGCTTCTGCTGCCCTTTCAGGCAGGGTGTTCCGGATCACAACAACTCACTACTTCAAAAAGAATTCCTCACATCCCCTCTGCTTTCGACGATTATCTTAAATCTGTGTCCAATGTTTACCAATGCTTCTTCCATTGAAATGTTCTCCTGATTTACTCTTTCAAAACTGACCATGATTTTGAACGTCTCTATCGAATTTCCTTTTGACCTTTCAGGTCGATGACCTTTCAGTTGGAAAAATTTGGAGATGTAACAGAGACAGAGAAAGGGTGAAGGGGAGGGAGAACAAAAGGGAAGGTCTGTGATAGGGTGGAAGGCAGGAGAGATTAAAATGCCAAATCGGATGATGGTGCAAGGCAAAAAGCGATGGGGCAAGTTAAAACAAAAGATGATCTGGAAGAGGTGTAAACAGGAACAGCAGAATCATCATCAACACTACCCTTCAAAAACAAAATAAAAGCAGGGTTGTGGGCAGACAGAGATTATGATCTGAAATTGTTGAACTCAATACTTGAAAAGGACTTGGTGGATGATGAGCCTAGGGAAGGGAGTGTAGATAGTCTCAGGCATCTCATTAGCAAAAAGGAGGTGGTGTTGGGTGTCTTGCAAAGCATTAAGGTAGATACGTCCCCAGGGCCTGATGGGATCTACCCCAGAATACTGAGGGAAGCAAGGAAAGAAATTGCTGGGGCCTTGACAGAAATCTTTGCATCCTCATTGGCTACAGGTGAGGTCCCAGAGGACTGGAGAATAGCCAATGTTGTTCCTTTGTTTAAGAAGGGTAGCAAGGATAATCCAGGAAATTATAGGCCGGTGAGCCTTACGTCAGTGGTAGGGAAATTATTAGAGAGGATTCTTCGGGACAGGATTTACTCCCATTTGGAAACAAACAAACTTATTAGCAAGAGGCAGCATGGTTTTGTGAAGGGGAGGTCGTGTCTCACTAATTTGATTGAGTTTTTTGAGGAAGTGATGAAGATGATTGATGAAGGAAGGGCAGTGGATGTTGTCTATATGGACTTCAGTAAAGCCTTTGACAAGGTCCCTCATGGCAGACTGGTACAAAAGGTGAAGTCACACGGGATCAGAGGTGAGCTGGCAAGATGGATACAGAACTGGCTTGGTCATAGAAGACAGAGGGTAGCAGTGGAAGGGTGCTTTTCTGAATGGAGGGATGTGACGAGTGGTGTTCCGCAGGGATCAGTGCTGGGACCTTTGCTGTTTGTAGTGTATATAAATGATTTGGAGGAAAATGTAGCTGGTCTGATGAGTAAGTTTGCGGACGACACAAAGGTTGGAGTAGTTGCGGATAGTGATTTATTTATTTTTTTATTTAGAGATACAGCACTGAAACAGGCCCTTCGGCCCACCGAGCTGTGCCAACCATCAACCACCCATTTATACTAATCCTGCACTAACCCCATATTCCTACCACATCCCCACCTGTCCCAATATTCCCCTACCACCTACCTATACTAGGGCCAATTTATAATGGCCAATTTACCTATAAACCTGCAAGTTTTGGCTGTGGGAGGAAACCGGAGCACCCGGCGAAAACCCACGCAGACACAGGGAGAACTTGCAAACTCCACACAGGCAGTACCCAGAATTGAACCCGGGTCGCTGGAGCTGTGAGGCTGCGGTGATAACCACTGCGCCACTGTGCCGCCCATAAATGAGGATTGTCAGAGGATACAGCAGGATATAGATCGGTTGGAGACTTGTGCGGAGAAATGGCAGATGGAGTTTAATCCAGACAAATGTGAGCTAATGCATTTTGGAAGGTCTAATACAGGTGGGAAGTATACAGTAAATGGCAGAACCCTTAGGAGTATTGACAGGCAAAGAGATCTGGGCGTACAGGTCCACAGGTCACTGAAAGTGGCAACGCAGGTGGATAAGGTAGCCAAGAAGGCATACGGCATGCTTGCCTTCATCGGTCGGGGCATAGAGTATGAAAACTGGCAAGTCATGCTGCAGCTGTACAGAACCTTAGTTAGGCCACACTTAGAATATTGCGTGCAATTCTGGTCGCCACACTACCAGAAGGACGTGGAGGCTTTGGAGAGGGTACAGAAGAGGTTAACCAGGATGTTGCCTGGTCAGGAGGGCATTAGCTATGAGGAGAGGTTGGATACATTTCTGATTGTTTTCACTGGAACGACGGAGATGGTGGGGCTACATGATAGAGGTTTACAAAGTTATGAGAGGCATGGACAGAGTGGATAGTCAGAAGCTTTTTCCCAGGGTGGAAGAGTCAGTTACTAGGGGACATAGGTTTAAGGTGCGAGGGGCAAAGTTTAGAGGGGATGTGTGAGGCAAGTTCTTTACACAGAGGGTGATGAGTGCCTGGAACTTGCTGCCGGGGGAGGTGCTGGAAGCAGATACGATAGCGACATTTAAGAGACATCTTGACAAATACATGAATAGGAAGGGAATAGAGGGATACGGTCCCAGGAAGTGCAGAAGGTTTTAGTTTCGGCAGGCATCAAGATCGGCGCAGGCTTGGAGGGCTGAATGGCCTGTTCCTGTGCTGTACTGTTCTTTGTTCTTTGTTCTTTTTATTCTCCAGTCCTCTGGGACCTCACCTGTCGCCAATGAGGATGCAAAGATTTCTGTCAAGGCCCCAGCAATTTCTTCCCTTGCCTCCATCAGGTAATTCTTGCTTTTCATTGGGGCCGACAAAAGTCCGAGTGTATCAGGCCTGTGTCCTCAGTACCTTGCTCTACGGCAGCGAGGCCTGGACAACGTATGCCAGCCAAGAGCGACGTCTCAATTCATTCCATCTTCGCTGCCTTCGGAGAATACTTGGCATCAGGTGGCAGGACTATATCTCCAACACAGAAGTCCTTGAAGCGGCCAACATCCCCAGCTTATACACACTACTGAGTCAGCGGCGCTTGAGATGGCTTGGCCATGTGAGCCGCATGGAAGATGGCAGGATCCCCAAAGACACATTGTACAGCGAGCTCGCCACTGGTATCAGACCCACCGGCCGTCCATGTCTCCGTTATAAAGACGTCTGCAAACGCGACATGAAATCGTGTGACATTGATCACAAGTCGTGGGAGTCAGTTGCCAGCATTCGCCAGAGCTGGCGGGCAGCCATACAGACAGGGCTAAATTGTGGCGAGTCGAAGAGACTTAGTAGTTGGCAGGAAAAAAGACAGCGGCGCAAGGGGAGAGCCAACTGTGCAACAGCCCCAACAAACAAATTTCTCTGCAGCACCTGTGGAAGAGCCTGTCACTCCAGAATTGGCCTTTATAGCCACTCCAGGCGCTGCTTCACAAACCACTGACCACCTCCAGGCGCGTATCCATTGTCTCTCGAGATAAGGAGGCCCAAAAGAAAAAAAAAAGAAAAGTATTCTTCTTAAACCTTGTTCACTGTAGGAGACTTTTCTCTCTTGGGGTTCATGCATCTTCAATGGGTCTTCAGTTCAGTTCAGTTATGTTTAAGAAGGTGTGATTATATGTTTTATGTCCAACAGTGTAAGAGAAATGATGTAATGTACCATGTGACTTCTACACTATGTGTCAGTCTGTAGGGACTAACTGCCCAAACCAGACCTATATAAGATAACTCCTAGTTGTGCACGTGTAGTATAGTCATAAATAAAAAACCTGCATTATTTGTTAACTGATCCCTTATCCGTGGTTGGTACTTGTGTATAGTCAACAATAACACAATGGAATCCAGTGATCCAGGATTATGAATTTCTCTGAGCTGACCTCTGTTTCATCTCACAGTCATACCATCAGGTGTAATAACATCATATGAACCTGGTTCCGAACATATCTTGGAAACCTCTGTTGGAGTCCATGTCCCATTTATAGGATGTTGTATTCTGACTTGCTGTCCTGCTGGCAGACTGGGTAACTCTCCACCTGCATGGCTATCATGCATGTCCTTTATCCTCCCCTGTTTGTCCAAAAGTGCTTCTCAGACTTCTGAGTTGGTGGAATGATGGTAGCTAGGTAGATCTGTGTGTACCTGTCTTCCAAACATCAATTCTGCTGGAAATGGAATGGTAGAACTTAGAAGAGTTGCTCTAAGATGCAGTATAGCTATATATAGATCTTGATAAGTCTTCCAGCACTTAAGAATGACAGACTTTACTGTGTGGATCATACCTTCAGCTAAGCCATTAGATCTTGAATAATGAGGTGGAGATGTAGTGTGGTCAATGCCCCATTTCTGACACACATCACAGAATGGCTTTCCATTATATTGAGGCCCATTGTCAGAGATTACCTCTTTGGATACCCCAAACAGACTGAAGATTGCACTTAATGTGTGTGCCACAGTAGAACTAGATGTGTCATGCAATTGATGAATAGTGGGAAATTTGGACAAATATTCAGTTACAACCAGAAAATCACCATGAAGAATGTGGAAGAGGTCCAGGGATATGTAGGAACTTTGTGCGGTACAGGTCGTTCCCTATGCTGATGAGGCATGTTGGATTGGAATGCCTGACATTCCTTTACAACGGATTCGATGTCATCATTCATTCAAGGCCAATAGACTGTCTTCCTGGCTAGTCTTCTGGTCCTATCAATTCCTATATGTTATTGGTGCAATTGCTGTAATATATCAGCTCATAACGATTCTGGAATAAGAACTTGATTTCCCTTGAAAATGACTCCTCAGGAAATCCCCAGCTCATCCCTATAAGCCCCGAACGGTTTGACATTCTCGTTCATGTCATGACCTCCCTGCTTTTGTAATCTATGCCTCGATTGATAAAGGCAAGTGTCCCATATGCCTTTTTCACCACCCTATTAACCTGCCCTTCTGCCTTCAGAGATCTATGGACAAACACACCAAGGTCTCTTTGTTCCTCGGAACTTCCCAGTGCCAGGCCATTCATTGAATACTTCCGTGTCACATTACTCCTTCCAAAGTGTATCACCTCACACTTTTCAGCATTAAATTCCATCTGCCACTTTTCTGCCCATTTGACCAGCCCGTCTATATCTTCCTGTAACCTAAGACACTCAACCTCACTGTTAACCGCTCGACCAATCTTTGTGTCATCCGCGATCTTTGTGTCATCTCTCTCTCTCTTTCTTTCTTTCTCCTCCAAAGCAGGTATTGTTAATTCTGACTGTTGTCTCCTGCTCTCTCTCCCCACCCAACATGGGGAGTCAGTAGCAAAATAACTTGAAAAGCTCTTCCCTCCAGGCTCCTTCACTCTCTCTCTGTCTCCTCAAGGCCTCAGCCTCCAGGCAGCAGGATCAGCAGCAGCAATACCCGTTCTCACCCTCCAGCAACGGCTGTTCTACTCCAGAAAGCCAGATGGTGAAGTTTATAATTGGAGCCTAAACTTTACGCACTTTTAATAAACTTTAATCCACAGAGATACAGAATACAAGCATACACCTCCCTACCCAACCAGTACAGTTTCGGTCAATGGCTTTTTATAAGGGCCAAGTGAATAAAGAACAAAGAACTAAGAACAGTACAGCACAGGAACAGGCCATTCGGCCCTCCAAGCCTGTGCCGATCTTGATGCCTGCCTAAACTAAAACTTTCTGCACTTCCGGGGTCCGTATCCCTCTATTCCCATCCTATTCATGTATTTGTCAAGATGCCTCTTAAACGTCACTATCGTACCTGCTTCCACCACCTCCCCCGGCAGCAAGTTCCAGGCACTCATCACCCTCTGTGTAAAGAACTTGCCTCACACATCCCCCCTAAACTCCAGTTAATGCCCACCACCTGCATACAATTAAGCAAAATTAATATACAATTAACATTGGGCTCCACAGGCTTGTTGATGGAAGTAACCATATTAGAAAGGATAGCCTCCAAGATCAGCACTCAAGGAGGCCTTTTCTATTTATAAACCATCCGAACCTCTTGAGTAGATTCCAACCTGTGCCAAGTTGGTGCTGGATTACTCATTGCTCCTTGACTCTGAACGCAGGCTTTCTGGCAGATTTTCCAGTGCACTAACCATTTGATTGCCTTATTTTGTAGCCTGGCCCATCAAAGTCCTCAGATATCTGAGTTGTCTGCAGCAGAAATCATTTGTGCAGCTAGCTGGCACCTGGGCTATCCTTTCCCCTCGCCCTGGCTCCAATGCACTTGTACACAGTGCCTCACCACATGCAGATCCTCCCTCTAATCCATCCTCTATGATACATATCTGAGCTGATGGCTGTATCTTCATCTTCACTATCTTCATCCCCTTCCTCCATTGAAATGACAAAGGGATATTGGGTTGTGTTGAGGGGAGAGGAGATAGTAAGAAGTCCATGCTTACACCATCTACAGCTTGTTAGACAGAGCAGATTGTGTGATGAGGGGGAAGTGGGATGATACAGGGAGGATTAGGTATGTGGATATCCTCATCATTGATACCTCCAACCCCACCAGTGGCCATGGCCTCAGCGATGCCCCTTTCCATAATATCCACCACTGTCTCCTCCATGGTGCTTAAAACATGCAGACTCGCTTGTGTACTCCAGTTCTTTCCTGCTGCCTGCTGTTATGAACCACCTTCTCCTGCAAGAAAGAGGGAAGTGTGTTAGTGAGTGTCCTACAATATACTCAGGTAATGTGGCTGTCATGGTTGAATAGCTGCCAGTGTGCGGGAGTTGTGAGTTGTGAAACTTGCAACACTGCTAAATGTATGAGAGTGAGGTAAAGCATTTGAATAGTCGGGTTGAGTCCTGATTGATCGAGATTTTTGGTAGGTGAGTGATGGGGATGAGGTGAATTGAGCAGTGAATGAGGCTAATGGTCCAGTTGGTAGGATATGACATTTGAAGATGCAGAATTAAATGTTATCCCTAAGATGGGTGGGTTGGGGTGGGTGAGATGTAAAAATTTAAAAAGTCTCAAACCCAAACAAAACCTGCCTCCAACCCACCCACTGCTCGGTTTAATGGAGGCTGAGCAGGCATGGGGTGGGGGGAAGGGTGGAGAACACTGTGTGCGTGTAGCCAACGCGCTTCCAGGAGGCGGGTTTGCTATTTAAATATTATAATGAAGCTGTACGCCTCGGATTGAACCTATTTTCCAGGTTTAAGCCTGGCTGGCCAGGTTTCACGGGGCTTTGACAAACCTGGCAGATAAGGAGAGGTGAAGCCTGCTACCTGGGAAATGTCATTGCCTTTCCAGCACTGCTTGTGGGCCAGGATAAGCATGAGTGCTTTCTCCTTGTCTCTCAAGCTTACTTTCTTCCCTGCCTGACATCTGACCCCCACCCTCGGGATCTGGGTTTAGCAAACCCCAGGATCCGATGCTCTCCCGCCCCCCACAGTCCTGTTAGCAGCTGCAGGCTCCTTACCTGTGGCTACATCCTGCTCCAGAGCTCTCCTCGCCTGATAGGAAACCAAACCTGTCAATCAGCCTGTCTTCTGGGCGGGGATCCTGTTTAAAAAGAAAGACATATGTTGTGGAGTCAAAACTCCTCCCCATCCCACCCTGCATATGCAGCCTCTCCCAGTCAATATCTGGTCTATACTCCGAAGAAGGGTCACTGACCCAAAACGTTAACTCTGCTTCTCTTTTCACAGATGCTGCCAGACCTGCTGAGTGGTTCCAGCAGTTCTTGTTTTTATTTCTGGTCTATACTCGCTCACCTTGACAACCTGTGTCAGATCATTAAACTCCTTCTTGTGCTGTGTCCATATTCCGGGAGCTACACTCTTGGCAGTGAGCATCGTCACTGCTTGTTCCCACTGCCTCCTGAGCTTATGTCTGAATGATCTTCTGCCCCTGCCTGCTGTGGATACTGAACGTCTCTCCATCTTTCCACCTCTTCCAGCAAAATCTCCAGTGCAGTGTCTGAAAACCTTGGTTCTCAGTCTGTCATATGTTTAGTCACTGTTCAAAGTATCGCAGTCCAGATTCACTTTTCAAAACACTCCCACCATTTCTTGAAGCCACAATGCACCCTCGCCATCCCACTTTAAGAGGTTCAGGTTCCCTTTAAGTTGTGGTAGGCATTCACAGAATTCGACCTCTGCTGCTATGTGCAACCAATAAACTGCATGCAGAGCACTGACTGCACGCGGCAATCATTTAAACAGCAGGCAGTGCCACTTCACTGAGTGGCCTGCATCACAATGAACTGGCAGAAGTTAATCGTGGACTGCAATTCCCACCTCCATTTTGGGGAAGGTGGGGTGGGGGGTGGGTTACCCAATTCTAGCCCTGGTAATGTTTGACCAGGAACAGTGTAGGAAACAGTGGGGGAAAGAATGCGGGGAGGGGGGGGGGGGTGGGGGGTGGTGGGCTGCAGTGGAGGAACAGTTATGGGGGGGAGGGTTGGTTAGAGAGGGGGGAGAGTTGGGGGAAGCAGTAGGAGAAGCAGTGGGGGAACAGTGTCCAGAATAGTTTTTGAAAGAGATGTACATAATTATTTGAAGAAGAAAAATGTAAGAGTAGAGGAGGGAAAGGGCAGTCACAGGGTGTCACTGAGTGTCTTTCAGAGAGGCAACACGAGGGTAATGAGCAGGATGACCACATTCTGAGCAGTAAAATTCTATAACTGTCTGAACTATTTATATAAATGATTTCAGCACAGGAATGATATCAAAGTCTTCTGATGATACCAAATTAGTGGGTGTCACAAACGAAGGAAAATTGCAGGAGAAATGGGCAGATTAGTGGAATGACAGACAGATGGGAGACATAGTTTATGCAAAGAAATGTAAAGTAGAGCATTTTGGAACAGCTTAGTTGGTAAGACTAAATGGGGTGCAGGAATGGACCATTTTATTTCGTTGATGTTTTCCATTTAAAGTTCCTCTCAGCTCAGTAGGTGGGAAAGTATTGGTTAATTTAAATAGTTTCCCACTCAAATTAGCAAGAAACATTTCTAAATTGCCATTGAAAGGAGCAGACATTCTAAAGCTCCTGGGGTAAAATTGTAATCCTTTTCATTTAATTTTGCCAAATTATGAAGTTGCCATGTCGAGATTTTCCCGTGTTCTTGGATCTGCTGCCAGTCACAGTGAGGATCAAGGGTGGGGGAGTTCCCATGTCCAGCTGTGTAACTTGACTGCACCTGATTGCGTGGCTGTGTCAGAAGGAAAGATGTTGCACAGTTGCAGGAAAGTTCCAGCATTTCTTGTTTTTAATTCCAGGAAAGTCAGTATAGTCATCTCAAAACAGACTGTGAAATCTCCAAAGCAAAATACAGCAGATGCTGGAAATCTGAAATAAAAATACTCAGCAGGTCAGGCAGCATCTGTGGAGACAGAAACAGAGTTAATGAGGGGAAGTTTGATATGGTGAAGTATGTGGATTTGGGTGCAGGTGGGTTTAAACCGGTTCCAGTCTGCAGAGTGCTACTTTTAGCTGCAGTTTGTTAGGCTGCAAGTTAGAGAGGCAGGTTGCCAATTTGCAAATGCTAAATGCTCAATGAGAGTGATATTGACTCACTTTGATGTCAGCTCCACAGGTTTCCTGAAACTCTCCAGTGTAAGCAAGACAAGAGCAACTGAGGGGCTTAATCAATCTGAGGGAAATATGGGAATAAATCCTCAATACTCACAACTGCTTTCTTACCTGCCAGTCGGAAAGGGTTTGTTCACAGCATTTTTGCTGAGAGTTTACTTTCTTTTGGAGATTTGTTTGAACACATCAGGATGGCTGCCACTTTGGCTGCCTTAGATTGACCCTCGAATGAGGAACAACATGACCAGCAGCAGCAGCCTGCTAATCACAGACCTCCAGCTCGACAAGAGAGGGCAGAGCAGCAGAGAAAAAACAACAGAGAGGGAGTCCAAGCCATGTGCAAATTGGCACAGGAACAGATAGATCAGGAGAATTAACATGAGGCGAAAGGGCAGGTGTGGGAAAGGGGAGTTAATTTTCATGGGAAACTGGCACCAGTTCTGGGACAGGAAGAAGCTGTACTGATGAGATGGACTCCATCTGAACGGGGATGGGACTTGTGTCCTAGTGAAAAGGGCAAATAGGGAAGTGGTAAAGCCACCAGGGAGGTATCGTGGACAGTGAAGAAGATTGTCTCAGGTTACAACAGGATATAGATCAACTGGGAAAGTGGGCATGGGAGTGGCAAATGGAATTTAACGCAGACAAGTGTGAAGTGATGCATTTTGGGAAGTTAAACCAGGGCAGGACCATATACAGTAAATGGCAGGGCCCTGGGGAGTGCTGTTGAGCAGAGAGACCTTGGGGTGCAAGTACATAGTTCCCTGAAAGTGGCAACACAGGTAGACAGGGTGGTGAAGAAGGCGTATGGCATGTTTGCCTTCATCGGCCGAGGCACTGAGTACAAGAGTTGGGACGTCATGTTACAGTTGTACACAAAGTTGGTTAGGCCATATTTGGAGTACTGTGTGCAGTTGTGGTCGCCACACTACAGGAAGGATGTGATTAAGCTAGAGAGGGTGCAGAAAAGATTCACAAGGATGTTGCCTGGTTTGGAGGGCTTGAGTTATAAAGAGAGATTGGATAGGCTGGGTCTGTTTTCCCTGGAGCGAAGGAGACTGAGAGGCGGACATGATAGAGGTATATAAAATTATGAGAGGCATAGATAGGGTTTTAGTTTAGTTTAGTTTAGTTTAGAGATACAGCACTGAAACAGGCCCTTCGGCCCACCGAGTCTGTGCCAACCATCAACCACCCACTTATACTAATCCTACACTAATCCCATATCCCTACCACATCCCCACCTATCCCTATATTTCCCTACCACCTACCTAGACTAGGGGCAATTTATAATGGCCAATTAACCTATCAACCTGCAAGTTTTTGGCATGTGGGAGGAAACCGGAGCACCCGGAGGAAACCCACGCAGACACAGGGAGAACTTGCAAACTCCACACAGGCAGTACACAGAATTGAACCCGGGTCGCTGGAGCTGTGAGACTGCAGTGCTAACCACTGCGCCACTGTGCCACCCCAGATACAGATAGCCAGAGTCTGTTTCCCATGGTAGGGGTGACTAAAACTAGAGGGCACAGATTTAAGGTGAGAGGGAGGAGGTATAAAGGGGATCAAAGGGGTAAATTTTTCACACAAAGAATAGTGGGTATCTGGAATAAGCTGCCAGAGGAGGTGGTGGAGGCAGGAACAGTAGCAACATTTAAGAGGCATCTGGACAGGTACTTGAATGAGCAAGGCATAGAGGGATATGGAATTAATGCAGGCAGGTGGGATTAGTATAGATAGGCATTATGGTCGGCATGGACGCGGTGGGCCAAAGGGCCTGTTTCTATGCTGTACGACTCTATGACTCTATGACTCCATAACTAGTAAGATGAGGGGAGGGATTGACAAGAAATATAAGCAGCCTAAATATAAATAACACAGGGAAGGAGAGCATAGGAAATGATAAACTGAGGGAGCAAGAAGGTTATGTTGAACTTGCATAAGACACTAGTTCGGCCTCAGCTGGAGTATTGCATCCAGTTCTGGGCACTGCACCTGAGGAAAGATGTGAAAGCACTTACTGAGGGAGAGCTGCACTATCGGAGGGGCAGTACTGAGGGAGAGCTGCACTATCAGAAGGGCAGTACTGAGGGAGAGCTGCACTATCGGAGGGGCAGTACTGAGGGAGAGCTGCACTATCGGAGGGGCAGTACTGAGGGAGAGCTGCACTATCGGAGGGGCAGTACTGAGGGAGAGCTGCACTATCGGAGGGGCAGTACTGAGGGAGTGCTGCACTATCAGAAGGGCAGTACTGAGGGAGAGCTGCACTATCGGAGGGGCAGTACTGAGGGAGAGCTGCACTATCAGAAGGGCAGTACTGAGGGAGAGCTGCACTATCAGAAGGGCAGTACTGAGGGAGAGCTACACTATCGGAGGGGCAGTACTGAGAGAGAGCTGCACTATCGGAGGGGCAGTACTGAGGGAGAGCTGCACTATCAGAAGGGCAGTACTGAGGGAGAGCTGCACTATCGGAGGGGCAGGACTGAGGGAGAGCTGCACTATCGGAGGGGCAGTACTGAGGGAGAGCTGCACTATCGGAGGGGCAGTACTGAGGGAGAGCTGCACTATCAGAAGGGCAGTACTGAGGGAGAGCTGCACTATCAGAAGGGCAGTACTGAGGGAGAGCTGCACTATCAGAAGGGCAGTACTGAGGGAGAGCTGCACTATCAGAAGGGCAGTACTGAGGGAGAGCTGCACTATCAGAAGAGCAGTACTGAGGGAGAGCTGCACTATCGGAGGGGCAGTACTGAGGGAGAGCTGCACTATCGGAGGGGCAGTACTGAGGGACAGCTGCACTATCAGAAGGGCAGTACTGAGGGAGAGCTGCACTATCGGAAGGGCAGTACTGAGGGAGAGCTGCACTATCAGAAGAGCAGTACTGAGGGAGAGCTGCACTATCAGAAGGGCAGTACTGAGGGAGAGCTGAACGATCAGAAGAGCAGTACTGAGGGAGAGCTGCACCATCAGAAGGGCAGTACTGAGGGAGAGCTGCACTATCAGAAGGGCAGTACTGAGGGAGAGCTGAACGATCAGAAGAGCAGTACTGAGGGAGAGCTGCACTATCAGAAGGGCAGTACTGAGGGAGAGCTGCACTATCAGAAGGGCAGTACTGAGGGAGAGCTGCACTATCAGAAGGGCAGTACTGAGGGAGAGCTGCACTATCAGAAGGGCAGTACTGATGGAGTGCTGCACTATCAGAAGGGCAGTACTGAGGGAGTGCTGCACTATCAGAAGGGCAGTACTGAGGGAGAGCTGCACTATCAGAAGGGCAGTACTGAGGGAGAGCTGCACTATCAGAAGGGCAGTACTGAGGGAGAGCTGCACTATCAGAAGGGCAGTACTGAGGGAGAGCTGCACTATCAGAAGGGCAGTACTGAGGGAGAGCTGCACTATCAGAAGGGCAGTACTGAGGGAGAGCTGCACCATCAGAAGGGCAGTACTGAGGGAGTGCTGCACTATCAGAAGGGCAGTACTGAGGGAGTGCTGCACTATCAGAAGGGCAGTACTGATGGAGTGCTGCACTATCAGAAGGGCAGTACTGAGGGAGTGCTGCACTATCAGAAGGGCAGTACTGAGGGAGTGCTGCACTATCAGAAGGGCAGTACTGAGGGAGAGCTGCACTATCAGAAGGGCAGTACTGATGGAGTGCTGCACTATCAGAAGGGCAGTACTGAGGGAGTGCTGCACTATCAGAAGGGCAGTACTGAGGGAGAGCTGCACTATCAGAAGGGCAGTACTGAGGGAGTGCTGCACTATCAGAAGGGCAGTACTGATGGAGTGCTGCACTATCAGAAGGGCAGTACTGAGGGAGTGCTGCACTATCAGAAGGGCAGTACTGAGGGAGAGCTGCACTATCAGAAGGGCAGTACTGATGGAGTGCTGCACTATCAGAAGGGCAGTACTGATGGAGTGCTGCACTATCAGAAGGGCAGTACTGAGGGAGAGCTGCACTATCAGAAGGGCAGTACTGAGGGAGTGCTGCACTATCAGAAGGGCAGTACTGAGGGAGAGCTGCACTATTAGAAGGGCAGTACTGAGGGAGAGCTGCACGATCAGAAGAGCAGTACTGAGGGAGAGCTGAACTATCAGAAGGGCCGTACTGAGGGAGTGCTGCACTATCAGAAGAGCAGTACTGAGGGAGAGCTGAACTATCAGAAGGGCCGTACTGAGGGAGTGCTGCACTATCAGAAGAGCAGTACTGAGGGAGAGCTGAACTATCAGAAGGGCCGTACTGAGGGAGAGCTGCACTATCAGAAGGGCAGTACTGAGGGAGTGCTGCACTATCAGAAGAGCAGTACTGAGGGAGAGCTGAACTATCAGAAGGGCCGTACTGAGGGAGAGCTGCACTATCAGAAGAGCAGTACTGAGGGAGTGCTGCACTATCAGAAGAGCAGTACTGAGGGAGAGCTGCACTATCAGAAGGGCAGTACTGAGGGAGAGCTGCACTATCAGAAGGGCAGTACTGAGGGAGAGCTGCACTATCAGAAGGGCAGTACTGAGGGAGAGCTGCACTATCAGAAGGGCAGTACTGAGGGAGAGCTGCACTATCAGAAGGGCAGTACTGAGGGAGAGCTGCACTATCAGAAGAGCAGTACTGAGGGAGTGCTGCACTATCAGAAGGGCAGTACTGAGGGAGAGCTGCACTATCAGAAGGGCAGTACTGAGGGAGAGCTGCACTATCAGAAGGGCAGTACTGAGGGAGAGCTGCACTATCAGAAGGGCAGTACTGAGGGAGAGCTGCACTATCAGAAGGGCAGTACTGAGGGAGAGCTGCACTATCAGAAGGGCAGTACTGAGGGAGAGCTGCACTATCAGAAGGGCAGTACTGAGGGAGAGCTGCACTATCAGAAGGGCAGTACTGAGGGAGAGCTGCACTATCAGAAGGGCAGTACTGAGGGAGAGCTGCACTATCAGAAGGGCAGTACTGAGGGAGAGCTGCACTATCAGAAGGGCAGTACCTAGGGAAAGCTGCACTATCAGAAGGGCAGTACTGAGGGAGAGCTGCACTATCAGAAGGGCAGTACTGAGGGAGAGCTGCACTATCAGAAGGGCAGTACTGAGGGAGAGCTGCACTATCAGAAGGGCAGTACTGAGGGAGAGCTGCACTATCAGAAGGGCAGTACTGAGGGAGAGCTGCACTATCAGAAGGGCAGTACTGAGGGAGAGCTGCACTATCAGAAGAGCAGTACTGAGGGAGTGCTGCACTATCAGAAGGGCAGTACTGAGGGAGAGCTGCACTATCAGAAGGGCAGTACTGAGGGAGAGCTGCACTATCAGAAGGGCAGTACTGAGGGAGAGCTGCACTATCAGAAGGGCAGTACTGAGGGAGAGCTGCACTATCAGAAGGGCAGTACTGAGGGAGAGCTGCACTATCAGAAGGGCAGTACTGAGGGAGAGCTGCACTATCAGAAGGGCAGTACTGAGGGAGAGCTGCACGATCAGAAGGGCAGTATTGAGGGAGTGCTGCACTATCAGAAGAGCAGTACTGAGGGAGTGCTGCACTATCAGAAGGGCAGTACTGAGGGAGTGCTGCACTATCAGAAGAGCAGTACTGAGGGAGTGCTGCACTATCAGAAGGGCAGTACTGAGGGAGAGCTGCACTATCAGAAGGGCAGTACTGAGGGAGAGCTGCACTATCAGAAGGGCAGTACTGAGGGAGAGCTGCACTATCAGAAGGGCAGTACTGAGGGATGTGCTGCACTATCAGAAGAGCAGTACTGAGGGAGAGCTGCACTATCAGAAGGGCAGTACTGAGGGAGAGCTGAACTATCAGAAGGGCCGTACTGAGGGAGAGCTGCACTATCAGAAGAGCAGTACTGAGCGAGAGCCGCACTATCAGAAGAGCAGTACTGAGCGAGAGCTGCACTATCAGAAGGGCAGTACTGATGGAGTGCTGCACTATCAGAAGGGCAGTACTGAGGGAGTGCTGCACTATCAGAAGGGCAGTACTGAGGGAGAGCTGCACTATCAGAAGGGCAGTACTGAGGGAGAGCTGCACTATCAGAAGGGCAGTACTGAGGGAGAGCTGCACTATCAGAAGGGCAGTACTGAGGGAGAGCTGCACTATCAGAAGGGCAGTACTGAGGGAGAGCTGCACTATCAGAAGGGCAGTACTGAGGGAGAGCTGCACCATCAGAAGGGCAGTACTGAGGGAGTGCTGCACTATCAGAAGGGCAGTACTGAGGGAGTGCTGCACTATCAGAAGGGCAGTACTGATGGAGTGCTGCACTATCAGAAGGGCAGTACTGAGGGAGTGCTGCACTATCAGAAGGGCAGTACTGAGGGAGTGCTGCACTATCAGAAGGGCAGTACTGAGGGAGAGCTGCACTATCAGAAGGGCAGTACTGATGGAGTGCTGCACTATCAGAAGGGCAGTACTGAGGGAGTGCTGCACTATCAGAAGGGCAGTACTGAGGGAGAGCTGCACTATCAGAAGGGCAGTACTGAGGGAGTGCTGCACTATCAGAAGGGCAGTACTGATGGAGTGCTGCACTATCAGAAGGGCAGTACTGAGGGAGTGCTGCACTATCAGAAGGGCAGTACTGAGGGAGAGCTGCACT
This sequence comes from Heterodontus francisci, assembly GCF_036365525.1. Lineage (NCBI taxonomy): Eukaryota > Metazoa > Chordata > Chondrichthyes > Heterodontiformes > Heterodontidae > Heterodontus > Heterodontus francisci. The sequence continues at coordinate 6,000,934 of NC_090408.1, forward strand.
ATCAGAAGGGCAGTACTGATGGAGTGCTGCACTATCAGAAGGGCAGTACTGATGGAGTGCTGCACTATCAGAAGGGCAGTACTGAGGGAGAGCTGCACTATCAGAAGGGCAGTACTGAGGGAGTGCTGCACTATCAGAAGGGCAGTACTGAGGGAGAGCTGCACTATTAGAAGGGCAGTACTGAGGGAGAGCTGCACGATCAGAAGAGCAGTACTGAGGGAGAGCTGAACTATCAGAAGGGCCGTACTGAGGGAGTGCTGCACTATCAGAAGAGCAGTACTGAGGGAGAGCTGAACTATCAGAAGGGCCGTACTGAGGGAGTGCTGCACTATCAGAAGAGCAGTACTGAGGGAGAGCTGAACTATCAGAAGGGCCGTACTGAGGGAGAGCTGCACTATCAGAAGGGCAGTACTGAGGGAGTGCTGCACTATCAGAAGAGCAGTACTGAGGGAGAGCTGAACTATCAGAAGGGCCGTACTGAGGGAGAGCTGCACTATCAGAAGAGCAGTACTGAGGGAGTGCTGCACTATCAGAAGAGCAGTACTGAGGGAGAGCTGCACTATCAGAAGGGCAGTACTGAGGGAGAGCTGCACTATCAGAAGGGCAGTACTGAGGGAGAGCTGCACTATCAGAAGGGCAGTACTGAGGGAGAGCTGCACTATCAGAAGGGCAGTACTGAGGGAGAGCTGCACTATCAGAAGGGCAGTACTGAGGGAGAGCTGCACTATCAGAAGAGCAGTACTGAGGGAGTGCTGCACTATCAGAAGGGCAGTACTGAGGGAGAGCTGCACTATCAGAAGGGCAGTACTGAGGGAGAGCTGCACTATCAGAAGGGCAGTACTGAGGGAGAGCTGCACTATCAGAAGGGCAGTACTGAGGGAGAGCTGCACTATCAGAAGGGCAGTACTGAGGGAGAGCTGCACTATCAGAAGGGCAGTACTGAGGGAGAGCTGCACTATCAGAAGGGCAGTACTGAGGGAGAGCTGCACTATCAGAAGGGCAGTACTGAGGGAGAGCTGCACTATCAGAAGGGCAGTACTGAGGGAGAGCTGCACTATCAGAAGGGCAGTACTGAGGGAGAGCTGCACTATCAGAAGGGCAGTACCTAGGGAAAGCTGCACTATCAGAAGGGCAGTACTGAGGGAGAGCTGCACTATCAGAAGGGCAGTACTGAGGGAGAGCTGCACTATCAGAAGGGCAGTACTGAGGGAGAGCTGCACTATCAGAAGGGCAGTACTGAGGGAGAGCTGCACTATCAGAAGGGCAGTACTGAGGGAGAGCTGCACTATCAGAAGGGCAGTACTGAGGGAGAGCTGCACTATCAGAAGAGCAGTACTGAGGGAGTGCTGCACTATCAGAAGGGCAGTACTGAGGGAGAGCTGCACTATCAGAAGGGCAGTACTGAGGGAGAGCTGCACTATCAGAAGGGCAGTACTGAGGGAGAGCTGCACTATCAGAAGGGCAGTACTGAGGGAGAGCTGCACTATCAGAAGGGCAGTACTGAGGGAGAGCTGCACTATCAGAAGGGCAGTACTGAGGGAGAGCTGCACTATCAGAAGGGCAGTACTGAGGGAGAGCTGCACGATCAGAAGGGCAGTATTGAGGGAGTGCTGCACTATCAGAAGAGCAGTACTGAGGGAGTGCTGCACTATCAGAAGGGCAGTACTGAGGGAGTGCTGCACTATCAGAAGAGCAGTACTGAGGGAGTGCTGCACTATCAGAAGGGCAGTACTGAGGGAGAGCTGCACTATCAGAAGGGCAGTACTGAGGGAGAGCTGCACTATCAGAAGGGCAGTACTGAGGGAGAGCTGCACTATCAGAAGGGCAGTACTGAGGGATGTGCTGCACTATCAGAAGAGCAGTACTGAGGGAGAGCTGCACTATCAGAAGGGCAGTACTGAGGGAGAGCTGAACTATCAGAAGGGCCGTACTGAGGGAGAGCTGCACTATCAGAAGAGCAGTACTGAGCGAGAGCCGCACTATCAGAAGAGCAGTACTGAGGGAGTGCTGCACTATCAGAAGGGCAGTACTGAGGGAGAGCTGCACTATCAGAAGGGCAGTACTGAGGGAGTGCTGCACTATCAGAAGAGCAGTACTGAGGGAGAGCTGAACTATCAGAAGGGCCGTACTGAGGGAGAGCTGCACTATCAGAAGAGCAGTACTGAGCGAGAGCCGCACTATCAGAAGAGCAGTACTGAGGGAGTGCTGCACTATCAGAAGGGCAGTACTGAGGGAAAGCTGCACTATCAGAAGGGCAGTACTGAGGGAGTGCTGCACTATCAGAAGAGCAGTACTGAGGGAGAGCTGCACTATCAGAAGGGCAGTACTGAGGGAGAGCTGCACTATCGGAAGGGCATGACTGAGGGAGAGCTGCACTATCAGAAGGGCAGTACTGAGGGAGTGCTGCACTATCAGAAGGGCAGCACTGAGGGAGAGCTGCACTATCAGAAGGGCAGCACTGAGGGAGAGCTGCACTATCAGAAGGGCAGTACTGAGGGAGAGCTGCACTATCAGAAGGGCAGTACTGAGGGAGAGCTGCACTATCGGAAGGGCATGACTGAGCGAGAGCTGCACTATCAGAAGGGCAGTACTGAGGGAGTGCTGCACTATCAGAAGGGCAGCACTGAGGGAGAGCTGCACTATCAGAAGGGCAGTACTGAGGGAGAGCTGCACTATCAGATGAGCAGTACTGAGGGACAGCTGCACTATCAGAAGGGCAGTACTGAGGGAGTGCTGCACTATCAGAAGAGCAGTACTGAGGGAGTGCTGCACTATCAGAAGGGCAGTACTGAGGGAGAGCTGCACTATCAGAAGGGCAGTACTGAGGGAGTGCTGCACTATCAGAAGGGCAGTACTGAGGGAGAGCTGCACTATCAGAAGGGCAGTACTGAGGGAGTGCTGCACTATCAGAAGGGCAGGACTGAGGGAGACCTGCACTATCAGAAAGGCAGTACTGAGGGAGTTCTGCACTATCAGAAGGGCAGTACTGAGGGAGTGCTGCACTATCAGAAGGGCAGTACTGAGGGAGAGCTGCACTATCAGAAGAGCAGGACTGAGGGAGAGCTGCACTATCAGAAGAGCAGGACTGAGGGAGAGCTGCACTATCAGAAGGGCAGTACTGATGGAGTGCTGCACTATCAGAAGGGCAGTACTGAGGGAGTGCTGCACTATCAGAAGGGCAGTACTGAGGGAGTTCTGCACTATCAGAAGAGCAGGACTGAGGGAGAGCTGCACTATCAGAAGGGCAGTACTGATGGAGTGCTGCACTATCAGAAGGGCAGTACTGAGGGAGTGCTGCACTATCAGAAGAGCAGGACTGAGGGAGAGCTGCACTATCAGAAGGGCAGTACTGAGGGAGTGCTGCACTATCAGAAGGGCAGTACTGAGGGAGAGCTGCACTTTCAGAAGGGCAGTACTGATGGAGTGCTGCACTATCAGAAGGGCAGTACTGAGGGAGTGCTGCACTATCAGAAGGGCAGTACTGAGGGAGAGCTGCACTATCAGAAGGGCAGTACTGATGGAGTGCTGCACTATCAGAAGGGCAGTACTGAGGGAGAGCTGCACCATCAGAAGAGCAGTACTGAGGGAGTGCTGCACTATCAGAAGGGCAGCACTGAGGGAGAGCTGCACTATCAGAAGGGCAGTACTGAGGGAGAGCTGCACTTTCAGAAGGGCAGTACTGATGGAGTGCTGCACTATCAGAAGGGCAGTACTGAGGGAGAGCTGCACTAGCAGAAGGGCAGTACTGAGGGAGAGCTGCACTATCAGAAGGGCAGTACTGATGGAGTGCTGCACTATCAGAAGGGCAGTACTGAGGGAGAGCTGCACTATCAGAAGGGCAGTACTGAGGGAGAGCTGCACTATCAGAAGGGCAGTACTGAGGGAGTGCTGCACTATCAGAAGGGCAGTACTGAGGGAGAGCTGCACTATCAGAAGGGCAGTACTGAGGGAGAGCTGCACTATCAGAAGGGCCGTACTGATGGAGTGCTGCACTATCAGAAGGGCAGTACTGAGGGAGAGCTGCACGATCAGAAGAGCCGTACTGAGGGAGAGCTGAACTATCAGAAGGGCAGTACTGAGGGAGAGCTGCACTATCAGAAGGGCAGTACTGATGGAGTGCTGCACTATCAGAAGAGCAGTACTGAGGGAGTGCTGCACTATCAGAAGGGCACTACTGAGGGAGTGCTGCACTATCAGAAGAGCAGTACTGAGGGAGTGCTGCACTATCAGAAGGGCACTACTGAGGGAGTGCTGCACTATCAGAAGAGCAGTACTGAGGGAGTGCTGCACTATCGGAAGAGCAGTACTGAGGGTGGGCTGCACTATCAGAAGAGCAGTACTGAGGGAGTGCTGCACTATCAGAAGAGCAGTACTGAGGGAGTGCTGCACTATCAGAAGGGCAGTACTGAGGGAGAGCTGCGCTATCAGAAGGGCAGTACTGAGGGAGAGCTGCACTATCAGAAGGGCAGTACTGAGGGAGTGCTGCACTATCAGAAGAGCAGTACTGAGGGAGTGCTGCACTATCAGAAGGGCAGTACTGAGGGAGAGCTGCACTATCAGAAGGGCAGTACTGAGGGAGTGCTGCACTATCAGAAGAGCAGTACTGAGGGAGTGCTGCACTATCAGAAGGGCAGTACTGAGGGAGTGCTGCACTATCAGAAGAGCAGTACTGAGGGAGAGCTGCACTGTCAGAAGGGCCGTACTGAGGGAGGGCTGCACTATCAGAAGAGCAGTACTGAGGGAGTGCTGCACTATCAGAAGGGCAGTACTGAGGGAGTGCTGCACTATCAGAAGAGCAGTACTGAGGGAGTGCTGCACTATCAGAAGGGCAGTACTGAGGGAGTGCTGCACTATCAGAAGAGCAGTACTGAGGGAGAGCTGCACTGTCAGAAGGGCCGTACTGAGGGAGAGCTGAACTATCAGAAGGGCCGTACTGAGGGAGAGCTGCACTATCAGAAGAGCAGTACTGAGGGAGTGCTGCACTATCAGAAGAGCAGTACTGAGGGAGTGCTGCACTATCAGAAGGGCAGTACTGAGGGAGAGCTGCACTATCAGAAGGGCAGTACTGAGGGAGAGCTGCACTATCAGAAGGGCAGTACTGAGGGAGTGCTGCACTATCAGAAGGGCAGTACTGAGGGAGAGCTGCACTATCAGAAGGGCAGTACTGAGGGAGAGCTGCACTATCAGAAGGGCAGTACTGAGGGAGAGCTGCACTATCAGAAGGGCAGTACTGAGGGAGAGCTGCACTATCAGAAGGGCAGTACTGAGGGAGAGCTGCACTATCAGAAGGGCAGTACTGAGGGAGTGCTGCACTATCAGAAGGGCAGTACTGAGGGAGTGCTGCACTATCAGAAGGGCAGTACTGAGGGAGTGCTGCACTATCAGAAGAGCAGTACTGAGGGAGTGCTGCACTATCAGAAGGGCAGTACTGAGGGAGAGCTGCACTATCAGAAGGGCAGTACTGAGGGAGAGCTGCACTATCAGAAGAGCAGTACTGAGGGAGTGCTGCACTATCAGAAGGGCAGTACTGAGGGAGAGCTGCACTATCAGAAGGGCAGTACTGAGGGAGAGCTGCACTATCAGAAGGGCAGTACTGAGGGAGTGCTGCACTATCAGAAGGGCAGTACTGAGGGAGAGCTGAACTATCAGAAGGGCCGTACTGAGGGAGAGCTGCACTATCAGAAGAGCAGTACTGAGCGAGAGCCGCACTATCAGAAGAGCAGTACTGAGGGAGTGCTGCACTATCAGAAGGGCAGTACTGAGGGAGAGCTGCACTATCAGAAGGGCAGTACTGAGGGAGTGCTGCACTATCAGAAGAGCAGTACTGAGGGAGAGCTGAACTATCAGAAGGGCCGTACTGAGGGAGAGCTGCACTATCAGAAGAGCAGTACTGAGCGAGAGCCGCACTATCAGAAGAGCAGTACTGAGGGAGTGCTGCACTATCAGAAGGGCAGTACTGAGGGAGAGCTGCACTATCAGAAGGGCAGTACTGAGGGAGTGCTGCACTATCAGAAGAGCAGTACTGAGGGAGAGCTGCACTATCAGAAGGGCAGTACTGAGGGAGAGCTGCACTATCGGAAGGGCATGACTGAGGGAGAGCTGCACTATCAGAAGGGCAGTACTGAGGGAGTGCTGCACTATCAGAAGGGCAGCACTGAGGGAGAGCTGCACTTTCAGAAGGGCAGTACTGATGGAGTGCTGCACTATCAGAAGGGCAGTACTGAGGGAGTGCTGCACTATCAGAAGGGCAGTACTGAGGGAGAGCTGCACTATCAGAAGGGCAGTACTGAGGGAGTGCTGCACTATCAGAAGGGCAGGACTGAGGGAGACCTGCACTATCAGAAAGGCAGTACTGAGGGAGTTCTGCACTATCAGAAGGGCAGTACTGAGGGAGTGCTGCACTATCAGAAGGGCAGTACTGAGGGAGAGCTGCACTATCAGAAGAGCAGGACTGAGGGAGAGCTGCACTATCAGAAGGGCCGTACTGAGGGAGAGCTGCACTATCAGAAGAGCAGGACTGAGGGAGAGCTGCACTATCAGAAGGGCAGTACTGAGGGAGTGCTGCACTATCAGAAGGGCAGTACTGAGGGAGAGCTGCACTTTCAGAAGGGCAGTACTGATGGAGTGCTGCACTATCAGAAGGGCAGTACTGAGGGAGTGCTGCACTATCAGAAGGGCAGTACTGAGGGAGAGCTGCACTATCAGAAGGGCAGTACTGATGGAGTGCTGCACTATCAGAAGGGCAGTACTGAGGGAGAGCTGCACCATCAGAAGAGCAGTACTGAGGGAGTGCTGCACTATCAGAAGGGCAGCACTGAGGGAGAGCTGCACTATCAGAAGGGCAGTACTGAGGGAGAGCTGCACTTTCAGAAGGGCAGTACTGATGGAGTGCTGCACTATCAGAAGGGCAGTACTGAGGGAGAGCTGCACTATCAGAAGGGCAGTACTGAGGGCGAGCTGCACTATCAGAAGGGCAGTACTGATGGAGTGCTGCACTATCAGAAGGGCAGTACTGAGGGAGTGCTGCACTATCAGAAGGGCAGTACTGAGGGAGAGCTGCACTATCAGAAGGGCAGTACTGAGGGAGAGCTGCACTATCAGAAGGGCCGTACTGATGGAGTGCTGCACTATCAGAAGGGCAGTACTGAGGGAGAGCTGCACGATCAGAAGGGCAGTACTGAGGGAGAGCTGCACTATCAGAAGGGCAGTACTGAGGGAGAGCTGCACGATCAGAAGAGCAGTACTGATGGAGTGCTGCACTATCAGAAGGGCAGTACTGAGGGAGAGCTGCACTATCAGAAGGGCAGTACTGAGGGAGAGCTGCACTGTCAGAAGGGCAGTACTGAGGGAGTGCTGCACTATCAGAAGAGCAGTACTGAGGGAGTGCTGCACTATCAGAAGGGCAGTACTGAGGGAGAGCTGCACTATCAGAAGGGCAGTACTGAGGGAGAGCTGCACTATCAGAAGGGCAGTACTGATGGAGTGCTGCACTATCAGAAGGGCAGTACTGAGGGAGAGCTGAACTATCAGAAGGGCAGTACTGAGGGAGAGCTGCACTATCAGAAGAGCAGTACTGAGGGAGTGCTGCACTATCAGAAGGGCACTACTGAGGGAGTGCTGCACTATCAGAAGAGCAGTACTGAGGGAGAGCTGCACTATCAGAAGGGCAGTACTGAGGGAGAGCTGCACTATCAGAAGGGCAGTACTGAGGGAGAGCTGCACTGTCAGAAGGGCCGTACTGAGGGAGAGCTGAACTATCAGAAGGGCCGTACTGAGGGAGAGCTGCACTATCAGAAGGGCAGTACTGAGGGTGGGCTGCACTATCAGAAGAGCAGTACTGAGGGAGTGCTGCACTATCAGAAGAGCAGTACTGAGGGAGTGCTGCACTATCAGAAGGGCAGTACTGAGGGAGAGCTGCACTATCAGAAGGGCAGTACTGAGGGAGAGCTGCACTATCAGAAGGGCAGTACTGAGGGAGAGCTGCACTATCAGAAGGACAGTACTGAGGGAAAGCTGCACTATCAGAAGGGCAGTACTGAGGGAGAGCTGCACTATCAGAAGGGCAGTACTGAGGGAGAGCTGCACTATCAGAAGGGCAGTACTGAGGGAGTGCTGCACTATCAGAAGAGCAGTACTGAGGGAGTGCTGCACTATCAGAAGGGCAGTACTGAGGGAGAGCTGCACTATCAGAAGGGCAGTACTGAGGGAGAGCTGCACTATCAGAAGGGCAGTACTGAGGGAGAGCTGCACTATCAGAAGGGCAGTACTGAGGGAGAGCTGCACTATCAGAAGGGCAGTACTGAGGGAGAGCTGCACTATCAGAAGAGCAGTACTGAGCGAGAGCCGCACTATCAGAAGAGCAGTACTGAGGGAGTGCTGCACTATCAGAAGGGCAGTACTGAGGGAGAGCTGCACTGTCAGAAGGGCCGTACTGAGGGAGAGCTGAACTATCAGAAGGGCAGTACTGAGGGAGTGCTGCACTATCAGAAGGGCAGTACTGAGGGAGAGCTGCACTGTCAGAAGGGCCGTACTGAGGGAGAGCTGAACTATCAGAAGGGCAGTACTGAGGGAGTGCTGCACTATCAGAAGGGCAGTACTGAGGGAGAGCTGCACTGTCAGAAGGGCCGTACTGAGGGAGAGCTGAACTATCAGAAGGGCAGTACTGAGGGAGAGCTGAACTATCAGAAGGGCAGTACTGAGGGAGTGCTGCACTATCAGAAGAGCAGTACTGAGGGAGTGCTGCACTATCAGAAGAGCAGTACTGAGGGAGAGCTGCACTGTCAGAAGGGCCGTACTGAGGGAGGGCTGCACTATCAGAAGAGCAGTACTGAGGGAGTGCTGCACTATCAGAAGGGCAGTACTGAGGGAGTGCTGCACTATCAGAAGAGCAGTACTGAGGGAGTGCTGCACTATCAGAAGGGCAGTACTGAGGGAGTGCTGCACTATCAGAAGAGCAGTACTGAGGGAGAGCTGCACTGTCAGAAGGGCCGTACTGAGGGAGAGCTGAACTATCAGAAGGGCCGTACTGAGGGAGAGCTGCACTATCAGAAGAGCAGTACTGAGGGAGTGCTGCACTATCAGAAGAGCAGTACTGAGGGAGTGCTGCACTATCAGAAGGGCAGTACTGAGGGAGAGCTGCACTATCAGAAGGGCAGTACTGAGGGAGAGCTGCACTATCAGAAGGGCAGTACTGAGGGAGTGCTGCACTATCAGAAGGGCAGTACTGAGGGAGAGCTGCACTATCAGAAGGGCAGTACTGAGGGAGAGCTGCACTATCAGAAGGGCAGTACTGAGGGAGAGCTGCACTATCAGAAGGGCAGTACTGAGGGAGAGCTGCACTATCAGAAGGGCAGTACTGAGGGAGAGCTGCACTATCAGAAGGGCAGTACTGAGGGAGAGCTGCACTATCAGAAGGGCAGTACTGAGGGAGAGCTGCACTATCAGAAGGGCAGTACTGAGGGAGTGCTGCACTATCAGAAGGGCAGTACTGAGGGAGAGCTGCACTATCAGAAGGGCAGTACTGAGGGAGTGCTGCACTATCAGAAGGGCAGTACTGAGGGAGTGCTGCACTATCAGAAGGGCAGTACTGAGGGAGTGCTGCACTATCAGAAGAGCAGTACTGAGGGAGTGCTGCACTATCAGAAGGGCAGTACTGAGGGAGAGCTGCACTATCAGAAGGGCAGTACTGAGGGAGAGCTGCACTATCAGAAGGGCAGTACTGAGGGAGTGCTGCACTATCAGAAGGGCAGTACTGAGGGAGAGCTGAACTATCAGAAGGGCCGTACTGAGGGAGAGCTGCACTATCAGAAGAGCAGTACTGAGCGAGAGCCGCACTATCAGAAGAGCAGTACTGAGGGAGTGCTGCACTATCAGAAGGGCAGTACAGAGGGAGAGCTGCACTATCAGAAGGGCAGTACTGAGGGAGTGCTGCACTATCAGAAGAGCAGTACTGAGGGAGAGCTGAACTATCAGAAGGGCCGTACTGAGGGAGAGCTGCACTATCAGAAGAGCAGTACTGAGCGAGAGCCGCACTATCAGAAGAGCAGTACTGAGGGAGTGCTGCACTATCAGAAGGGCAGTACTGAGGGAGAGCTGCACTATCAGAAGGGCAGTACTGAGGGAGTGCTGCACTATCAGAAGAGCAGTACTGAGGGAGAGCTGCACTATCAGAAGGGCAGTACTGAGGGAGAGCTGCACTATCGGAAGGGCATGACTGAGGGAGAGCTGCACTATCAGAAGGGCAGTACTGAGGGAGTGCTGCACTATCAGAAGGGCAGCACTGAGGGAGAGCTGCACTTTCAGAAGGGCAGTACTGATGGAGTGCTGCACTATCAGAAGGGCAGTACTGAGGGAGTGCTGCACTATCAGAAGGGCAGTACTGAGGGAGAGCTGCACTATCAGAAGGGCAGTACTGAGGGAGTGCTGCACTATCAGAAGGGCAGGACTGAGGGAGACCTGCACTATCAGAAATGCAGTACTGAGGGAGTTCTGCACTATCAGAAGGGCAGTACTGAGGGAGTGCTGCACTATCAGAAGGGCAGTACTGAGGGAGAGCTGCACTATCAGAAGAGCAGGACTGAGGGAGAGCTGCACTATCAGAAGGGCCGTACTGAGGGAGAGCTGCACTATCAGAAGAGCAGGACTGAGGGAGAGCTGCACTATCAGAAGGGCAGTACTGAGGGAGTGCTGCACTATCAGAAGGGCAGTACTGAGGGAGAGCTGCACTTTCAGAAGGGCAGTACTGATGGAGTGCTGCACTATCAGAAGGGCAGTACTGAGGGAGTGCTGCACTATCAGAAGGGCAGTACTGAGGGAGAGCTGCACTATCAGAAGGGCAGTACTGATGGAGTGCTGCACTATCAGAAGGGCAGTACTGAGGGAGAGCTGCACCATCAGAAGAGCAGTACTGAGGGAGTGCTGCACTATCAGAAGGGCAGCACTGAGGGAGAGCTGCACTATCAGAAGGGCAGTACTGAGGGAGAGCTGCACTTTCAGAAGGGCAGTACTGATGGAGTGCTGCACTATCAGAAGGGCAGTACTGAGGGAGAGCTGCACTATCAGAAGGGCAGTACTGAGGGCGAGCTGCACTATCAGAAGGGCAGTACTGATGGAGTGCTGCACTATCAGAAGGGCAGTACTGAGGGAGTGCTGCACTATCAGAAGGGCAGTACTGAGGGAGAGCTGCACTATCAGAAGGGCAGTACTGAGGGAGAGCTGCACTATCAGAAGGGCCGTACTGATGGAGTGCTGCACTATCAGAAGGGCAGTACTGAGGGAGAGCTGCACGATCAGAAGGGCAGTACTGAGGGAGAGCTGCACTATCAGAAGGGCAGTACTGAGGGAGAGCTGCACGATCAGAAGAGCAGTACTGATGGAGTGCTGCACTATCAGAAGGGCAGTACTGAGGGAGAGCTGCACTATCAGAAGGGCAGTACTGAGGGAGAGCTGCACTATCAGAAGGGCAGTACTGAGGGAGAGCTGCACTATCAGAAGGGCAGTACTGATGGAGTGCTGCACTATCAGAAGGGCAGTACTGAGGGAGAGCTGAACTATCAGAAGGGCAGTACTGAGGGAGAGCTGCACTATCAGAAGAGCAGTACTGAGGGAGTGCTGCACTATCAGAAGGGCACTACTGAGGGAGTGCTGCACTATCAGAAGAGCAGTACTGAGGGAGAGCTGCACTATCAGAAGGGCAGTACTGAGGGAGAGCTGCACTATCAGAAGGGCAGTACTGAGGGAGAGCTGCACTGTCAGAAGGGCCGTACTGAGGGAGAGCTGAACTATCAGAAGGGCCGTACTGAGGGAGAGCTGCACTATCAGAAGGGCAGTACTGAGGGTGGGCTGCACTATCAGAAGAGCAGTACTGAGGGAGTGCTGCACTATCAGAAGAGCAGTACTGAGGGAGTGCTGCACTATCAGAAGGGCAGTACTGAGGGAGAGCTGCACTATCAGAAGGGCAGTACTGAGGGAGAGCTGCACTATCAGAAGGGCAGTACTGAGGGAGAGCTGCACTATCAGAAGGACAGTACTGAGGGAAAGCTGCACTATCAGAAGGGCAGTACTGAGGGAGAGCTGCACTATCAGAAGGGCAGTACTGAGGGAGAGCTGCACTATCAGAAGGGCAGTACTGAGGGAGTGCTGCACTATCAGAAGAGCAGTACTGAGGGAGTGCTGCACTATCAGAAGGGCAGTACTGAGGGAGAGCTGCACTATCAGAAGGGCAGTACTGAGGGAGAGCTGCACTATCAGAAGGGCAGTACTGAGGGAGAGCTGCACTATCAGAAGGGCAGTACTGAGGGAGAGCTGCACTATCAGAAGGGCAGTACTGAGGGAGAGCTGCACTATCAGAAGAGCAGTACTGAGCGAGAGCCGCACTATCAGAAGAGCAGTACTGAGGGAGTGCTGCACTATCAGAAGGGCAGTACTGAGGGAGAGCTGCACTGTCAGAAGGGCCGTACTGAGGGAGAACTGAACTATCAGAAGGGCAGTACTGAGGGAGTGCTGCACTATCAGAAGGGCAGTACTGAGGGAGAGCTGCACTGTCAGAAGGGCCGTACTGAGGGAGAGCTGAACTATCAGAAGGGCAGTACTGAGGGAGTGCTGCACTATCAGAAGGGCAGTACTGAGGGAGAGCTGCACTGTCAGAAGGGCCGTACTGAGGGAGAGCTGAACTATCAGAAGGGCAGTACTGAGGGAGAGCTGAACTATCAGAAGGGCAGTACTGAGGGAGTGCTGCACTATCAGAAGAGCAGTACTGAGGGAGTGCTGCACTATCAGAAGAGCAGTACTGAGGGAGAGCTGCACTGTCAGAAGGGCCGTACTGAGGGAGGGCTGCACTATCAGAAGAGCAGTACTGAGGGAGTGCTGCACTATCAGAAGGGCAGTACTGAGGGAGTGCTGCACTATCAGAAGAGCAGTACTGAGGGAGTGCTGCACTATCAGAAGGGCAGTACTGAGGGAGTGCTGCACTATCAGAAGAGCAGTACTGAGGGAGAGCTGCACTGTCAGAAGGGCCGTACTGAGGGAGAGCTGAACTATCAGAAGGGCCGTACTGAGGGAGAGCTGCACTATCAGAAGAGCAGTACTGAGGGAGTGCTGCACTATCAGAAGAGCAGTACTGAGGGAGTGCTGCACTATCAGAAGGGCAGTACTGAGGGAGAGCTGCACTATCAGAAGGGCAGTACTGAGGGAGAGCTGCACTATCAGAAGGGCAGTACTGAGGGAGTGCTGCACTATCAGAAGGGCAGTACTGAGGGAGAGCTGCACTATCAGAAGGGCAGTACTGAGGGAGAGCTGCACTATCAGAAGGGCAGTACTGAGGGAGTGCTGCACTATCAGAAGGGCAGTACTGAGGGAGAGCTGCACTATCAGAAGGGCAGTACTGAGGGAGAGCTGCACTATCAGAAGGGCAGTACTGAGGGAGAGCTGCACTATCAGAAGGGCAGTACTGAGGGAGAGCTGCACTATCAGAAGGGCAGTACTGAGGGAGAGCTGCACTATCAGAAGGGCAGTACTGAGGGAGTGCTGCACTATCAGAAGGGCAGTACTGAGGGAGTGCTGCACTATCAGAAGGGCAGTACTGAGGGAGTGCTGCACTATCAGAAGAGCAGTACTGAGGGAGTGCTGCACTATCAGAAGGGCAGTACTGAGGGAGAGCTGCACTATCAGAAGGGCAGTACTGAGGGAGAGCTGCACTATCAGAAGAGCAGTACTGAGGGAGTGCTGCACTATCAGAAGGGCAGTACTGAGGGAGAGCTGCACTATCAGAAGGGCAGTACTGAGGGAGAGCTGCACTATCAGAAGGGCAGTACTGAGGGAGTGCTGCACTATCAGAAGGGCAGTACTGAGGGAGAGCTGAACTATCAGAAGGGCCGTACTGAGGGAGAGCTGCACTATCAGAAGAGCAGTACTGAGCGAGAGCCGCACTATCAGAAGAGCAGTACTGAGGGAGTGCTGCACTATCAGAAGGGCAGTACTGAGGGAGAGCTGCACTATCAGAAGGGCAGTACTGAGGGAGTGCTGCACTATCAGAAGAGCAGTACTGAGGGAGAGCTGAACTATCAGAAGGGCCGTACTGAGGGAGAGCTGCACTATCAGAAGAGCAGTACTGAGCGAGAGCCGCACTATCAGAAGAGCAGTACTGAGGGAGTGCTGCACTATCAGAAGGGCAGTACTGAGGGAGAGCTGCACTATCAGAAGGGCAGTACTGAGGGAGTGCTGCACTATCAGAAGAGCAGTACTGAGGGAGAGCTGCACTATCAGAAGGGCAGTACTGAGGGAGAGCTGCACTATCGGAAGGGCATGACTGAGGGAGAGCTGCACTATCAGAAGGGCAGTACTGAGGGAGTGCTGCACTATCAGAAGGGCAGCACTGAGGGAGAGCTGCACTTTCAGAAGGGCAGTACTGATGGAGTGCTGCACTATCAGAAGGGCAGTACTGAGGGAGTGCTGCACTATCAGAAGGGCAGTACTGAGGGAGAGCTGCACTATCAGAAGGGCAGTACTGAGGGAGTGCTGCACTATCAGAAGGGCAGGACTGAGGGAGACCTGCACTATCAGAAAGGCAGTACTGAGGGAGTTCTGCACTATCAGAAGGGCAGTACTGAGGGAGTGCTGCACTATCAGAAGGGCAGTACTGAGGGAGAGCTGCACTATCAGAAGAGCAGGACTGAGGGAGAGCTGCACTATCAGAAGGGCCGTACTGAGGGAGAGCTGCACTATCAGAAGAGCAGGACTGAGGGAGAGCTGCACTATCAGAAGGGCAGTACTGAGGGAGTGCTGCACTATCAGAAGGGCAGTACTGAGGGAGAGCTGCACTTTCAGAAGGGCAGTACTGATGGAGTGCTGCACTATCAGAAGGGCAGTACTGAGGGAGTGCTGCACTATCAGAAGGGCAGTACTGAGGGAGAGCTGCACTATCAGAAGGGCAGTACTGATGGAGTGCTGCACTATCAGAAGGGCAGTACTGAGGGAGAGCTGCACCATCAGAAGAGCAGTACTGAGGGAGTGCTGCACTATCAGAAGGGCAGCACTGAGGGAGAGCTGCACTATCAGAAGGGCAGTACTGAGGGAGAGCTGCACTTTCAGAAGGGCAGTACTGATGGAGTGCTGCACTATCAGAAGGGCAGTACTGAGGGAGAGCTGCACTATCAGAAGGGCAGTACTGAGGGCGAGCTGCACTATCAGAAGGGCAGTACTGATGGAGTGCTGCACTATCAGAAGGGCAGTACTGAGGGAGTGCTGCACTATCAGAAGGGCAGTACTGAGGGAGAGCTGCACTATCAGAAGGGCAGTACTGAGGGAGAGCTGCACTATCAGAAGGGCCGTACTGATGGAGTGCTGCACTATCAGAAGGGCAGTACTGAGGGAGAGCTGCACGATCAGAAGGGCAGTACTGAGGGAGAGCTGCACTATCAGAAGGGCAGTACTGAGGGAGAGCTGCACGATCAGAAGAGCAGTACTGATGGAGTGCTGCACTATCAGAAGGGCAGTACTGAGGGAGAGCTGCACTATCAGAAGGGCAGTACTGAGGGAGAGCTGCACTGTCAGAAGGGCAGTACTGAGGGAGTGCTGCACTATCAGAAGAGCAGTACTGAGGGAGTGCTGCACTATCAGAAGGGCAGTACTGAGGGAGAGCTGCACTATCAGAAGGGCAGTACTGAGGGAGAGCTGCACTATCAGAAGGGCAGTACTGATGGAGTGCTGCACTATCAGAAGGGCAGTACTGAGGGAGAGCTGAACTATCAGAAGGGCAGTACTGAGGGAGAGCTGCACTATCAGAAGAGCAGTACTGAGGGAGTGCTGCACTATCAGAAGGGCACTACTGAGGGAGTGCTGCACTATCAGAAGAGCAGTACTGAGGGAGAGCTGCACTATCAGAAGGGCAGTACTGAGGGAGAGCTGCACTATCAGAAGGGCAGTACTGAGGGAGAGCTGCACTGTCAGAAGGGCCGTACTGAGGGAGAGCTGAACTATCAGAAGGGCCGTACTGAGGGAGAGCTGCACTATCAGAAGGGCAGTACTGAGGGTGGGCTGCACTATCAGAAGAGCAGTACTGAGGGAGTGCTGCACTATCAGAAGAGCAGTACTGAGGGAGTGCTGCACTATCAGAAGGGCAGTACTGAGGGAGAGCTGCACTATCAGAAGGGCAGTACTGAGGGAGAGCTGCACTATCAGAAGGGCAGTACTGAGGGAGAGCTGCACTATCAGAAGGACAGTACTGAGGGAAAGCTGCACTATCAGAAGGGCAGTACTGAGGGAGAGCTGCACTATCAGAAGGGCAGTACTGAGGGAGAGCTGCACTATCAGAAGGGCAGTACTGAGGGAGTGCTGCACTATCAGAAGAGCAGTACTGAGGGAGTGCTGCACTATCAGAAGGGCAGTACTGAGGGAGAGCTGCACTATCAGAAGGGCAGTACTGAGGGAGAGCTGCACTATCAGAAGGGCAGTACTGAGGGAGAGCTGCACTATCAGAAGGGCAGTACTGAGGGAGAGCTGCACTATCAGAAGGGCAGTACTGAGGGAGAGCTGCACTATCAGAAGAGCAGTACTGAGCGAGAGCCGCACTATCAGAAGAGCAGTACTGAGGGAGTGCTGCACTATCAGAAGGGCAGTACTGAGGGAGAGCTGCACTGTCAGAAGGGCCGTACTGAGGGAGAGCTGAACTATCAGAAGGGCAGTACTGAGGGAGTGCTGCACTATCAGAAGGGCAGTACTGAGGGAGAGCTGCACTGTCAGAAGGGCCGTACTGAGGGAGAGCTGAACTATCAGAAGGGCAGTACTGAGGGAGTGCTGCACTATCAGAAGGGCAGTACTGAGGGAGAGCTGCACTGTCAGAAGGGCCGTACTGAGGGAGAGCTGAACTATCAGAAGGGCAGTACTGAGGGAGAGCTGAACTATCAGAAGGGCAGTACTGAGGGAGTGCTGCACTATCAGAAGAGCAGTACTGAGGGAGTGCTGCACTATCAGAAGAGCAGTACTGAGGGAGAGCTGCACTGTCAGAAGGGCCGTACTGAGGGAGGGCTGCACTATCAGAAGAGCAGTACTGAGGGAGTGCTGCACTATCAGAAGGGCAGTACTGAGGGAGTGCTGCACTATCAGAAGAGCAGTACTGAGGGAGTGCTGCACTATCAGAAGGGCAGTACTGAGGGAGTGCTGCACTATCAGAAGAGCAGTACTGAGGGAGAGCTGCACTGTCAGAAGGGCCGTACTGAGGGAGAGCTGAACTATCAGAAGGGCCGTACTGAGGGAGAGCTGCACTATCAGAAGAGCAGTACTGAGGGAGTGCTGCACTATCAGAAGAGCAGTACTGAGGGAGTGCTGCACTATCAGAAGGGCAGTACTGAGGGAGAGCTGCACTATCAGAAGGGCAGTACTGAGGGAGAGCTGCACTATCAGAAGGGCAGTACTGAGGGAGTGCTGCACTATCAGAAGGGCAGTACTGAGGGAGAGCTGCACTATCAGAAGGGCAGTACTGAGGGAGAGCTGCACTATCAGAAGGGCAGTACTGAGGGAGAGCTGCACTATCAGAAGGGCAGTACTGAGGGAGAGCTGCACTATCAGAAGGGCAGTACTGAGGGAGAGCTGCACTATCAGAAGGGCAGTACTGAGGGAGAGCTGCACTATCAGAAGGGCAGTACTGAGGGAGAGCTGCACTATCAGAAGGGCAGTACTGAGGGAGTGCTGCACTATCAGAAGGGCAGTACTGAGGGAGAGCTGCACTATCAGAAGGGCAGTACTGAGGGAGTGCTGCACTATCAGAAGGGCAGTACTGAGGGAGTGCTGCACTATCAGAAGGGCAGTACTGAGGGAGTGCTGCACTATCAGAAGAGCAGTACTGAGGGAGTGCTGCACTATCAGAAGGGCAGTACTGAGGGAGAGCTGCACTATCAGAAGGGCAGTACTGAGGGAGAGCTGCACTATCAGAAGGGCAGTACTGAGGGAGTGCTGCACTATCAGAAGGGCAGTACTGAGGGAGAGCTGAACTATCAGAAGGGCCGTACTGAGGGAGAGCTGCACTATCAGAAGAGCAGTACTGAGCGAGAGCCGCACTATCAGAAGAGCAGTACTGAGGGAGTGCTGCACTATCAGAAGGGCAGTACAGAGGGAGAGCTGCACTATCAGAAGGGCAGTACTGAGGGAGTGCTGCACTATCAGAAGAGCAGTACTGAGGGAGAGCTGAACTATCAGAAGGGCCGTACTGAGGGAGAGCTGCACTATCAGAAGAGCAGTACTGAGCGAGAGCCGCACTATCAGAAGAGCAGTACTGAGGGAGTGCTGCACTATCAGAAGGGCAGTACTGAGGGAGAGCTGCACTATCAGAAGGGCAGTACTGAGGGAGTGCTGCACTATCAGAAGAGCAGTACTGAGGGAGAGCTGCACTATCAGAAGGGCAGTACTGAGGGAGAGCTGCACTATCGGAAGGGCATGACTGAGGGAGAGCTGCACTATCAGAAGGGCAGTACTGAGGGAGTGCTGCACTATCAGAAGGGCAGCACTGAGGGAGAGCTGCACTTTCAGAAGGGCAGTACTGATGGAGTGCTGCACTATCAGAAGGGCAGTACTGAGGGAGTGCTGCACTATCAGAAGGGCAGTACTGAGGGAGAGCTGCACTATCAGAAGGGCAGTACTGAGGGAGTGCTGCACTATCAGAAGGGCAGGACTGAGGGAGACCTGCACTATCAGAAATGCAGTACTGAGGGAGTTCTGCACTATCAGAAGGGCAGTACTGAGGGAGTGCTGCACTATCAGAAGGGCAGTACTGAGGGAGAGCTGCACTATCAGAAGAGCAGGACTGAGGGAGAGCTGCACTATCAGAAGGGCCGTACTGAGGGAGAGCTGCACTATCAGAAGAGCAGGACTGAGGGAGAGCTGCACTATCAGAAGGGCAGTACTGAGGGAGTGCTGCACTATCAGAAGGGCAGTACTGAGGGAGAGCTGCACTTTCAGAAGGGCAGTACTGATGGAGTGCTGCACTATCAGAAGGGCAGTACTGAGGGAGTGCTGCACTATCAGAAGGGCAGTACTGAGGGAGAGCTGCACTATCAGAAGGGCAGTACTGATGGAGTGCTGCACTATCAGAAGGGCAGTACTGAGAGAGAGCTGCACCATCAGAAGAGCAGTACTGAGGGAGTGCTGCACTATCAGAAGGGCAGCACTGAGGGAGAGCTGCACTATCAGAAGGGCAGTACTGAGGGAGAGCTGCACTTTCAGAAGGGCAGTACTGATGGAGTGCTGCACTATCAGAAGGGCAGTACTGAGGGAGAGCTGCACTATCAGAAGGGCAGTACTGAGGGCGAGCTGCACTATCAGAAGGGCAGTACTGATGGAGTGCTGCACTATCAGAAGGGCAGTACTGAGGGAGTGCTGCACTATCAGAAGGGCAGTACTGAGGGAGAGCTGCACTATCAGAAGGGCAGTACTGAGGGAGAGCTGCACTATCAGAAGGGCCGTACTGATGGAGTGCTGCACTATCAGAAGGGCAGTACTGAGGGAGAGCTGCACGATCAGAAGGGCAGTACTGAGGGAGAGCTGCACTATCAGAAGGGCAGTACTGAGGGAGAGCTGCACGATCAGAAGAGCAGTACTGATGGAGTGCTGCACTATCAGAAGGGCAGTACTGAGGGAGAGCTGCACTATCAGAAGGGCAGTACTGAGGGAGAGCTGCACTATCAGAAGGGCAGTACTGAGGGAGAGCTGCACTATCAGAAGGGCAGTACTGATGGAGTGCTGCACTATCAGAAGGGCAGTACTGAGGGAGAGCTGAACTATCAGAAGGGCAGTACTGAGGGAGAGCTGCACTATCAGAAGAGCAGTACTGAGGGAGTGCTGCACTATCAGAAGGGCACTACTGAGGGAGTGCTGCACTATCAGAAGAGCAGTACTGAGGGAGAGCTGCACTATCAGAAGGGCAGTACTGAGGGAGAGCTGCACTATCAGAAGGGCAGTACTGAGGGAGAGCTGCACTGTCAGAAGGGCCGTACTGAGGGAGAGCTGAACTATCAGAAGGGCCGTACTGAGGGAGAGCTGCACTATCAGAAGGGCAGTACTGAGGGTGGGCTGCACTATCAGAAGAGCAGTACTGAGGGAGTGCTGCACTATCAGAAGAGCAGTACTGAGGGAGTGCTGCACTATCAGAAGGGCAGTACTGAGGGAGAGCTGCACTATCAGAAGGGCAGTACTGAGGGAGAGCTGCACTATCAGAAGGGCAGTACTGAGGGAGAGCTGCACTATCAGAAGGACAGTACTGAGGGAAAGCTGCACTATCAGAAGGGCAGTACTGAGGGAGAGCTGCACTATCAGAAGGGCAGTACTGAGGGAGAGCTGCACTATCAGAAGGGCAGTACTGAGGGAGTGCTGCACTATCAGAAGAGCAGTACTGAGGGAGTGCTGCACTATCAGAAGGGCAGTACTGAGGGAGAGCTGCACTATCAGAAGGGCAGTACTGAGGGAGAGCTGCACTATCAGAAGGGCAGTACTGAGGGAGAGCTGCACTATCAGAAGGGCAGTACTGAGGGAGAGCTGCACTATCAGAAGGGCAGTACTGAGGGAGAGCTGCACTATCAGAAGAGCAGTACTGAGCGAGAGCCGCACTATCAGAAGAGCAGTACTGAGGGAGTGCTGCACTATCAGAAGGGCAGTACTGAGGGAGAGCTGCACTGTCAGAAGGGCCGTACTGAGGGAGAGCTGAACTATCAGAAGGGCAGTACTGAGGGAGTGCTGCACTATCAGAAGGGCAGTACTGAGGGAGAGCTGCACTGTCAGAAGGGCCGTACTGAGGGAGAGCTGAACTATCAGAAGGGCAGTACTGAGGGAGTGCTGCACTATCAGAAGGGCAGTACTGAGGGAGAGCTGCACTGTCAGAAGGGCCGTACTGAGGGAGAGCTGAACTATCAGAAGGGCAGTACTGAGGGAGAGCTGAACTATCAGAAGGGCAGTACTGAGGGAGTGCTGCACTATCAGAAGAGCAGTACTGAGGGAGTGCTGCACTATCAGAAGAGCAGTACTGAGGGAGAGCTGCACTGTCAGAAGGGCCGTACTGAGGGAGGGCTGCACTATCAGAAGAGCAGTACTGAGGGAGTGCTGCACTATCAGAAGGGCAGTACTGAGGGAGTGCTGCACTATCAGAAGAGCAGTACTGAGGGAGTGCTGCACTATCAGAAGGGCAGTACTGAGGGAGTGCTGCACTATCAGAAGAGCAGTACTGAGGGAGAGCTGCACTGTCAGAAGGGCCGTACTGAGGGAGAGCTGAACTATCAGAAGGGCCGTACTGAGGGAGAGCTGCACTATCAGAAGAGCAGTACTGAGGGAGTGCTGCACTATCAGAAGAGCAGTACTGAGGGAGTGCTGCACTATCAGAAGGGCAGTACTGAGGGAGAGCTGCACTATCAGAAGGGCAGTACTGAGGGAGAGCTGCACTATCAGAAGGGCAGTACTGAGGGAGTGCTGCACTATCAGAAGGGCAGTACTGAGGGAGAGCTGCACTATCAGAAGGGCAGTACTGAGGGAGAGCTGCACTATCAGAAGGGCAGTACTGAGGGAGAGCTGCACTATCAGAAGGGCAGTACTGAGGGAGAGCTGCACTATCAGAAGGGCAGTACTGAGGGAGAGCTGCACTATCAGAAGGGCAGTACTGAGGGAGAGCTGCACTATCAGAAGGGCAGTACTGAGGGAGTGCTGCACTATCAGAAGGGCAGTACTGAGGGAGAGCTGCACTATCAGAAGGGCAGTACTGAGGGAGAGCTGCACTATCAGAAGGGCAGTACTGAGGGAGAGCTGCACTATCAGAAGGGCAGTACTGAGGGAGAGCTGCACTATCAGAAGGGCAGTACTGAGGGAGTGCTGCACTATCAGAAGAGCAGTACTGAGGGAGTGCTGCACTATCAGAAGGGCAGTACTGAGGGAGAGCTGCACTATCAGAAGGGCAGTACTGAGGGAGAGCTGCACTATCAGAAGGGCAGTACTGAGGGAGAGCTGCACTATCAGAAGGGCAGTACTGAGGGAGAGCTGCACTATCAGAAGGGCAGTACTGAGGGAGAGCTGCACTATCAGAAGGGCAGTACTGAGGGAGAGCTGCACTATCAGAAGGGCAGTACTGAGGGAGAGCTGCACTATCAGAAGGGCAGTACTGAGGGAAAGCTGCACTATCAGAAGGGCAGTACTGAGGGAGAGCTGCACTATCAGAAGGGCAGTACTGAGGGAGAGCTGCACTATCAGAAGGGCAGTACTGAGGGAGTGCTGCACTATCAGAAGGGCAGTACTGAGGGAGAGCTGCACTATCAGAAGGGCAGTACTGAGGGAGAGCTGCACTATCAGAAGGGCAGTACTGAGGGAGAGCTGCACTATCAGAAGGGCAGTACTGAGGGAGAGCTGCACTATCAGAAGGGCAGTACTGAGGGAGAGCTGCACGATCAGAAGGGCAGTACTGAGGGAGAGCCGAACTATCAGAAGGGCAGTACTGAGGGAGAGCTGCACTATCAGAAGGGCAGTACTGAGGGAGTGCTGCACTATCAGAAGAGCAGTACTGAGGGAGAGCTGCACTATCAGAAGGGCAGTACTGAGGGAGAGCTGCACTATCAGAAGGGCAGTACTGAGGGAGGGCTGCACTATCAGAAGAGCAGTACTGAGGGAGAGCTGCACTATCAGAAGGGCAGTACTGAGGGAGAGCTGCACTATCAGAAGGGCAGTACTGAGGGAGAGCTGCACTATCGGAAGGGCATGACTGAGGGAGAGCTGCACTATCGGAAGGGCATGACTGAGGGAGAGCTGCACTATCAGAAGGGCAGTACTGAGGGAGTGCTGCACTATCAGAAGGGCAGCACTGAGGGAGAGCTGCACTATCAGAAGGGCAGCACTGAGGGAGAGCTGCACTATCAGAAGGGCTGTACTGAGGGAGAGCTGCACTATCAGAAGGGCAGTACTGAGGGAGTGCTGCACTATCAGAAGGGCAGTACTGAGGGAGAGCTGCACTATCAGAAGGGCAGTACTGAGGGAGAGCTGCACTATCAGATGAGCAGTACTGAGGGACAGCTGCACTATCAGAAGGGCAGTACTGAGGGAGAGCTGCACTATCAGAACAGCAGTACTGAGGGAGTGCTGCACTATCAGAAGAGCAGTGCTGAGGGTGGGCTGCACTATCAGAAGGGCAGTACTGAGGGAGAGCTGCACTATCAGAACAGCAGTACTGAGGGAGTGCTGCACTATCAGAAGAGCAGTGCTGAGGGTGGGCTGCACTATCAGAAGGGCAGTACTGAGGGAGAGCTGCACTATCAGAACAGCAGTACTGAGGGAGAGCTGCACTATCGGAAGGGCATGACTGAGGGAGAGCTGCACTATCGGAAGGGCATGACTGAGGGAGAGCTGCACTATCAGAAGGGCAGTACTGAGGGAGTGCTGCACTATCAGAAGGGCAGTACTGAGGGAGTGCTGCACTATCAGAAGGGGAGTACTGAGGGAGAGCTGCACTATCAGAAGGGCAGTACTGAGGGAGTGCTGCACTATCAGAAGGGCAGTACTGAGGGAGAGCTGCACTATCAGAAGGGCAGTACTGAGGGAGAGCTGCACTATCAGAAGGGCAGTACTGAGGGAGAGCTGCACTATCAGAAGGGCAGTACTGAGGGAGTGCTGCACTATCAGAAGGGCAGTACTGAGGGAGAGCTGCACTATCAGAAGGGCAGTACTGAGGGAGAGCTGCACTATCAGAAGAGCAGTACTGATGGAGTGCTGCACTATCAGAAGGGCAGTACTGAGGGAGTGCTGCACTATCAGAAGGGCAGTACTGAGGGAGTGCTGCACTATCAGAAGGGCAGTACTGAGGGAGAGCTGCACTATCAGAAGGGCAGTACTGAGGGAGAGCTGCACTATCAGAAGAGCAGTACTGATGGAGTGCTGCACTATCAGAAGGGCAGTACTGAGGGAGTGCTGCACTATCAGAAGGGCAGTACTGAGGGAGTGCTGCACTATCAGAAGGGCAGTACTGAGGGAGAGCTGAACTATCAGAAGGGCCGTACTGAGGGAGAGCTGCACTATCAGAAGAGCAGTACTGATGGAGTGCTGCACTATCAGAAGGGCAGTACTGAGGGAGAGCTGCACTATCAGAAGGGCAGTACTGAGGGAGAGCTGCACTGTCAGAAGGGCCGTACTGAGGGAGAGCTGAACTATCAGAAGGGCAGTACTGAGGGAGAGCTGCACTGTCAGAAGGGCCGTACTGAGGGAGAGCTGAACTATCAGAAGGGCCGTACTGAGGGAGAGGTGCACTATCAGAAGAGCAGTACTGAGGGAGTGCTGCACTATCAGAAGAGCAGTACTGAGGGAGTGCTGCACTATCAGAAGGGCAGTACTGAGGGAGAGCTGCACTATCAGAAGTGCAGTACTGAGGGAGAGCTGCACTATCAGAAGGGCAGTACTGAGGGAGAGCTGCACTATCAGAAGGGCAGTACTGAGGGAGAGCTGCACTATCAGAAGGGCAGTACTGAGGGAGAGCTGCACTATCAGAAGGGCAGTACTGAGGGAGAGCTGCACTATCAGAAGGGCAGTACTGAGGGAGAGCTGCACTATCAGAAGGGCAGTACTGAGGGAAAGCTGCACTATCAGAAGGGCAGTACTGAGGGAGAGCTGCACTATCAGAAGGGCAGTACTGAGGGAGAGCTGCACTATCAGAAGGGCAGTACTGAGGGAGTGCTGCACTATCAGAAGAGCAGTACTGAGGGAGTGCTGCACTATCAGAAGGGCAGTACTGAGGGAGAGCTGCACTATCAGAAGGGCAGTACTGAGGGAGAGCTGCACTATCAGAAGGGCAGTACTGAGGGAGAGCTGCACTATCAGAAGGGCAGTACTGAGGGAGAGCTGCACTATCAGAAGGGCAGTACTGAGGGAGAGCTGCACTATCAGAAGGGCAGTACTGAGGGAGAGCTGCACTATCAGAAGGGTAGTACTGAGGGAGAGCTGCACTATCAGAAGGGCAGTACTGAGGGAGTGCTGCACTATCAGAAGAGCAGTACTGAGGGAGTGCTGCACTATCAGAAGGGCAGTACTGAGGGAGTGCTGCACTATCAGAAGAGCAGTACTGAGGGAGTGCTGCACTATCAGAAGGGCAGTACTGAGGGAGAGCTGCACTATCAGAAGGGCAGTACTGAGGGACAGCTGAACTATCAGAAGGGCCGTACTGAGGGAGAGCTGCACTATCAGAAGAGCAGTACTGAGCGAGAGCCGCACTATCAGAAGAGCAGTACTGAGGGAGTGCTGCACTATCAGAAGGGCAGTACTGAGGGAGAGCTGCACTATCAGAAGGGCAGCACTGAGGGAGTGCTGCACTATCAGAAGGGCAGTACTGAGGGAGAGCTGCACTATCAGAACAGCAGTACTGAGGGAGTGCTGCACTATCAGAAGAGCAGTGCTGAGGGTGGGCTGCACTATCAGAAGGGCAGTACTGAGGGAGAGCTGCACTATCAGAACAGCAGTACTGAGGGAGTTGCTGCACTATCAGAAGGGCAGTACTGAGGGAGTGCTGCACTATCAGAACAGCAGTACTGAGGGAGTGCTGCACTATCAGAAGGGCAGTACTGAGGGAGAGCTGCACTATCAGAACAGCAGTACTGAGGGAGTGCTGCACTATCAGAAGGGCAGTACTGAGGGAGTGCTGCACTATCAGAAGTGCAGTACTGAGGGAGAGCTGCACTATCAGAAGGGCAGCACTGAGGGAGTGCTGCACTATCAGAAGAGCAGTACTGAGGGAGTGCTGCACTATCAGAAGGGCAGTACTGAGGGAGAGCTGCACTATCAGAACAGCAGTACTGAGGGAGTGCTGCACTATCAGAAGGGCAGCACTGAGGGAGTGCTGCACTATCAGAAGAGCAGTACTGAGGGAGTGCTGCACTATCAGAACAGCAGTACTGAGGGAGTGCTGCACTATCAGAAGGGCAGTACTGAGGGAGAGCTGCACTATCAGAACGGCAGTACTGAGGGAGAGCTGCACTATCAGAAGGGCAGTACTGAGGGAGAGCTGCACTATCAGAAGAGCAGTACTGAGGGAGAGCTGCACTATCAGAAGGGCAGTACTGAGGGAATGCTGCACTATATGAAGAGCAGTACTGAGGGAGAGCTGCACTATCAGAAGAGCAGTACTGAGGGAGTGCTGCACTATCAGAAGGGCAGTACTGAGGGAGTGCTGCACTATCAGAAGAGCAGTACTGAGGGAGTGCTGCACTATCAGAAGGGCAGTACTGAGGGAGAGCTGCACTATCAGAAGGGCAGTACTGAGGGAATGCTGCACTATCAGAAGGGCAGTACTGAGGGAGAGCTGCACTATCAGAAGGGCAGTACTGAGGGAGAGCTGCACTATCAGAAGAGCAGTACTGAGGGAGTGCTGCACTATCAGAAGGGCAGTACTGAGGGAGAGCTGCACTATCGGAAGGGCATTACTGAGGGAGAGCTGCACTATCAGAAGAGCAGTACTGAGGGAGTGCTGCACTATCAGAAGGGCAGTACTGAGGGAGTGCTGCACTATCAGAAGGGCAGTACTGAGGGTGGGCTGCACTATCAGAAGGGCAGTACTGAGGGTGGGCTGCACTATCAGAAGGGCAGTACTGAGGGAGTGCTGCACTATCAGAAGGGCCGTACTGAGGGAGAGCTGAACTATCAAGGGCCGTACTGAGGGAGTGCTGCACTATCAGAAGGGCAGTACTGAGGCAGTGCTGCACTATCAGAAGAGCAGTACTGAGGGAGTGCTGCACTATCAGAAGGGCAGTACTGAGGGAGAGCTGCACTATCAGAAGGGCAGTACTGAGGATGGGCTGCACTATCAGAAGGGCAGTACTGAGGGAGAGCTGCACTATCGGAAGGGCAGTACTGAGGGAGTGCTGCACTATCAGAAGGGCCGTACTGAGGGAGAGCTGCACTATCGGAAGAGCATTACTGAGGGAGTGCTGCACTATCAGAAGGGCAGTACTGAGGCAGTGCTGCACTATCAGAAGAGCAGTACTGAGGGAGTGCTGCACTATCAGAAGAGCATTACTGAGGGAGTGCTGCACTATCAGAAGGGCAGTACTGAGGGAGAGCTGCACTATCAGAAGGGCAGTACTGAGGGAGTGCTGCACTATCAGAAGAGCAGTACTGAGGGAGAGCTGCACTATCAGAAGAGCAGTACTGAGGGAGAGCTGAACTATCAGAAGGGCAGTACTGAGGGAGAGCTGCACTATCAGAAGGGCCGTACTGAGGGAGAGCTGCACTATCAGAAGGGCAGTACTGAGGGAGAGCTGCACTATCAGAAGGGCAGTACTGAGGGAGAGCTGCACTATCAGAAGGGCAGTACTGAGGGAGAGCTGCACTATCAGAAGGGCAGTACTGAGGGAGTGCTGCACTATTAGAAGAACAGTACTGAGGGAGAGCTGCACTATCAGAAGAGCAGTACTGAGGGAGAGCTGAACTATCAGAAGAGCAGTACTGAGGGAGTGCTGCACTATCAGAAGAGCAGTACTGAGGGAGAGCTGCACTATCAGAAGAGCAGTACTGAGGGAGAGCTGCACTATCAGAAGAGCAGTACTGAGTGAGAGCTGCACTATCAGAAGGGCAGTACTGAGGGAGTGCTGCACTATCAGAAGAGCAGTACTGAGGGAGAGCTGCACTATCAGAAGAGCAGCACTGAGGGAGAGCTGAACTATCAGAAGGGCCGTACTGAGGGAGAGCTGAACTATCAGAAGGGCCGTACTGAGGGAGAGCTGAACTATCAGAAGGGCAGTACTGAGGGAGAGCTGCACTGTCAGAAGAGCAGTACTGAGGGAGAGCTGCACTATGAGAAGGGCAGTACTGAGGGAGAGCTGAACTATCAGCAGGGCAGTACTGAGGGAGAGCTGCACTATCCGAAGGGCAGTACTGAGGGAGAGCTGCACTATCAGAAGAGCAGCACTGAGGGAGTGCTGCACTATCCGAAGGGCAGTACTGAGGGAGAGCTGCACTATCAGAAGAGCAGCACTGAGGGAGTGCTGCACTATCCGAAGGGCAGTACTGAGGGAGTGCTGCACTCTCAGAAGAGCAGCACTGAGGGAGTGCTGCACTATCAGAAGAGCAGCACTGAGGGAGTGCTGCACTATCAGAAGAGCAGCACTGAGGGAGTGCTGCACTATCAGAAGAGCAGCACTGAGGGAGTGCTGCACTATCCGAAGGGCAGTACTGAGGGAGAGCTGCACAATCAGAAGAGCAGCACTGAGGGAGTGCTGCACTATCAGAAGAGCAGCACTGAGGGAGTGCTGCACTATCCGAAGGGCAGTACTGAGGGAGAGCTGCACTATCAGAAGAGCAGCACTGAGGGAGTGCTGCACTATCAGAAGATCAGCACTGAGGGAGTGCTGCACTATCAGAAGGGCAGTACTGAGGGTGGGCTGCACTATCAGAAGGGCAGTACTGAGGGAGAGCTGCACTATCAGAAGGGCAGTACTGAGGGAGTGCTGCACTATCAGAAGGGCAGTACTGAGGGAGAGCTGCACTATCAGAAGGGCAGTACTGAGGGAGTGCTGCACTATCAGAAGAGCAGTACTGAGGGAGTGCTGCACTATCAGAAGAGCAGTACTGAGGGAGAGCTGCACTATCAGAAGAGCAGTACTGAGGGAGAGCTGCACTATCAGAAGAGCAGGACTGAGGGAGAGCTGCACTATCAGAAGGGCAGTACTGAGGGAGTGCTGCACTATCAGAAGAGCAGTACTGAGGGAGAGCTGCACTATCAGAAGAGCAGTACTGAGGGAGAGCTGAACTATCAGAAGGGCCGTACTGAGGGAGAGCTGCACTATCAGAAGGGCAGTACTGAGGGAGAGCTGAACTATCAGAAGGGCCGTACTGAGGGAGAGCTGAACTATCAGAAGGGCAGTACTGAGGGAGAGCTGCACTATCAGAAGAGCAGTACTGAGGGAGAGCTGCACTATGAGAAGGGCAGTACTGAGGGAGAGCTGAACTATCAGCAGGGCAGTACTGAGGGAGAGCTGCACTATCCGAAGGGCAGTACTGAGGGAGAGCTGCACTATCAGAAGAGCAGCACTGAGGGAGTGCTGCACTATCCGAAGGGCAGTACTGAGGGAGAGCTGCACTATCAGAAGAGCAGCACTGAGGGAGTGCTGCACTATCCGAAGGGCAGTACTGAGGGAGTGCTGCACTATCAGAAGAGCAGCACTGAGGGAGTGCTGCACTATCAGAAGAGCAGCACTGAGGGAGTGCTGCACTATCCGAAGGGCAGTACTGAGGGAGAGCTGCACTATCAGAAGGGCAGTACTGAGGGAGAGCTGCACTATCAGAAGAGCAGCACTGAGGGAGTGCTGCACTCTCAGAAGAGCAGCACTGAGGGAGTGCTGCACTATCAGAAGAGCAGCACTGAGGGAGTGCTGCACTATCAGAAGAGCAGCACTGAGGGAGTGCTGCACTATCAGAAGAGCAGCACTGAGGGAGTGCTGCACTATCCGAAGGGCAGTACTGAGGGAGAGCTGCACTATCAGAAGAGCAGCACTGAGGGAGTGCTGCACTATCCGAAGGGCAGTACTGAGGGAGAGCTGCACTATCAGAAGAGCAGCACTGAGGGAGTGCTGCACTATCAGAAGATCAGCACTGAGGGAGTGCTGCACTATCAGAAGGGCAGTACTGAGGGTGGGCTGCACTATCAGAAGGGCAGTACTGAGGGAGAGCTGCACTATCAGAAGGGCAGTACTGAGGGAGTGCTGCACTATCAGAAGGGCAGTACTGAGGGAGAGCTGCACTATCAGAAGGGCAGTACTGAGGGAGTGCTGCACTATCAGAAGGGCAGTACTGAGGGAGAGCTGCAATATCAGAAGGGCAGTACGGAGGGAGTGCTGCACTATCAGAAGAGCAGCACTGAGGGAGTGCTGCACTATCCGAAGGGCAGTACTGAGGGAGAGCTGCACTATCAGAAGAGCAGCACTGAGGGAGTGCTGCACTATCAGAAGATCAGCACTGAGGGAGTGCTGCACTATCAGAAGGGCAGTACTGAGGGTGGGCTGCACTATCAGAAGGGCAGTACTGAGGGAGAGCTGCACTATCAGAAGGGCAGTACTGAGGGAGTGCTGCACTATCAGAAGGGCAGTACTGAGGGAGAGCTGCACTATCAGAAGGGCAGTACTGAGGGAGTGCTGCACTATCAGAAGAGCAGTACTGAGGGAGTGCTGCACTATCAGAAGGGCAGTACTGAGGGAGAGCTGCAATATCAGAAGGGCAGTACGGAGGGAGTGCTGCACTATCAGAAGAGCGGCACTGAGGGAGTGCTGCACTATCCGAAGGGCAGTACTGAGGGAGAGCTGCACTATCAGAAGAGCAGCACTGAGGGAGTGCTGCACTATCAGAAGAGCAGCACTGAGGGAGTGCTGCACTATCAGAAGGGCAGTACTGAGGGTGGGCTGCACTATCAGAAGGGCAGTACTGAGGGAGAGCTGCACTATCAGAAGGGCAGTACTGAGGGAGTGCTGCACTATCAGAAGGGCAGTACTGAGGGAGAGCTGCACTATCAGAAGAGCAGTACTGAGGGAGTGCTGCACTATCAGAAGGGCAGTACTGAGGGAGAGCTGCACTATCAGAAGGGCAGTACTGAGGGTGTGCTGCACTATCAGAAGAGCAGTACTGAGGGAGTGCTGCACTATCAGAAGGGCAGTACTGAGGGAGAGCTGCACTATCAGAAGGGCAGTACTGAGGGAGTGCTGCACTATCAGAAGGGCAGTACTGAGGGAGAGCTGCACTATCGGAAGGGCAGTACTGAGGGACAGCTGCACTATCAGAAGGGCAGTACTGAGGGAGTGCTGCACTATCAGAAGAGCAGTACTGAGGGAGTGCTGCACTATCAGAAGGGCCGTACTGAGGGAGAGCTGAACTATCAGAAGGGCCGTACTGAGGGAGAGCTGCACTATCAGAAGAGCAGTACTGAGGGAGTGCTGCACTATCAGAAGAGCAGTACTGAGGGAGTGCTGCACTATCAGAAGAGCAGTACTGAGGGAGTGCTGCACTATCAGAAGGGCAGTACTGAGGGAGAGCTGCACTATTGGAGGGGCAGTACTGAGGGAGACCTGCACTATCAGAAGAGCAGGACTGAGGGAGAGCTGAACTATCAGAAGGGCAGTACTGAGGGAGAGCCGAACTATCAGAAGGGCAGTACTGAGGGAGAGCTGCACTATCAGAAGGGCAGTACTGAGGGAGAGCTGCACTATCAGAAGGGCAGTACTGAGGGAGTGCTGCACTATCAGAAGGGCAGTACTCAGGGAGAGCCGCACTCTCAGAAGGGCCGTACTGAGGGAGAGCTGCACTATCAGAAGGGCAATACTGAGGGAGAGCTGCACTATCAGAAGGGCAGTACTGAGCGAGAGCCGCACTCTCAGAAGGGCCGTACTGAGGGAGAGCTGCACTATCAGAAGGGCAATACTGAGGGAGAGCTGAACTATCAGAAGGGCAGTACTGAGGGAGAGCTGCACTATGAGAAGGGCAGTACTGAGGGAGGGCTGCACTATCAGAAGAGCAGTACTGAGGGAGTGCTGCACTATCAGAAGGGCAGTACTGAGGGAGTGCTGCACTATCAGAAGGGCAGTACTGAGGGAGGGCTGCACTATCAGAAGAGCAGTACTGAGGGAGTGCTGCACTATCAGAAGAGCAGTACTGAGGGAGTGCTGCACTATCAGAAGGGCAGTACTGAGGGAGAGCTGCACTATCAGAAGAGCAGTACTGAGGGAGTGCTGCAGTATCAGAATGGCCGGACTGAGGGAGAGCTACACGATCAGAAGGGCAATACTGAGGGAGTGCTGCACTATCAGAAGGGCAGTACTGAGGGAGAGCTGCACTATCAGAAGGGCAGTACTGAGGGAGTGCTGCACTATCAGAAGGGCAGTACTGAGGGAGAGCTGCACTATCAGAAGGGCAGTACTGAGGGTGAGCTGCACAATCAGAAGGGCAGTACTGAGGGAGAGCTGCACTATCAGAAGGGCAGTACTGAGGGAGAGCTGCACTATCAGAAGGGCAGTACTGAGGGAGTACTGCACTATCAGAAGGGTAGTACGGAGGGAGAGCTGCACTATCAGAAGAGCAGTACTGAGGGAGTGCTGCACTATCAGAAGGGCAGTACTGAGGGAGAGCTGCACTATCAGAAGGGCAGTACTGAGGGAGAGCTGCACTATTAGAAGTGCAGTACTGAGGGAGTGCTGCACTATCAGAAGAGCAGTACTGAGGGAGTGCTGCACTATCAGAAGGGTAGTACGGAGGGAGAGCTGCACTATCAGAAGAGCAGTACTGAGGGAGAGCTGCACTATCAGAAGGGCAGTACTGAGGGAGAGCTGCACTATCAGAAGAGCAGTACTGAGGGAGAGCTGCACTATCAGAAGGGCAGTACTGAGGGAGAGCTGCACTATCAGAAGGGCAGTACTGAGGGAGAGCTGCACTATCAGAAGGGCAGTACTGAGGGTGAGCTGCACAATCAGAAGGGCAGTACTGAGGGAGAGCTGCACTATCAGAAGGGCAGTACTGAGGGAGAGCTGCACTATCAGAAGGGCAGTACTGAGGGAGAGCTGAACTATCAGAAGGGCAGTACTGAGGGAGAGCTGCACTATCGGAGGGGCAGTACTGAGGGAGTGCTGCACTATCAGAAGGGCAGTACTGAGGGAGAGCTGCACTATCAGAAGGGCAGTACTGAGGGAGTGCTGCACTATCAGAAGGGCAGTACTGAGGGAGTGCTGCACTATCAGAAGAGCAGTACTGAGGGAGTGCTGCACTATCAGAAGGGCAGTACTGAGGGAGAGCTGCACTATCAGAAGGGTAGTACTGAGGGTGGGCTGCACTATCAGAAGGGCAGTACTGAGGGTGGGCTGCAGTATCAGAAGGGCAGTACTGAGGGTGAGCTGCACAATCAGAAGGGCAGTACTGAGGGAGTGCTGCACTATCAGAAGGGCAGTACTGAGGGAGTGCTGCACTATCAGAAGAGCAGTACTGAGGGAGTGCTGCACTATCAGAAGGGCAGTACTGAGGGTGGGCTGCAGTATCAGAAGGGCAGTACTGAGGGTGAGCTGCACAATCAGAAGGGCAGTACTGAGGGAGTGCAGCACTATCAGAAGGGCAGTACTGAGGGAGTGCTGCACTATTAGAAGGGCAGTACTGAGGGAGTGCTGCACTATCAGAAGAGCAGTACTGAGGGAGTGCTGCACTATCAGAAGGGCAGTACTGAGGGAGAGCTGCACTATCAGAAGGGCAGTACTGAGGGAGTGCTGCACTATCAGAAGAGCAGTACTGAGGGTGGGCTGCAGTATCAGAAGGGCAGTACTGAGGGTGAGCTGCACAATCAGAAGGGCAGTACTGAGGGAGTGCTGCACTATCAGAAGGGCAGTACTGAGGGAGTGCTGCACTATCAGAAGGGCAGTACTGAGGGAGTGCTGCACTATCAGAAGAGCAGTACTGAGGGAGTGCTGCACTATCAGAAGGGCAGTACTGAGGGAGAGCTGCACTATCAGAAGGGCAGTACTGAGGGTGAGCTGCACAATCAGAAGGGCAGTACTGAGGGAGTGCTGCACTATCAGAAGGGCAGTACTGAGGGAGTGCTGCACTATCAGAAGAGCAGTACTGAGGGAGTGCTGCACTATCAGAAGGGCAGTACTGAGGGAGTGCTGCACTATCAGAAGAGCAGTACTGAGGGAGTGCTGCACTATCAGAAGGGCAGTACTGAGGGAGAGCTGCACTATCAGAAGGGCAGTACTGAGGGAGAGCTGCACTATCAGAAGGGCAGAACTGAGGGAGAGCTGGACTATCAGAAGGGCAGTACTGAGGGAGAGCTGCACTATCAGAAGGGCAGTACTGAGGGAGAGCTGCACTATCAGAAGGGCAGAACTGAGGGAGAGCTGCACTATCAGAAGGGCAGTACTGAGGGAGAGCTGCACTATCAGAAGGGCAGTACTGAGGGAGTGCTGCACTATCAGAAGGGCAGTACTGAGGGTGGGCTGCACTATCAGAAGGGCAGTACTGAGGGAGAGCTGAACTATCAGAAGGGCAGTACTGAGGGAGAGCTGCACTATCAGAAGGGCAGTACTGAGGGAGAGCTGCACGATCAGAAGAGCAGTACTGAGGGAGAGCTGCATTATAAGAAGAGCAGTACGGAGGGAGAGCTGCACTATCAGAAGAGCAGTACTGAGGGAGAGCTGCACTATCAGAAGAGCAGTACTGAGGGAGAGCTGCATTATCAGAAGAGCAGTACTGAGGGAGAGCTGCACTATCAGAAGAGCAGTACTGAGGGAGAGCTGCACTATCAGAAGAGCAGTACTGAGGGAGAGCTGAACTATCAGAAGGGCAGTACTGAGGGAGAGCTGCACTATCAGAAGAGCAGTACTGAGGGAGAGCTGCATTATCAGAAGAGCAGTACTGAGGGAGAGCTGCACTATCAGAAGAGCAGTACTGAGGGAGAGCTGCACTATCAGAAGAGCAGTACTGAGGGAGAGCTGAACTATCAGAAGGGCAGTACTGAGGGAGAGCTGCACTATCAGAAGAGCAGTACTGAGGGCGAGCCGCACTATCAGAAGAGCAGTACTGATGGAGAGCTGCACTATCAGAAGGGCCGTACTGAGGGAGAGCTGCATTATCAGAAGAGCAGTACTGAGCGAGAGCCGCACTATCAGAAGAGCAGTACTGAGGGAGAGCTGCACTATCAGAAGAGCAGTACTGAGGGAGTGCTGCAGTATCAGAAGGGCAGTACTGAGGGAGAGCTGCACTATCAGAAGAGCAGTACTGAGCGAGAGCCGCACTATCAGAAGAGCAGTACTGAGGGAGTGCTGCACTATCAGAAGAGCAGTACTGAGGGAGTGCTGCACTATCAGAAGAGCAGTACTGAGGGAGAGCTGCACTATCAGAAGAGCAGTACTGAGGGAGTGCTGCACTATCAGAAGGGCAGCACTGAGGAGGAGCTGCACTATCAGAAGGGCAGTACTGAGGGAGAGCTGCACTATCAGAAGAGCAGTACTGAGGGAGTGCTGCACTATCAGAAGGGCAGCACTGAGGAGGAGCTGCACTATCGGAGGGGCAGTACTGAGGGAGTGCTGCACTATCAGAAGGGCAGTACTGAGGGTGGGCGGCACTATCAGTAGGGCAGTACAGAGCGAGAGCTGCACTATCAGAAGAGCAGTACTGAGGGAGTGCTGCACTATCAGAAGGGCAGTACTGAGGGAGTGCTGCACTATCAGAAGAGCAGTACTGAGGGACAGCTGCACTATCAGAAGGGCAGTACTGAGGGAGTGCTGCACTATCAGAAGGGCAGTACTGAGGGAGAGCTGCACTATCAGATGAGCAGTACTGAGGGACAGCTGCACTATCAGAATTGCAGTACTGAGGGAGTGCTGCACTATCAGAAGGGTAGTACGGAGGGAGGGCTGCACTATCAGAAGAGCAGTACTGAGGGAGTGCTGCACTATCAGAAGGGCAGTACTGAGGGAGAGCTGCACTATCAGAAGGGCAGTACTGAGGGAGAGCTGCACTATCAGAAAGGCAGTACTGAGGGAGAGCTGCACTGTCAGAAGGGCAGTACTGAGGGAGAGCTGCACTATCAGAAGGGCAGTACTGAGGGTGGGCTGCACTGTCAGAAGGGCAGTACTGAGGGAGAGCTGCACTGTCAGAAGGGCAGTACTGAGGGAGAGCTGCACTATCAGAAGGGCAGTACTGAGGGAGTGCTGCACTATCAGAAGGGCAGTACTGAGGGAGAGCTGCACTATCAGAAGGGCAGTACTGAGGGTGGGCTGCAATATCAGAAGGGCAGTACTGAGGGAGAGCTGCACTATCAGAAGGGCAGTACTGAGGGAGAGCTGCACTATCAGAAAGGCAGTACTGAGGGAGAGCTGCACTGTCAGAAGGGCAGTACTGAGGGAGAGCTGCACTATCAGAAGAGCAGTACTGAGGGTGGGCTGCAATATCAGAAGGGCAGTACTGAGGGAGTGCTGCACTATCAGAAGGGCAGAACTGAGGGAGAGCTGAACTATCAGAAGGGCAGTACTGAGGGAGAGCTGCACTATCAGAAAGGCAGTACTGAGGGAGAGCTGCACTGTCAGAAGGGCAGTACTGAGGGAGAGCTGCTCTATCAGAAGGGCAGTACTGAGGGTGGGCTGCAATATCAGAAGGGCAGTACTGAGGGAGAGCTGCACTCTCAGAAGGGCAGTACTGAGGGAGAGCTGCACTATCAGAAGAGCTGTACTGAGGGAGTGCTGCACTATCAGAAGAGCAGTACTGAGGGAGTGCTGCACTATCAGAAGGGCAGTACTGAGGGAGAGCTGCACTATCAGAAGGGCAGTACTGAGGGAGAGCTGCACTATCAGAAGGGCAGTACTGAGGGTGGGCTGCAATATCAGAAGGGCAGTTCTGAGGGAGAGCTGCACACTCAGAAGGGCAGTACTGAGGGAGAGCTGCACTATCAGAAGAGCTGTACTGAGGGAGTGCTGCACTATCAGAAGAGCAGTACTGAGGGAGTGCTGCACTATCAGAAGGGCAGTACTGAGGGAGAGCTGCACTATCAGAAGGGCAGTACTGAGGGAGAGCTGCACTATCAGAAGGGCAGTACTGAGGGAGTGCTGCACTATCAGAAGAGCTGTACTGAGGGAGTGCTGCACTATCAGAAGAGCAGTACTGAGGGAGTGCTGCACTATCAGAAGGGCAGTACTGAGGGAGAGCTGCACTATCAGAAGGGCAGTACTGAGGGAGTGCTGCACTATCAGAAGAGCAGTACTGA
The DNA here is from genome assembly GCF_036365525.1 of Heterodontus francisci. Lineage (NCBI taxonomy): Eukaryota > Metazoa > Chordata > Chondrichthyes > Heterodontiformes > Heterodontidae > Heterodontus > Heterodontus francisci. The sequence goes on from NC_090408.1 coordinate 6,037,649, forward strand.
GGGAGTGCTGCACTATCAGAAGGGCAGTACTGAGGGAGAGCTGCACTATCAGAAGAGCAGTACTGAGGGAGTGCTGCACTATCAGAAGGGCAGTACTGAGGGAGAGCTGCACTATCAGAAGGGCAGTACTGAGGGAGTGCTGCACTATCAGAAGAGCAGTACTGAGGGTGGGCTGCACTATCAGAAGAGCAGTACTGAGGGAGAGCTGCACTATCAGAAAGGCAGTACTGAGGGAGTGCTGCACTATCAGAAGAGCAGTACTGATGGAGAGCTGCACTATCAGAAGGGCAGTACCGAGGGAGAGCTGCACTATCAGAAAGGCAGTACTGAGGGAGACCTGCACTATCAGAAAGGCAGTACTGAGGGAGTGCTGCACTATCAGAAGAGCAGTACTGAGGGAGAGCTGCACTATCAGAAGAGCTGTACTGAGGGAGTGCTGCACTATCAGAAGGGCAGTACTGAGGGTGGGCGGCACTATCAGTAGGGCAGTACAGAGCGAGAGCTGCACTATCAGAAGAGCAGTACTGAGGGAGTGCTGCACTATCAGAAGGGCAGTACTGAGGGAGTGCTGCACTATCAGAAGAGCAGTACTGAGGGACAGCTGCACTATCAGAAGGGCAGTACTGAGGGAGTGCTGCACTATCAGAAGGGCAGTACTGAGGGAGAGCTGCACTATCAGATGAGCAGTACTGAGGGACAGCTGCACTATCAGAATTGCAGTACTGAGGGAGTGCTGCACTATCAGAAGGGTAGTACGGAGGGAGGGCTGCACTATCAGAAGAGCAGTACTGAGGGAGTGCTGCACTATCAGAAGGGCAGTACTGAGGGAGAGCTGCACTATCAGAAGGGCAGTACTGAGGGAGAGCTGCACTATCAGAAAGGCAGTACTGAGGGAGAGCTGCACTGTCAGAAGGGCAGTACTGAGGGAGAGCTGCACTATCAGAAGGGCAGTACTGAGGGTGGGCTGCACTGTCAGAAGGGCAGTACTGAGGGAGAGCTGCACTGTCAGAAGGGCAGTACTGAGGGAGAGCTGCACTATCAGAAGGGCAGTACTGAGGGAGTGCTGCACTATCAGAAGGGCAGTACTGAGGGAGAGCTGCACTATCAGAAGGGCAGTACTGAGGGAGAGCTGCAATATCAGAAGGGCAGTACTGAGGGAGAGCTGCACTATCAGAAGGGCAGTACTGAGGGAGAGCTGCACTATCAGAAAGGCAGTACTGAGGGAGAGCTGCACTGTCAGAAGGGCAGTACTGAGGGAGAGCTGCACTATCAGAAGGGCAGTACTGAGGGTGGGCTGCAATATCAGAAGGGCAGTACTGAGGGAGTGCTGCACTATCAGAAGGGCAGAACTGAGGGAGAGCTGAACTATCAGAAGGGCAGTACTGAGGGAGAGCTGCACTATCAGAAAGGCAGTACTGAGGGAGAGCTGCACTGTCAGAAGGGCAGTACTGAGGGAGAGCTGCTCTATCAGAAGGGCAGTACTGAGGGTGGGCTGCAATATCAGAAGGGCAGTACTGAGGGAGAGCTGCACTCTCAGAAGGGCAGTACTGAGGGAGAGCTGCACTATCAGAAGAGCTGTACTGAGGGAGTGCTGCACTATCAGAAGAGCAGTACTGAGGGAGTGCTGCACTATCAGAAGGGCAGTACTGAGGGAGAGCTGCACTATCAGAAGGGCAGTACTGAGGGAGAGCTGCACACTCAGAAGGGCAGTACTGAGGGAGAGCTGCACTATCAGAAGAGCTGTACTGAGGGAGTGCTGCACTATCAGAAGAGCAGTACTGAGGGAGTGCTGCACTATCAGAAGGGCAGTACTGAGGGAGAGCTGCACTATCAGAAAGGCAGTACTGAGGGAGAGCTGCACTGTCAGAAGGGCAGTACTGAGGGAGAGCTGCTCTATCAGAAGGGCAGTACTGAGGGTGGGCTGCAATATCAGAAGGGCAGTACTGAGGGAGAGCTGCACTCTCAGAAGGGCAGTACTGAGGGAGAGCTGCACTATCAGAAGAGCTGTACTGAGGGAGTGCTGCACTATCAGAAGAGCAGTACTGAGGGAGTGCTGCACTATCAGAAGGGCAGTACTGAGGGAGAGCTGCACTATCAGAAGGGCAGTACTGAGGGAGAGCTGCACTATCAGAAGGGCAGTACTGAGGGTGGGCTGCAATATCAGAAGGGCAGTACTGAGGGAGAGCTGCACACTCAGAAGGGCAGTACTGAGGGAGAGCTGCACTATCAGAAGAGCTGTACTGAGGGAGTGCTGCACTATCAGAAGAGCAGTACTGAGGGAGTGCTGCACTATCAGAAGGGCAGTACTGAGGGAGAGCTGCACTATCAGAAGGGCAGTACTGAGGGAGAGCTGCACTATCAGAAGGGCAGTACTGAGGGAGTGCTGCACTATCAGAAGAGCTGTACTGAGGGAGTGCTGCACTATCAGAAGAGCAGTACTGAGGGAGTGCTGCACTATCAGAAGGGCAGTACTGAGGGAGAGCTGCACTATCAGAAGGGCAGTACTGAGGGAGTGCTGCACTATCAGAAGAGCAGTACTGAGGGAGTGCTGCACTATCAGAAGGGCAGTACTGAGGGAGAGCTGCACTATCAGAAGAGCAGTACTGAGGGAGTGCTGCACTATCAGAAGGGCAGTACTGAGGGAGAGCTGCACTATCAGAAGGGCAGTACTGAGGGAGTGCTGCACTATCAGAAGAGCAGTACTGAGGGTGGGCTGCACTATCAGAAGAGCAGTACTGAGGGAGAGCTGCACTATCAGAAAGGCAGTACTGAGGGAGTGCTGCACTATCAGAAGAGCAGTACTGATGGAGAGCTGCACTATCAGAAGGGCAGTACCGAGGGAGAGCTGCACTATCAGAAAGGCAGTACTGAGGGAGAGCTGCACTATCAGAAAGGCAGTACTGAGGGAGTGCTGCACTATCAGAAGAGCAGTACTGAGGGAGAGCTGCACTATCAGAAAGGCAGTACTGAGGGAGTGCTGCACTATCAGAAGAGCAGTACTGATGGAGAGCTGCACTATCAGAAGGGCAGTACTGAGGGAGAGCTGCACTATCAGAAGGGCAGTACTGAGGGAGAGCTGCACTATCAGAAGAGCAGTACTGAGGGAGAGCTGCACTATCAGAAGGGCAGTACTGAGGGAAAGCTGCACTATCAGAAGGGCAGTACTGAGGGAGAGCTGCACTATCAGAAGAGCAGTACTGAGGGAGAGCTGCACTATCAGAAGGGCAGTACTGAGGGAGAGCTGCACTATCAGAAGGGCAGTACCGAGGGAGAGCTGCACTATCAGAAGGGCAGTACCGAGGGAGAGCTGCACTATCAGAAGAGCAGTACTGAGGGAGAGCTGCACTATCAGAAGAGCAGTACTGAGGGAGAGCTGCACTATCAGAAGAGCAGTACTGAGGGTGGGCTGCACTATCAGAAGAGCAGTACTGAGGGAGAGCTGCACTATCAGAAAGGCAGTACTGAGGGAGTGCTGCACTATCAGAAGGGCAGTACTGAGGGTGGGCTGCACTATCAGCAGAGCAGTACTGATGGAGAGCTGCACTATCAGAAGAGCAGTACTGATGGAGAGCTGCACTATCAGAAGAGCAGTACTGAGGGTGGGCTGCACTATCAGAAGAGCAGTACTGAGCGAGAGCTGCACTATCAGAAGAGCAGTACTGAGGGAGAGCTGCACTATCAGAAAGGCAGTACTGAGGGAGTGCTGCACTATCAGAAGGGCAGTACTGAGGATGGGCTGCACTATCAGAAGAGCAGTACTGAGGGAGAGCTGCACTATCAGAAGAGCAGTACTGAGGGAGAGCTGCACTATCAGAAGAGCAGTACTGAGGGAGTGCTGCACTATCAGAAGGGCAGTACTGAGGATGGGCTGCACTATCAGAAGAGCAGTACTGACGGAGTGCTGCACTATCAGAAGGGCAGTACTGAGGGTGGGCTGCACTATCAGAAGAGCAGTACTGAGGGAGAGCTGCACTATTGGAAGGGCAGTACTGAGGGAGAGCTGCACTATCAGAAGAGCAGTACTGAGGGAGAGCTGCACTATCGGAGAGGCAGTACTGAGGGAGAGCTGCACTATCGGAAGGGCAGTACTGAGGGAGAGCTGCACTATCAGAAGAGCAGTACTGAGGGAGAGCTGCACTATCGGAGAGGCAGTACTGAGGGAGAGCTGCACTATCGGAGGGGCAGTACTGAGGGTGGGCTGCACTATCAGAAGGGCAGTACTGAGGGAGAGCTGCACTATCAGAAGAGCAGTACTGAGGGAGAGCTGCACTATCAGAAGAGCAGTACTGAGTGAGTGCTGCACTATCAGAAGGGCAGTACTGAGGGAGTGCTGCACTATCAGAAGGGCAGTACTGAAGGAGGGCTGCACTATCAGAAGAGCAGTACTGAGGGAGAGCTGCACTATCAGAAGGGCAGTACTGAGGGAGTGCTGCAATATCAGAAGAGCAGTACTGAGGGAGGGCTGCACTATCAGAAGAGCAGTACTGAGGGAGAGCTGCACTATCAGATGAGCAGTACTGAGGGACAGCTGCACTATCAGAAGGGCAGTACTGAGGGAGTGCTGCACTATCAGAAGAGCAGTACTGAGGGAGTGCTGCACTATCGGAAGGGCAGTACTGAGGGAGAGCTGCACTATCAGATGAGCAGTACTGAGGGACAGCTGCACTATCAGAAGGGCAGTACTGAGGGAGTGCTGCACTATCAGAAGAGCAGTACTGAGGGAGTGCTGCACTATCGGAAGGGCAGTACTGAGGGAGAGCTGCACTATCAGAAGGAAGTACAGAGGGAGAGCTGCACTATTAGAAGAGCAGTACTGAGGGAGTGCTGCACTATCAGAAGAGCTGTACTGAGGGTGGGCTGCACTATCAGAAGGGCAGTAATGAGGGAGAGCTGCACTATCAGAAGGGCAGTACTGAGTGAGAGCTGCACTATCAGAAGAGCAGTACTGAGGGAGAGCTGCACTATCAGAAGGGCAGTACTGAGGGAGTGCTGCACTATCAGAAGGGCAGTACTGAGGGAGAGCTGCACTATCAGAAGGGCAGTACTGAGGGAGTGCTGCAGTATCAGAAGGGCAGTACTGATGGAGAGCTGCACTATCAGAAGGGCAGTACTGAGGGAGTGCTGCAGTATCAGAAGGGCAGTACTGATGGAGAGCTGCACTATCAGAAGGGCAGTACTGAGGGAGAGCTGCACTATCAGAAGGGCAGTACTGAGGGAGTGCTGCACTATCAGAAGGGCAGTACTGAGGGAGAGCTGCACTATCAGAAGGGCAGTACTGAGGGAGAGCTGCACTATCAGAAGGGCAGTACTGAGGGAGTGCTGCACTATCAGAAGGGCAGTACTGAGGGAGAGCTGCACTATCAGAAGGGCAGTACTGAGGGAGTGCTGCACTATCAGAAGGGCAGTACTGAGGGAGAGCTGCACTATCAGAAGGGCAGTACTGAGGGAGTGCTGCACTATCAGAAGGGCAGTAATGAGGCAGAGCTGCACTATCAGAAGGGCAGTACTGAGGGAGAGCTGCACTATCAGAAGGGCAGTACTGAGGGAGTGCTGCACTATCAGAAGGGCAGTACTGAGGGAGAGCTGCACTATCAGAAGGGCAGTACTGAGGGAGTGCTGCACTATCAGAAGAGCAGTACTGAGGGTGGGCTGCACTATCAGAAGAGCAGTACTGAGGGAGAGCTGCACTATCAGAAAGGCAGTACTGAGGGAGTGCTGCACTATCAGAATAGCAGTACTGATGGAGAGCTGCACTATCAGAAGGGCAGTACCGAGGGAGAGCTGCACTATCAGAAAGGCAGTACTGAGGGAGAGCTGCACTATCAGAAAGGCAGTACTGAGGGAGTGCTGCACTATCAGAAGAGCAGTACTGAGGGAGAGCTGCACTATCAGAAAGGCAGTACTGAGGGAGTGCTGCACTATCAGAAGAGCAGTACTGATGGAGAGCTGCACTATCAGAAGGGCAGTACTGAGGGAGAGCTGCACTATCAGAAGGGCAGTACTGAGGGAGAGCTGCACTATCAGAAGAGCAGTACTGAGGGAGAGCTGCACTATCAGAAGGGCAGTACTGAGGGAGAGCTGCACTATCAGAAGGGCAGTACTGAGGGAGAGCTGCACTATCAGAAGAGCAGTACTGAGGGAGAGCTGCACTATCAGAAGGGCAGTACTGAGGGAGAGCTGCACTATCAGAAGGGCAGTACCGAGGGAGAGCTGCACTATCAGAAGGGCAGTACCGAGGGAGAGCTGCACTATCAGAAGAGCAGTACTGAGGGAGAGCTGCACTATCAGAAGAGCAGTACTGAGGGAGAGCTGCACTATCAGAAGAGCAGTACTGAGGGTGGGCTGCACTATCAGAAGAGCAGTACTGAGGGAGAGCTGCACTATCAGAAAGGCAGTACTGAGGGAGTGCTGCACTATCAGAAGGGCAGTACTGAGGGTGGGCTGCACTATCAGCAGAGCAGTACTGATGGAGAGCTGCACTATCAGAAGAGCAGTACTGATGGAGAGCTGCACTATCAGAAGAGCAGTACTGAGGGTGGGCTGCACTATCAGAAGAGCAGTACTGAGCGAGAGCTGCACTATCAGAAGAGCAGTACTGAGGGAGAGCTGCACTATCAGAAAGGCAGTACTGAGGGAGTGCTGCACTATCAGAAGGGCAGTACTGAGGATGGGCTGCACTATCAGAAGAGCAGTACTGAGGGAGAGCTGCACTATCAGAAGAGCAGTACTGAGGGAGAGCTGCACTATCAGAAGAGCAGTACTGAGGGAGTGCTGCACTATCAGAAGGGCAGTACTGAGGATGGGCTGCACTATCAGAAGAGCAGTACTGAGGGAGTGCTGCACTATCAGAAGGGCAGTACTGAGGATGGGCTGCACTATCAGAAGAGCAGTACTGAGGGAGAGCTGCACTATTGGAAGGGCAGTACTGAGGGAGAGCTGCACTATCAGAAGAGCAGTACTGAGGGAGAGCTGCACTATCGGAGAGGCAGTACTGAGGGAGAGCTGCACTATCGGAAGGGCAGTACTGAGGGAGAGCTGCACTATCAGAAGAGCAGTACTGAGGGAGAGCTGCACTATCGGAGAGGCAGTACTGAGGGAGAGCTGCACTATCGGAGGGGCAGTACTGAGGGTGGGCTGCACTATCAGAAGGGCAGTACTGAGGGAGAGCTGCACTATCAGAAGAGCAGTACTGAGGGAGAGCTGCACTATCAGAAGAGCAGTACTGAGTGAGTGCTGCACTATCAGAAGGGCAGTACTGAGGGAGTGCTGCACTATCAGAAGGGCAGTACTGAAGGAGGGCTGCACTATCAGAAGAGCAGTACTGAGGGAGGGCTGCACTATCAGAAGGGCAGTACTGAGGGAGTGCTGCAATATCAGAAGAGCAGTACTGAGGGAGGGCTGCACTATCAGAAGAGCAGTACTGAGGGAGAGCTGCACTATCAGATGAGCAGTACTGAGGGACAGCTGCACTATCAGAAGGGCAGTACTGAGGGAGTGCTGCACTATCAGAAGAGCAGTACTGAGGGAGTGCTGCACTATCGGAAGGGCAGTACTGAGGGAGAGCTGCACTATCAGATGAGCAGTACTGAGGGACAGCTGCACTATCAGAAGGGCAGTACTGAGGGAGTGCTGCACTATCAGAAGAGCAGTACTGAGGGAGTGCTGCACTATCGGAAGGGCAGTACTGAGGGAGAGCTGCACTATCAGAAGGAAGTACAGAGGGAGAGCTGCACTATTAGAAGAGCAGTACTGAGGGAGTGCTGCACTATCAGAAGAGCTGTACTGAGGGTGGGCTGCACTATCAGAAGGGCAGTAATGAGGGAGAGCTGCACTATCAGAAGGGCAGTACTGAGTGAGAGCTGCACTATCAGAAGAGCAGTACTGAGGGAGAGCTGCACTATCAGAAGGGCAGTACTGAGGGAGTGCTGCACTATCAGAAGGGCAGTACTGAGGGAGAGCTGCACTATCAGAAGGGCAGTACTGAGGGAGTGCTGCAGTATCAGAAGGGCAGTACTGATGGAGAGCTGCACTATCAGAAGGGCAGTACTGAGGGAGTGCTGCAGTATCAGAAGGGCAGTACTGATGGAGAGCTGCACTATCAGAAGGGCAGTACTGAGGGAGAGCTGCACTATCAGAAGGGCAGTACTGAGGGAGTGCTGCACTATCAGAAGGGCAGTACTGAGGGAGAGCTGCACTATCAGAAGGGCAGTACTGAGGGAGAGCTGCACTATCAGAAGGGCAGTACTGAGGGAGTGCTGCACTATCAGAAGGGCAGTACTGAGGGAGAGCTGCACTATCAGAAGGGCAGTACTGAGGGAGTGCTGCACTATCAGAAGGGCAGTACTGAGGGAGAGCTGCACTATCAGAAGGGCAGTACTGAGGGAGTGCTGCACTATCAGAAGGGCAGTAATGAGGGAGAGCTGCACTATCAGAAGGGCAGTACTGAGGGAGAGCTGCACTATCAGAAGGGCAGTACTGAGGGAGTGCTGCACTATCAGAAGGGCAGTACTGAGGGAGAGCTGCACTATCAGAAGGGCAGTACTGAGGGAGTGCTGCACTATCACAAGGGCAGTACTGAGGGTGGGCTGCACTATCAGAAGGGCAGTACTGAGGGAGAGCTGCACTATCGGAAGGGCAGTACTGAGGGAGTGCTGCACTATCACAAGGGCAGTACTGAGGGAGTGCTGCACTATCAGAAGGGCAGTACTGAGGGAGAGCTGCACTATCAGAAGGGCAGTACTGAGGGAGTGCTGCACTATCAGAAGGGCAGTACTGAGGGAGAGCTGCACTATCAGAAGGGCAGTACTGAGGGAGTGCTGCAGTATCAGAAGGGCAGTACTGAGGGTGGGCTGCACTATCAGAAGGGCAGTACTGAGGGAGAGCTGCACTATCAGAAGAGCAGTACTGAGGGTGGGCTGCACTATCAGAAGGGCAGTACTGAGGGAGTGCTGCAGTATCAGAAGGGCAGTACTGAGGGAGTGCTGCAGTATCAGAAGGGCAGTACTGAGGGAGAGCTGCACTATCAGATGAGCAGTACTCAGGGAGAGCTGCACTATCAGAAGGGCAGTACTGAGGGAGTGCTGCACTATCAGAAGGGCAGTACTGATGGACAGCTGCACTATCAGAAGGGCAGTACTGAGGGAGTGCTGCACTATCAGAAGGGCAGTACTGAGGGAGAGCTGCACTATCAGATGAGCAGTACTGAGGGACAGCTGCACTATCGGAATTGCAGTACTGAGGGAGTGCTGCACTATCAGAAGGGTAGTACGGAGGGAGGGCTGCACTATCAGAAGAGCAGTACTGAGGGAGTGCTGCACTATCTGAAGGGCAGTACTGAGCGAGAGCTGCACTATCAGAAGGGCAGTACTGAGGGAGTGCCGCACTATCAGAAGAGCAGTACTGAGTGAGTGCTGCACTATCAGAAGGGCAGTACTGAGGGAGTGCTGCACTATCAGAAGAGCAGTACTGAGGGAGAGCTGCACTATCAGAAGGGCAGTACTGAGGGTGGGCTGCACTATCAGAAGGGCAGTACTGAGGGAGAGCTGCACTATCAGAAGAGCAGTACTGAGGGTGGGCTGCACTATCAGAAGGGCAGTACTGAGGGAGTGCTGCACTATCAGAAGGGCAGTACTGAGGGAGTGCTGCACTATCAGAAGGGCAGTACTGAGGGAGAGCTGCACTATCAGATGAGCAGTACTCAGGGAGAGCTGCACTATCAGAAGGGCAGTACTGAAGGAGAGCTGAACTATCAGAAGGGCCGTACTGAGGGACAGCTGCACTATCAGAAGGGCAGTACTGAGGGAGTGCTGCACTATCAGAAGGGCAGTACTGAGGGAGAGCTGCACTATCAGATGAGCAGTACTGAGGGACAGCTGCACTATCAGAATTGCAGTACTGAGGGAGTGCTGCACTATCAGAAGGGCAGTACTGAGGGAGAGCTGCACTATCAGAAGGGCAGTACTGAGTGAGAGCTGCACTATCAGAAGAGCAGTACTGAGTGAGAGCTGCACTATCAGAAGAGCAGTACTGAGGGTGAGCTGCACTATCAGAAGGGCAGTACTGAGGGAGTGCTGCACTATCAGAAGGGCAGTACTGAGGGAGAGCTGCACTATCAGAAGGGCAGTACTGAGGGAGTGCTGCAGTATCAGAAGGGCAGTACTGATGGAGAGCTGCACTATCAGAAGGGCAGTACTGAGGGAGAGCTGCACTATCAGAAGGGCAGTACTGAGGGAGTGCTGCACTATCAGAAGGGCAGTACTGAGGGAGAGCTGCACTATCAGAAGGGCAGTACTGAGGGAGAGCTGCACTATCAGAAGGGCAGTACTGAGGGAGTGCTGCACTATCAGAAGGGCAGTACTGAGGGAGTGCTGAACTATTAGAAGGGCAGTACTGAGGGAGAGCTGCACTATCAGAAGGGCAGTACTGAGGGAGTGCTGCACTATCAGAAGGGCAGTACTGAGGGAGAGCTGCACTATCAGAAGGGCAGTACTGAGGGAGTGCTGCACTATCAGAAGGGCAGTACTGAGGGAGAGCTGCACTATCAGAAGGGCAGTACTGAGGGAGTGCTGCACTATCACAAGGGCAGTACTGAGGGTGGGCTGCACTATCAGAAGGGCAGTACTGAGGGAGAGCTGCACTATCGGAAGGGCAGTACTGAGGGAGTGCTGCACTATCAGAAGGGCAGTACTGAGGGAGAGCTGCACTATCAGATGGGCAGTACTGAGGGAGTGCTGCACTATCAGAAGGGCAGTACTGAGGGAGAGCTGCACTATCAGAAGGGCAGTACTGAGGGAGTGCTGCAGTATCAGAAGGGCAGTACTGAGGGTGGGCTGCACTATCAGAAGGGCAGTACTGAGGGAGAGCTGCACTATCAGAAGAGCAGTACTGTGGGTGGGCTGCACTATCAGAAGGGCAGTACTGAGGGAGTGCTGCAGTATCAGAAGGGCAGTACTGAGGGAGTGCTGCAGTATCAGAAGGGCAGTACTGAGGGAGAGCTGCACTATCAGATGAGCAGTACTCAGGGAGAGCTGCACTATCAGAAGGGCAGTACTGAGGGAGTGCTGCACTATCAGAAGGGCAGTACTGAGGGACAGCTGCACTATCAGAAGGGCAGTACTGAGGGAGTGCTGCACTATCAGAAGGGCAGTACTGAGGGAGAGCTGCACTATCAGATGAGCAGTACTGAGGGACAGCTGCACTATCGGAATTGCAGTACTGAGGGAGTGCTGCACTATCAGAAGGGTAGTACGGAGGGAGGGCTGCACTATCAGAAGAGCAGTACTGAGGGAGTGCTGCACTATCTGAAGGGCAGTACTGAGCGAGAGCTGCACTATCAGAAGGGCAGTACTGAGAGAGTGCCGCACTATCAGAAGAGCAGTACTGAGTGAGTGCTGCACTATCAGAAGGGCAGTACTGAGGGAGTGCTGCACTATCAGAAGAGCAGTACTGAGGGAGAGCTGCACTATCAGAAGAGCAGTACTGAGGGTGGGCTGCACTATCAGAAGGGCAGTACTGAGGGAGAGCTGCACTATCAGAAGAGCAGTACTGAGGGTGGGCTGCACTATCAGAAGGGCAGTACTGAGGGAGTGCTGCACTATCAGAAGGGCAGTACTGAGGGAGTGCTGCACTATCAGAAGGGCAGTACTGAGGGAGAGCTGCACTATCAGATGAGCAGTACTCAGGGAGAGCTGCACTATCAGAAGGGCAGTACTGAAGGAGAGCTGAACTATCAGAAGGGCAGTACTGAGGGAGTGCTGCACTATCAGAAGGGCAGTACTGAGGGAGAGCTGCACTATCAGATGAGCAGTACTGAGGGACAGCTGCACTATCAAAATTGCAGTACTGAGGGAGTGCTGCACTATCAGAAGGGCAGTACTGAGCGAGAGCTGCACTATCAGAAGGGTAGTACGGAGGGAGGGCTGCACTATCAGAAGGGCTGTACTGAGGGAGAGCTGCACTATCAGATGAGCAGTACTGAGGGACAGCTGCACTATCAGAATTGCAGTACTGAGGGAGTGCTGCACTATCAGAAGGGCAGTACTGAGGGAGTGCTACACTATCAGAAGGGCAGTACTGAGGGAGAGCTGCACTATCAGATGAGCAGTACTGAGGGACAGCTGCACTATCAGAATTGCAGTACTGAGGGAGTGCTGCACTATCAGAAGGGCAGTACTGAGCGAGAGCTGCACTATCAGAAGGGTAGTACGGAGGGAGGGCTGCACTATCAGAAGAGCAGTACTGAGTGAGTGCTGCACTATCAGAAGGGCAGTACTGAGGGAGAGCTGCACTATCAGAAGGGCAGTACTGAGGGAGTGCTGCACTATCAGAAGGGCAGTACTGAGGGAGTGCTGCACTATCAGAAGGGCAGTACTGAGGGAGAGCTGAACTATCAGAAGGGCAGTACTGAGGGATGGCTGCACTATCAGAAAGGCAGTACTGAGGGAGAGCTTCACTGTCAGAAGGGCAGTACTGAGGGAGAGCTGCACTATCAGAAGGGCAGTACTGAGGGTGGGCTGCAATATCAGAAGGGCAGTACTGAGGGAGAGCTGCACTCTCAGAAGGGCAGTACTGAGGGAGAGCTGCACTATCAGAAAGGCAGTACTGAGGGAGAGCTGCACTATCAGAAAGGCAGTACTGAGGGAGAGCTGCACTATCAGACGGGCAGTACTGAGGGAGAGCTGCACTATCAGAAAGGCAGTACTGAGGGAGAGCTGCACTATCAGAAAGGCAGTACTGAGGGAGAGCTGCACTGTCAGAAGGGCAGTACTGAGGGAGAGCTGCACTATCAGAAGGGCAGTACTGAGGGTGGGCTGCAATATCAGAAGGGCAGTACTGAGGGAGAGCTGCACTCTCAGAAGGGCAGTACTGAGGGAGAGCTGCACTATCAGAAGAGCTGTACTGAGGGAGTGCTGCACTATCAGAAGAGCAGTACTGAGGGAGTGCTGCACTATCAGAAGGGCAGTACTGAGGGAGAGCTGCACTATCAGAAGGGCAGTACTGAGGGAGAGCTGCACTATCAGAAGAGCAGTACTGAGTGAGAGCTGCACTGTCAGAAGAGCAGTACTGAGGGAGAGCTGCACTATCAGAAGGGCAGTACTGACGGAGAGCTGCACTATCAGAAGAGCAGTACTGAGGGAGTGCTGCACTATCAGAAGGGCAGCACTGAGGGAGAGCTGCACTATCAGAAGAGCAGCACTGAGGGAGAGCTGCACTATCGGAAGGGCAGTACTGAGGGAGTGCTGCACTATCAGAAGGGCAGTACTGAGAGAGTGCCGCACTATCAGAAGAGCAGTACTGAGTGAGTGCTGCACTATCAGAAGGGCAGTACTGAGGGAGTGCTGCACTATCAGAAGAGCAGTACTGAGGGAGAGCTGCACTATCAGAAGAGCAGTACTGAGGGTGGGCTGCACTATCAGAAGGGCAGTACTGAGGGAGAGCTGCACTATCAGAAGAGCAGTACTGAGGGTGGGCTGCACTATCAGAAGGGCAGTACTGAGGGAGTGCTGCACTATCAGAAGGGCAGTACTGAGGGAGTGCTGCACTATCAGAAGGGCAGTACTGAGGGAGAGCTGCACTATCAGATGAGCAGTACTCAGGGAGAGCTGCACTATCAGAAGGGCAGTACTGAAGGAGAGCTGAACTATCAGAAGGGCAGTACTGAGGGAGTGCTGCACTATCAGAAGGGCAGTACTGAGGGAGAGCTGCACTATCAGATGAGCAGTACTGAGGGACAGCTGCACTATCAGAATTGCAGTACTGAGGGAGTGCTGCACTATCAGAAGGGCAGTACTGAGCGAGAGCTGCACTATCAGAAGGGTAGTACGGAGGGAGGGCTGCACTATCAGAAGGGCAGTACTGAGGGAGAGCTGCACTATCAGATGAGCAGTACTGAGGGACAGCTGCACTATCAGAATTGCAGTACTGAGGGAGTGCTGCACTATCAGAAGGGCAGTACTGAGGGAGTGCTACACTATCAGAAGGGCAGTACTGAGGGAGAGCTGCACTATCAGATGAGCAGTACTGAGGGACAGCTGCACTATCAGAATTGCAGTACTGAGGGAGTGCTGCACTATCAGAAGGGCAGTACTGAGCGAGAGCTGCACTATCAGAAGGGTAGTACGGAGGGAGGGCTGCACTATCAGAAGAGCAGTACTGAGTGAGTGCTGCACTATCAGAAGGGCAGTACTGAGGGAGAGCTGCACTATCAGAAGGGCAGTACTGAGGGAGTGCTGCACTATCAGAAGGGCAGTACTGAGGGAGTGCTGCACTATCAGAAGGGCAGTACTGAGGGAGAGCTGAACTATCAGAAGGGCAGTACTGAGGGATGGCTGCACTATCAGAAAGGCAGTACTGAGGGAGAGCTTCACTGTCAGAAGGGCAGTACTGAGGGAGAGCTGCACTATCAGAAGGGCAGTACTGAGGGTGGGCTGCAATATCAGAAGGGCAGTACTGAGGGAGAGCTGCACTCTCAGAAGGGCAGTACTGAGGGAGAGCTGCACTATCAGAAAGGCAGTACTGAGGGAGAGCTGCACTATCAGAAAGGCAGTACTGAGGGAGAGCTGCACTATCAGACGGGCAGTACTGAGGGAGAGCTGCACTATCAGAAAGGCAGTACTGAGGGAGAGCTGCACTATCAGAAAGGCAGTACTGAGGGAGAGCTGCACTGTCAGAAGGGCAGTACTGAGGGAGAGCTGCACTATCAGAAGGGCAGTACTGAGGGTGGGCTGCAATATCAGAAGGGCAGTACTGAGGGAGAGCTGCACTCTCAGAAGGGCAGTACTGAGGGAGAGCTGCACTATCAGAAGAGCTGTACTGAGGGAGTGCTGCACTATCAGAAGAGCAGTACTGAGGGAGTGCTGCACTATCAGAAGGGCAGTACTGAGGGAGAGCTGCACTATCAGAAGGGCAGTACTGAGGGAGAGCTGCACTATCAGAAGAGCAGTACTGAGTGAGAGCTGCACTGTCAGAAGAGCAGTACTGAGGGAGAGCTGCACTATCAGAAGGGCAGTACTGACGGAGAGCTGCACTATCAGAAGAGCAGTACTGAGGGAGTGCTGCACTATCAGAAGGGCAGCACTGAGGGAGAGCTGCACTATCAGAAGAGCAGCACTGAGGGAGAGCTGCACTATCGGAAGGGCAGTACTGAGGGAGTGCTGCACTATCACAAGGGCAGTACTGAGGGAGTGCTGCACTATCAGAAGGGCAGTACTGAGGGAGAGCTGCACTATCAGAAGGGCAGTACTGAGGGAGTGCTGCACTATCAGAAGGGCAGTACTGAGGGAGAGCTGCACTATCAGAAGGGCAGTACTGAGGGAGTGCTGCAGTATCAGAAGGGCAGTACTGAGGGTGGGCTGCACTATCAGAAGGGCAGTACTGAGGGAGAGCTGCACTATCAGAAGAGCAGTACTGAGGGTGGGCTGCACTATCAGAAGGGCAGTACTGAGGGAGTGCTGCAGTATCAGAAGGGCAGTACTGAGGGAGTGCTGCAGTATCAGAAGGGCAGTACTGAGGGAGAGCTGCACTATCAGATGAGCAGTACTCAGGGAGAGCTGCACTATCAGAAGGGCAGTACTGAGGGAGTGCTGCACTATCAGAAGGGCAGTACTGATGGACAGCTGCACTATCAGAAGGGCAGTACTGAGGGAGTGCTGCACTATCAGAAGGGCAGTACTGAGGGAGAGCTGCACTATCAGATGAGCAGTACTGAGGGACAGCTGCACTATCGGAATTGCAGTACTGAGGGAGTGCTGCACTATCAGAAGGGTAGTACGGAGGGAGGGCTGCACTATCAGAAGAGCAGTACTGAGGGAGTGCTGCACTATCTGAAGGGCAGTACTGAGCGAGAGCTGCACTATCAGAAGGGCAGTACTGAGGGAGTGCCGCACTATCAGAAGAGCAGTACTGAGTGAGTGCTGCACTATCAGAAGGGCAGTACTGAGGGAGTGCTGCACTATCAGAAGAGCAGTACTGAGGGAGAGCTGCACTATCAGAAGAGCAGTACTGAGGGTGGGCTGCACTATCAGAAGGGCAGTACTGAGGGAGAGCTGCACTATCAGAAGAGCAGTACTGAGGGTGGGCTGCACTATCAGAAGGGCAGTACTGAGGGAGTGCTGCACTATCAGAAGGGCAGTACTGAGGGAGAGCTGCACTATCAGATGAGCAGTACTCAGGGAGAGCTGCACTATCAGAAGGGCAGTACTGAGGGAGAGCTGCACTATCAGATGAGCAGTACTGAGGGACAGCTGCACTATCAGAATTGCAGTACTGAGGGAGTGCTGCACTATCAGAAGGGCAGTACTGAGGGAGAGCTGCACTATCAGAAGGGCAGTACTGAGTGAGAGCTGCACTATCAGAAGAGCAGTACTGAGTGAGAGCTGCACTATCAGAAGAGCAGTACTGAGGGTGAGCTGCACTATCAGAAGGGCAGTACTGAGGGAGTGCTGCACTATCAGAAGGGCAGTACTGAGGGAGAGCTGCACTATCAGAAGGGCAGTACTGAGGGAGTGCTGCAGTATCAGAAGGGCAGTACTGATGGAGAGCTGCACTATCAGAAGGGCAGTACTGAGGGAGAGCTGCACTATCAGAAGGGCAGTACTGAGGGAGTGCTGCACTATCAGAAGGGCAGTACTGAGGGAGAGCTGCACTATCAGAAGGGCAGTACTGAGGGAGAGCTGCACTATCAGAAGGGCAGTACTGAGGGAGTGCTGCACTATCAGAAGGGCAGTACTGAGGGAGAGCTGGACTATCAGAAGGGCAGTACTGAGGGAGTGCTGCACTATTAGAAGGGCAGTACTGAGGGAGAGCTGCACTATCAGAAGGGCAGTACTGAGGGAGTGCTGCACTATCAGAAGGGCAGTACTGAGGGAGAGCTGCACTATCAGAAGGGCAGTACTGAGGGAGTGCTGCACTATCAGAAGGGCAGTACTGAGGGAGAGCTGCACTATCAGAAGGGCAGTACTGAGGGAGTGCTGCACTATCACAAGGGCAGTACTGAGGGTGGGCTGCACTATCAGAAGGGCAGTACTGAGGGAGAGCTGCACTATCGGAAGGGCAGTACTGAGGGAGTGCTGCACTATCAGAAGGGCAGTACTGAGGGAGTGCTGCACTATCAGAAGGGCAGTACTGAGGGAGAGCTGCACTATCAGAAGGGCAGTACTGAGGGAGTGCTGCAGTATCAGAAGGGCAGTACTGAGGGTGGGCTGCACTATCAGAAGGGCAGTACTGAGGGAGAGCTGCACTATCAGAAGAGCAGTACTGTGGGTGGGCTGCACTATCAGAAGGGCAGTACTGAGGGAGTGCTGCAGTATCAGAAGGGCAGTACTGAGGGAGTGCTGCAGTATCAGAAGGGCAGTACTGAGGGAGAGCTGCACTATCAGATGAGCAGTACTCAGGGAGAGCTGCACTATCAGAAGGGCAGTACTGAGGGAGTGCTGCACTATCAGAAGGGCAGTACTGAGGGACAGCTGCACTATCAGAAGGGCAGTACTGAGGGAGTGCTGCACTATCAGAAGGGCAGTACTGAGGGAGAGCGGCACTATCAGATGAGCAGTACTGAGGGACAGCTGCACCATCGGAATTGCAGTACTGAGGGAGTGCTGCACTATCAGAAGGGTAGTACGGAGGGAGGGCTGCACTATCAGAAGAGCAGTACTGAGGGAGTGCTGCACTATCTGAAGGGCAGTACTGAGCGAGAGCTGCACTATCAGAAGGGCAGTACTGAGAGAGTGCCGCACTATCAGTAGAGCAGTACTGAGTGAGTGCTGCACTATCAGAAGGGCAGTACTGAGGGAGTGCTGCACTATCAGAAGAGCAGTACTGAGGGAGAGCTGCACTATCAGAAGAGCAGTACTGAGGGTGGGCTGCACTATCAGAAGGGCAGTACTGAGGGAGAGCTGCACTATCAGAAGAGCAGTACTGAGGGTGGGCTGCACTATCAGAAGGGCAGTACTGAGGGAGTGCTGCACTATCAGAAGGGCAGTACTGAGGGAGTGCTGCACTATCAGAAGGGCAGTACTGAGGGAGAGCTGCACTATCAGATGAGCAGTCCTCAGGGAGAGCTGCACTATCAGAAGGGCAGTACTGAAGGAGAGCTGAACTATCAGAAGGGCAGTACTGAGGGAGTGCTGCACTATCAGAAGGGCAGTACTGAGGGAGAGCTGCACTATCAGATGAGCAGTACTGAGGGACAGCTGCACTATCAGAATTGCAGTACTGAGGGAGTGCTGCACTATCAGAAGGGCAGTACTGAGCGAGAGCTGCACTATCAGAAGGGTAGTACGGAGGGAGGGCTGCACTATCAGAAGGGCAGTACTGAGGGAGAGCTGCACTATCAGATGAGCAGTACTGAGGGACAGCTGCACTATCAGAATTGCAGTACTGAGGGAGTGCTGCACTATCAGAAGGGCAGTACTGAGGGAGTGCTGCACTATCAGAAGGGCAGTACTGAGGGAGAGCTGCACTATCAGATGAGCAGTACTGAGGGACAGCTGCACTATCAGAATTGCAGTACTGAGGGAGTGCTGCACTATCAGAAGGGCAGTACTGAGCGAGAGCTGCACTATCAGAAGGGTAGTACGGAGGGAGGGCTGCACTATCAGAAGAGCAGTACTGAGTGAGTGCTGCACTATCAGAAGGGCAGTACTGAGGGAGAGCTGCACTATCAGAAGGGCAGTACTGAGGGAGTGCTGCACTATCAGAAGGGCAGTACTGAGGGAGTGCTGCACTATCAGAAGGGCAGTACTGAGGGAGAGCTGAACTATCAGAAGGGCAGTACTGAGGGATGGCTGCACTATCAGAAAGGCAGTACTGAGGGAGAGCTTCACTGTCAGAAGGGCAGTACTGAGGGAGAGCTGCACTATCAGAAGGGCAGTACTGAGGGTGGGCTGCAATATCAGAAGGGCAGTACTGAGGGAGAGCTGCACTCTCAGAAGGGCAGTACTGAGGGAGAGCTGCACTATCAGAAAGGCAGTACTGAGGGAGAGCTGCACTATCAGAAAGGCAGTACTGAGGGAGAGCTGCACTATCAGACGGGCAGTACTGAGGGAGAGCTGCACTATCAGAAAGGCAGTACTGAGGGAGAGCTGCACTATCAGAAAGGCAGTACTGAGGGAGAGCTGCACTGTCAGAAGGGCAGTACTGAGGGAGAGCTGCACTATCAGAAGGGCAGTACTGAGGGTGGGCTGCAATATCAGAAGGGCAGTACTGAGGGAGAGCTGCACTCTCAGAAGGGCAGTACTGAGGGAGAGCTGCACTATCAGAAGAGCTGTACTGAGGGAGTGCTGCACTATCAGAAGAGCAGTACTGAGGGAGTGCTGCACTATCAGAAGGGCAGTACTGAGGGAGAGCTGCACTATCAGAAGGGCAGTACTGAGGGAGAGCTGCACTATCAGAAGAGCAGTACTGAGTGAGAGCTGCACTGTCAGAAGAGCAGTACTGAGGGAGAGCTGCACTATCCGAAGGGCAGTACTGACGGAGAGCTGCACTATCAGAAGAGCAGTACTGAGGGAGTGCTGCACTATCAGAAGGGCAGCACTGAGGGAGAGCTGCACTATCAGAAGAGCAGCACTGAGGGAGTGCTGCACTATCAGAAGGGCAGTACTGAGGGAGAGCTGCACTATCAGAAGGGCAGTACTGAGGGAGTGCTGCACTATCAGAAGGGCAGTACAGAGGGAGAGCTGCACTATCAGAAGGGCAGTACTGAGGGAGTGCTGCACTATCAGAAGGGCAGTACTGAGGGAGTGCTGCACTATCAGAAAGGCAGTACTGAGGGAGTGCTGCACTATCAGAAGGGCAGTACTGAGGGAGAGCTGCACTATCAGAAGGGCAGTACTGAGGGAGTGCTGCACTATCAGAAGGGCAGTACTGAGGGAGTGCTGCACTATCAGAAGAGCAGTACTGAGGGAGTGCTGCACTATCAGAAGAGCAGTACTTAGGGAGAGCTGCACTATCAGAAGGGCAGTACTGAGGGAGAGCTGCACTATCAGAAGGGCAGTACTGAGGGAGTGCTGCACTATCAGAAGAGCAGTACTGAGGGAGAGCTGCACTATCAGAAGGGCAGTACTGAGGGAGAGCTGCACTATCAGAAAGGCAGTACTGAGGGAGAGCTGCACTATCAGAAGACCAGTACTCATGGAGAGCTGCACTATCAGAAGGGCAGTACTGAGGGTGGGCTGCACTATCAGAAGAGCAGTACTGAGGGAGAGCTGCACTATCAGAAAGGCAGTACTGAGGGAGTGCTGCACTATCAGAAGGGCAGTACTGAGGATGGGCTGCACTATCAGAAGGGTTGTACTGAGGGTGGGCTGCACTATCAGAAGGGCAGTACTGAGGGTGGGCTGCACTATCAGAAGAGCAGTACTGAGGGAGAGCTGCACTATCGGAAGGGCAGTACTGAGGGAGAGCTGCACTATCAGAAGAGCAGTACTGAGGGAGAGCTGCACTATCGGAGAGGCAGTACTGAGGGAGAGCTGCACTATCGGAAGGGCAGTACTGAGGGAGAGCTGCACTATCAGAAGGGCAGAACTGAGGGAGTGCTGCACTATCAGAAGGGTAGTACGGAGGGAGGGCTGCACTATCAGAAGAGCAGTACTGAGTGAGTGCTGCACTATCAGAAGGGCAGTACTGAGGGAGAGCTGCACTATCAGAAGGGCAGTACTGAGGGAGTGCTGCAGTATCAGAAGGGCAGTACTGAGGGAGTGCTGCACTATCAGAAGGGCAGTACTGAGGGAGAGCTGAACTATCAGAAGGGCAGTACTGAGGGAGAGCTGCACTATCAGAAAGGCAGTACTGAGGGAGAGCTGCAATATCAGAAGGGCAGTACTGAGGGAGAGCTGCACTCTCAGAAGGGCAGTACTGAGGGAGAGCTGCACTATCAGAATTGCAGTACTGAGGGAGTGCTGCACTATCAGAAGGGCAGTACTGAGCGAGAGCTGCACTATCAGAAGGGTAGTACGGAGGGAGGGATGCACTATCAGAAGAGCAGTACTGAGTGAGTGCTGCACTATCAGAAGGGCAGTACTGAGGGAGAGCTGCACTATCAGAAGGGCAGTACTGAGGGAGTGCTGCACTATCAGAAGGGCAGTACTGAGGGTGTGCTGCACTATCAGAAGGGCAGTACTGAGGGAGAGCTGAACTATCAGAAGGGCAGTACTGAGGGATGGCTGCACTATCAGAAAGGCAGTACTGAGGGAGAGCTTCACTGTCAGAAGGGCAGTACTGAGGGAGAGCTGCACTATCAGAAGGGCAGTACTGAGGGTGGGCTGCAATATCAGAAGGGCAGTACTGAGGGAGAGCTGCACTCTCAGAAGGGCAGTACTGAGGGAGAGCTGCACTATCAGAAAGGCAGTACTGAGGGAGAGCTGCACTATCAGAAAGGCAGTACTGAGGGAGAGCTGCACTATCAGACGGGCAGTACTGAGGGAGAGCTGCACTATCAGAAAGGCAGTACTGAGGGAGAGCTGCACTATCAGAAAGGCAGTACTGAGGGAGAGCTGCACTGTCAGAAGGGCAGTACTGAAGGAGAGCTGCACTATCAGAAGGGCAGAACTGAGGGTGGGCTGCAATATCAGAAGGGCAGTACTGACGGAGAGCTGCACTCTCAGAAGGGCAGTACTGAGGGAGAGCTGCACTATCAGAAGAGCTGTACTGAGGGAGTGCTGCACTATCAGAAGAGCAGTACTGAGGGAGTGCTGCACTATCAGAAGGGCAGTACTGAGGGAGAGCTGCACTATCAGAAGGGCAGTACTGAGGGAGAGCTGCACTATCAGAAGAGCAGTACTGAGTGAGAGCTGCACTGTCAGAAGAGCAGTACTGAGGGAGAGCTGCACTATCAGAAGGGCAGTACTGACGGAGAGCTGCACTATCAGAAGAGCAGTACTGAGGGAGTGCTGCACTATCAGAAGGGCAGCACTGAGGGAGAGCTGCACTATCAGAAGAGCAGCACTGAGGGAGTGCTGCACTATCAGAAGGGCAGTACTGAGGGAGAGCTGCACTATCAGAAGGGCAGTACTGAGGGAGTGCTGCACTATCAGAAGGGCAGTACTGAGGGAGAGCTGCACTATCAGAAGGGCAGTACTGAGGGAGTGCTGCACTATCAGAAGGGCAGTACTGAGGGAGAGCTGCACTATCAGAAGGGCAGTACTGAGGGAGTGCTGCACTATCAGAAGGGCAGTACTGAGGGAGAGCTGCACTATCAAAAGGGCAGTACTGAGGGAGTGCTGCACTATCAGAAGGGCAGTACTGAGGGAGTGCTGCACTATCAGAAGAGCAGTACTGAGGGAGTGCTGCACTATCAGAAGAGCAGTACTTAGGGAGAGCTGCACTATCAGAAGGGCAGTACTGAGGGAGAGCTGCACTATCAGAAGGGCAGTACTGAGGGAGTGCTGCACTATCAGAAGAGCAGTACTGAGGGAGAGCTGCACTATCAGAAGGGCAGTACTGAGGGAGAGCTGCACTATCAGAAAGGCAGTACTGAGGGAGAGCTGCACTATCAGAAGGGCAGTACTGAGGGAGAGCTGCACTATCAGAAGGGCAGTACTGAGGGTGGGCTGCACTATCAGCAGAGCAGTACTGAGGGAGTGCTGCACTATCAGAAGAGCAGTACTGATGGAGAGCTGCACTATCAGAAGGGCAGTACTGAGGGTGGGCTGCACTATCAGAAGAGCAGTACTGAGGGAGAGCTGCACTATCAGAAAGGCAGTACTGAGGGAGTGCTGCACTATCAGAAGGGCAGTACTGAGGATGGGCTGCACTATCAGAAGAACAGTACTGAGGGAGAGCTGCACTATCAGAAGGGTTGTACTGAGGGTGGGCTGCACTATCAGAAGGGCAGTACTGAGGGTGGGCTGCACTATCAGAAGAGCAGTACTGAGGGAGAGCTGCACTATCGGAAGGGCAGTACTGAGGGAGAGCTGCACTATCAGAAGAGCAGTACTGAGGGAGAGCTGCACTATCGGAGAGGCAGTACTGAGGGAGAGCTGCACTATCGGAAGGGCAGTACTGAGGGAGAGCTGCACTATCAGAAGGGCAGTACTGAGGGAGTGCTGCACTATCAGAAGGGTAGTACGGAGGGAGGACTGCACTATCAGAAGAGCAGTACTGAGTGAGTGCTGCACTATCAGAAGGGCAGTACTGAGGGAGAGCTGCACTATCAGAAGGGCAGTACTGAGGGAGTGCTGCACTATCAGAAGGGCAGTACTGAGGGAGTGCTGCACTATCAGAAGGGCAGTACTGAGGGAGAGCTGAACTATCAGAAGGGCAGTACTGAGGGAGAGCTGCACTATCAGAAAGGCAGTACTGAGGGAGAGCTGCAATATCAGAAGGGCAGTACTGAGGGAGAGCTGCACTCTCAGAAGGGCAGTACTGAGGGAGAGCTGCACTATCAGAAAGGCAGTACTGAGGGAGAGCTGCACTGTCAGAAGGGCAGTACTGAGGGAGAGCTGCACTATCAGAAGAGCTGTACTGAGGGAGAGCTGCACTATCAGAAGAGCAGTACTGAGGGAGTGCTGCACTATCAGAAGGGCAGTACTGAGGGAGTGCTGCACTATCAGAAGGGCAGTACCGAGGGAGAGCTGCACTATCAGAAGGGCAGTACTGAGGGAGAGCTGCACTATCAGAAGAGCAGTACTGAGGGAGTGCTGCACTATCAGAAGGGCAGTACTGAGGGAGTGCTGCACTATCAGAAGGGCAGTACCGAGGGAGAGCTGCACTATCAGAAGGGCAGTACTGAGGGAGAGCCGCACTATCAGAAGGGCAGTACTGTGGGACAGCTGCACTATCGGAATTGCAGTACTGAGGGAGTGCTGCACTATCAGAAGGGTAGTACGGAGGGAGGGCTGCACTATCAGAAGAGCAGTACTGAGGGAGTGCTGCACTATCTGAAGGGCAGTACTGAGCGAGAGCTGCACTATCAGAAGGGCAGTACTGAGAGAGTGCCGCACTATCAGAAGAGCAGTACTGAGTGAGTGCTGCACTATCAGAAGGGCAGTACTGAGGGAGTGCTGCACTATCAGAAGAGCAGTACTGAGGGAGAGCTGCACTATCAGAAGAGCAGTACTGAGGGTGGGCTGCACTATCAGAAGGGCAGTACTGAGGGAGAGCTGCACTATCAGAAGAGCAGTACTGAGGGTGGGCTGCACTATCAGAAGGGCAGTACTGAGGGAGTGCTGCACTATCAGAAGGGCAGTACTGAGGGAGTGCTGCACTATCAGAAGGGCAGTACTGAGGGAGAGCTGCACTATCAGATGAGCAGTACTCAGGGAGAGCTGCACTATCAGAAGGGCAGTACTGAAGGAGAGCTGAACTATCAGAAGGGCAGTACTGAGGGAGTGCTGCACTATCAGAAGGGCAGTACTGAGGGAGAGCTGCACTATCAGATGAGCAGTACTGAGGGACAGCTGCACTATCAGAATTGCAGTACTGAGGGAGTGCTGCACTATCAGAAGGGCAGTACTGAGCGAGAGCTGCACTATCAGAAGGGTAGTACGGAGGGAGGGCTGCACTATCAGAAGGGCAGTACTGAGGGAGAGCTGCACTATCAGATGAGCAGTACTGAGGGACAGCTGCACTATCAGAATTGCAGTACTGAGGGAGTGCTGCACTATCAGAAGGGCAGTACTGAGGGAGTGCTGCACTATCAGAAGGGCAGTACTGAGGGAGAGCTGCACTATCAGATGAGCAGTACTGAGGGACAGCTGCACTATCAGAATTGCAGTACTGAGGGAGAGCTGCACTATCAGAAGAGCAGTACTGAGCGAGAGCTGCACTATCAGAAGGGTAGTACGGAGGGAGGGCTGCACTATCAGAAGAGCAGTACTGAGTGAGTGCTGCACTATCAGAAGGGCAGTACTGAGGGAGAGCTGCACTATCAGAAGGGTAGTACGGAGGGAGGGCTGCACTATCAGAAGAGCAGTACTGAGTGAGTGCTGCACTATCAGAAGGGCAGTACTGAGGGAGAGCTGCACTATCAGAAGGGCAGTACTGAGCGAGAGCTGCACTATCAGAAGGGTAGTACGGAGGGAGGGCTGCACTATCAGAAGAGCAGTACTGAGTGAGTGCTGCACTATCAGAAGGGCAGTACTGAGGGAGAGCTGCACTATCAGAAGGGCAGTACTGAGGGAGTGCTGCACTATCAGAAGGGCAGTACTGAGGGAGTGCTGCACTATCAGAAGGGCAGTACTGAGGGAGAGCTGAACTATCAGAAGGGCAGTACTGAGGGATGGCTGCACTATCAGAAAGGCAGTACTGAGGGAGAGCTTCACTGTCAGAAGGGCAGTACTGAGGGAGAGCTGCACTATCAGAAGGGCAGTACTGAGGGTGGGCTGCAATATCAGAAGGGCAGTACTGAGGGAGAGCTGCACTCTCAGAAGGGCAGTACTGAGGGAGAGCTGCACTATCAGAAAGGCAGTACTGAGGGAGAGCTGCACTATCAGAAAGGCAGTACTGAGGGAGAGCTGCACTATCAGACGGGCAGTACTGAGGGAGAGCTGCACTATCAGAAAGGCAGTACTGAGGGAGAGCTGCACTATCAGAAAGGCAGTACTGAGGGAGAGCTGCACTGTCAGAAGGGCAGTACTGAGGGAGAGCTGCACTATCAGAAGGGCAGTACTGAGGGTGGGCTGCAATATCAGAAGGGCAGTACTGAGGGAGAGCTGCACTCTCAGAAGGGCAGTACTGAGGGAGAGCTGCACTATCAGAAGAGCTGTACTGAGGGAGTGCTGCACTATCAGAAGAGCAGTACTGAGGGAGTGCTGCACTATCAGAAGGGCAGTACTGAGGGAGAGCTGCACTATCAGAAGGGCAGTACTGAGGGAGAGCTGCACTATCAGAAGAGCAGTACTGAGTGAGAGCTGCAATATCAGAAGGGCAGTACTGAGGGAGAGCTGCACTCTCAGAAGGGCAGTACTGAGGGAGAGCTGCACTATCAGAAAGGCAGTACTGAGGGAGAGCTGCACTGTCAGAAGGGCAGTACTGAGGGAGAGCTGCACTATCAGAAGAGCTGTACTGAGGGAGAGCTGCACTATCAGAAGAGCAGTACTGAGCGAGAGCTGCACTATCAGAAGGGTAGTACGGAGGGAGGGCTGCACTATCAGAAGAGCAGTACTGAGTGAGTGCTGCACTATCAGAAGGGCAGTACTGAGGGAGAGCTGCACTATCAGAAGGGTAGTACGGAGGGAGGGCTGCACTATCAGAAGAGCAGTACTGAGTGAGTGCTGCACTATCAGAAGGGCAGTACTGAGGGAGAGCTGCACTATCAGAAGGGCAGTACTGAGCGAGAGCTGCACTATCAGAAGGGTAGTACGGAGGGAGGGCTGCACTATCAGAAGAGCAGTACTGAGTGAGTGCTGCACTATCAGAAGGGCAGTACTGAGGGAGAGCTGCACTATCAGAAGGGCAGTACTGAGGGAGTGCTGCACTATCAGAAGGGCAGTACTGAGGGAGTGCTGCACTATCAGAAGGGCAGTACTGAGGGAGAGCTGAACTATCAGAAGGGCAGTACTGAGGGATGGCTGCACTATCAGAAAGGCAGTACTGAGGGAGAGCTTCACTGTCAGAAGGGCAGTACTGAGGGAGAGCTGCACTATCAGAAGGGCAGTACTGAGGGTGGGCTGCAATATCAGAAGGGCAGTACTGAGGGAGAGCTGCACTCTCAGAAGGGCAGTACTGAGGGAGAGCTGCACTATCAGAAAGGCAGTACTGAGGGAGAGCTGCACTATCAGAAAGGCAGTACTGAGGGAGAGCTGCACTATCAGACGGGCAGTACTGAGGGAGAGCTGCACTATCAGAAAGGCAGTACTGAGGGAGAGCTGCACTATCAGAAAGGCAGTACTGAGGGAGAGCTGCACTGTCAGAAGGGCAGTACTGAGGGAGAGCTGCACTATCAGAAGGGCAGTACTGAGGGTGGGCTGCAATATCAGAAGGGCAGTACTGAGGGAGAGCTGCACTCTCAGAAGGGCAGTACTGAGGGAGAGCTGCACTATCAGAAGAGCTGTACTGAGGGAGTGCTGCACTATCAGAAGAGCAGTACTGAGGGAGTGCTGCACTATCAGAAGGGCAGTACTGAGGGAGAGCTGCACTATCAGAAGGGCAGTACTGAGGGAGAGCTGCACTATCAGAAGAGCAGTACTGAGTGAGAGCTGCAATATCAGAAGGGCAGTACTGAGGGAGAGCTGCACTCTCAGAAGGGCAGTACTGAGGGAGAGCTGCACTATCAGAAAGGCAGTACTGAGGGAGAGCTGCACTGTCAGAAGGGCAGTACTGAGGGAGAGCTGCACTATCAGAAGAGCTGTACTGAGGGAGAGCTGCACTATCAGAAGAGCAGTACTGAGGGAGTGCTGCACTATCAGAAGGGCAGTACTGAGGGAGTGCTGCACTATCAGAAGGGCAGTACCGAGGGAGAGCTGCACTATCAGAAGAGCAGTACTGAGGGAGTGCTGCACTATCAGAAGGGCAGTACTGAGGGAGTGCTGCACTATCAGAAGGGCAGTACCGAGGGAGAGCTGCACTATCAGAAGGGCAGTACTGAGGGAGAGCCGCACTATCAGAAGGGCAGTACTGTGGGACAGCTGCACTATCGGAATTGCAGTACTGAGGGAGTGCTGCACTATCAGAAGGGTAGTACGGAGGGAGGGCTGCACTATCAGAAGAGCAGTACTGAGGGAGTGCTGCACTATCTGAAGGGCAGTACTGAGCGAGAGCTGCACTATCAGAAAGGCAGTACTGAGGGAGAGCTGCACTATCAGAAAGGCAGTACTGAGGGAGAGCTGCACTATCAGACGGGCAGTACTGAGGGAGAGCTGCACTATCAGAAAGGCAGTACTGAGGGAGAGCTGCACTATCAGAAAGGCAGTACTGAGGGAGAGCTGCACTGTCAGAAGGGCAGTACTGAGGGAGAGCTGCACTATCAGAAGGGCAGTACTGAGGGTGGGCTGCAATATCAGAAGGGCAGTACTGAGGGAGAGCTGCACTCTCAGAAGGGCAGTACTGAGGGAGAGCTGCACTATCAGAAGAGCTGTACTGAGGGAGTGCTGCACTATCAGAAGAGCAGTACTGAGGGAGTGCTGCACTATCAGAAGGGCAGTACTGAGGGAGAGCTGCACTATCAGAAGGGCAGTACTGAGGGAGAGCTGCACTATCAGAAGAGCAGTACTGAGTGAGAGCTGCAATATCAGAAGGGCAGTACTGAGGGAGAGCTGCACTCTCAGAAGGGCAGTACTGAGGGAGAGCTGCACTATCAGAAAGGCAGTACTGAGGGAGAGCTGCACTGTCAGAAGGGCAGTACTGAGGGAGAGCTGCACTATCAGAAGAGCTGTACTGAGGGAGAGCTGCACTATCAGAAGAGCAGTACTGAGGGAGTGCTGCACTATCAGAAGGGCAGTACTGAGGGAGTGCTGCACTATCAGAAGGGCAGTACCGAGGGAGAGCTGCACTATCAGAAGAGCAGTACTGAGGGAGTGCTGCACTATCAGAAGGGCAGTACTGAGGGAGTGCTGCACTATCAGAAGGGCAGTACCGAGGGAGAGCTGCACTATCAGAAGGGCAGTACTGAGGGAGAGCCGCACTATCAGAAGGGCAGTACTGTGGGACAGCTGCACTATCGGAATTGCAGTACTGAGGGAGTGCTGCACTATCAGAAGGGTAGTACGGAGGGAGGGCTGCACTATCAGAAGAGCAGTACTGAGGGAGTGCTGCACTATCTGAAGGGCAGTACTGAGCGAGAGCTGCACTATCAGAAGGGCAGTACTGAGAGAGTGCCGCACTATCAGAAGAGCAGTACTGAGTGAGTGCTGCACTATCAGAAGGGCAGTACTGAGGGAGTGCTGCACTATCAGAAGAGCAGTACTGAGGGAGAGCTGCACTATCAGAAGAGCAGTACTGAGGGTGGGCTGCACTATCAGAAGGGCAGTACTGAGGGAGAGCTGCACTATCAGAAGAGCAGTACTGAGGGTGGGCTGCACTATCAGAAGGGCAGTACTGAGGGAGTGCTGCACTATCAGAAGGGCAGTACTGAGGGAGTGCTGCACTATCAGAAGGGCAGTACTGAGGGAGAGCTGCACTATCAGATGAGCAGTACTCAGGGAGAGCTGCACTATCAGAAGGGCAGTACTGAAGGAGAGCTGAACTATCAGAAGGGCAGTACTGAGGGAGTGCTGCACTATCAGAAGGGCAGTACTGAGGGAGAGCTGCACTATCAGATGAGCAGTACTGAGGGACAGCTGCACTATCAGAATTGCAGTACTGAGGGAGTGCTGCACTATCAGAAGGGCAGTACTGAGCGAGAGCTGCACTATCAGAAGGGTAGTACGGAGGGAGGGCTGCACTATCAGAAGGGCAGTACTGAGGGAGAGCTGCACTATCAGATGAGCAGTACTGAGGGACAGCTGCACTATCAGAATTGCAGTACTGAGGGAGTGCTGCACTATCAGAAGGGCAGTACTGAGGGAGTGCTGCACTATCAGAAGGGCAGTACTGACGGAGAGCTGCACTATCAGATGAGCAGTACTGAGGGACAGCTGCACTAT
The DNA here is from genome assembly GCF_036365525.1 of Heterodontus francisci. NCBI lineage: Eukaryota > Metazoa > Chordata > Chondrichthyes > Heterodontiformes > Heterodontidae > Heterodontus > Heterodontus francisci. Next base: position 6,067,165 of record NC_090408.1, read on the forward strand.
CAGAATTGCAGTACTGAGGGAGTGCTGCACTATCAGAAGGGCAGTACTGAGCGAGAGCTGCACTATCAGAAGGGTAGTACGGAGGGAGGGCTGCACTATCAGAAGAGCTGTACTGAGTGAGTGCTGCACTATCAGAAGGGCAGTACTGAGGGAGAGCTGCACTATCAGAAGGGCAGTACTGAGGGAGTGCTGCACTATCAGAAGGGCAGTACTGAGGGAGTGCTGCACTATCAGAAGGGCAGTACTGAGGGAGAGCTGAACTATCAGAAGGGCAGTACTGAGGGATGGCTGCACTATCAGAAAGGCAGTACTGAGGGAGAGCTTCACTGTCAGAAGGGCAGTACTGAGGGAGAGCTGCACTATCAGAAGGGCAGTACTGAGGGTGGGCTGCAATATCAGAAGGGCAGTACTGAGGGAGAGCTGCACTCTCAGAAGGGCAGTACTGAGGGAGAGCTGCACTATCAGAAAGGCAGTACTGAGGGAGAGCTGCACTATCAGAAAGGCAGTACTGAGGGAGAGCTGCACTATCAGACGGGCAGTACTGAGGGAGAGCTGCACTATCAGAAAGGCAGTACTGAGGGAGAGCTGCACTATCAGAAAGGCAGTACTGAGGGAGAGCTGCACTGTCAGAAGGGCAGTACTGAGGGAGAGCTGCACTATCAGAAGGGCAGTACTGAGGGTGGGCTGCAATATCAGAAGGGCAGTACTGAGGGAGAGCCGCACTCTCAGAAGGGCAGTACTGAGGGAGAGCTGCACTATCAGAAGAGCTGTACTGAGGGAGTGCTGCACTATCAGAAGAGCAGTACTGAGGGAGTGCTGCACTATCAGAAGGGCAGTACTGAGGGAGAGCTGCACTATCAGAAGGGCAGTACTGAGGGAGAGCTGCACTATCAGAAGAGCAGTACTGAGTGAGAGCTGCACTGTCAGAAGAGCAGTACTGAGGGAGAGCTGCACTATCAGAAGGGCAGTACTGACGGAGAGCTGCACTATCAGAAGAGCAGTACTGAGGGAGTGCTGCACTATCAGAAGGGCAGCACTGAGGGAGAGCTGCACTATCAGAAGAGCAGCACTGAGGGAGTGCTGCACTATCAGAAGGGCAGTACTGAGGGAGAGCTGCACTATCAGAAGGGCAGTACTGAGGGAGTGCTGCACTATCAGAAGGGCAGTACTGAGGGAGAGCTGCACTATCAGAAGGGCAGTACTGAGGGAGTGCTGCACTATCAGAAGGGCAGTACTGAGGGAGAGCTGCACTATCAGAAGGGCAGTACTGAGGGAGTGCTGCACTATCAGAAGGGCAGTACTGAGGGAGAGCTGCACTATCAGAAGGGCAGTACTGAGGGAGTGCTGCACTATCAGAAGGGCAGTACTGAGGGAGTGCTGCACTATCAGAAGAGCAGTACTGAGGGAGTGCTGCACTATCAGAAGAGCAGTACTTAGGGAGAGCTGCACTATCAGAAGGGCAGTACTGAGGGAGAGCTGCACTATCAGAAGGGCAGTACTGAGGGAGTGCTGCACTATCAGAAGAGCAGTACTGAGGGAGAGCTGCACTATCAGAAGGGCAGTACTGAGGGAGAGCTGCACTATCAGAAAGGCAGTACTGAGGGAGAGCTGCACTATCAGAAGGGCAGTACTGAGGGAGAGCTGCACTATCAGAAGGGCAGTACTGAGGGTGGGCTGCACTATCAGCAGAGCAGTACTGAGGGAGTGCTGCACTATCAGAAGAGCAGTACTGATGGAGAGCTGCACTATCAGAAGGGCAGTACTGAGGGTGGGCTGCACTATCAGAAGAGCAGTACTGAGGGAGAGCTGCACTATCAGAAAGGCAGTACTGAGGGAGTGCTGCACTATCAGAAGGGCAGTACTGAGGATGGGCTGCAATATCAGAAGAACAGTACTGAGGGAGAGCTGCACTATCAGAAGGGTTGTACTGAGGGTGGGCTGCACTATCAGAAGGGCAGTACTGAGGGTGGGCTGCACTATCAGAAGAGCAGTACTGAGGGAGAGCTGCACTATCGGAAGGGCAGTACTGAGGGAGAGCTGCACTATCAGAAGAGCAGTACTGAGGGAGAGCTGCACTATCGAAGAGGCAGTACTGAGGGAGAGCTGCACTATCGGAAGGGCAGTACTGAGGGAGAGCTGCACTATCAGAAGGGCAGTACTGAGGGAGTGCTGCACTATCAGAAGGGTAGTACGGAGGGAGGGCTGCACTATCAGAAGAGCAGTACTGAGTGAGTGCTGCACTATCAGAAGGGCAGTACTGAGGGAGAGCTGCACTATCAGAAGGGCAGTACTGAGGGAGTGCTGCACTATCAGAAGGGCAGTACTGAGGGAGTGCTGCACTATCAGAAGGGCAGTACTGAGGGAGAGCTGAACTATCAGAAGGGCAGTACTGAGGGAGAGCTGCACTATCAGAAAGGCAGTACTGAGGGAGAGCTGCAATATCAGAAGGGCAGTACTGAGGGAGAGCTGCACTCTCAGAAGGGCAGTACTGAGGGAGAGCTGCACTATCAGAAAGGCAGTACTGAGGGAGAGCTGCACTGTCAGAAGGGCAGTACTGAGGGAGAGCTGCACTATCAGAAGAGCTGTACTGAGGGAGAGCTGCACTATCAGAAGAGCAGTACTGAGGGAGTGCTGCACTATCAGAAGGGCAGTACTGAGGGAGTGCTGCACTATCAGAAGGGCAGTACCGAGGGAGAGCTGCACTATCAGAAGGGCAGTACTGAGGGAGAGCTGCACTATCAGAAGAGCAGTACTGAGGGAGTGCTGCACTATCAGAAGGGCAGTACTGAGGGAGTGCTGCACTATCAGAAGGGCAGTACCGAGGGAGAGCTGCACTATCAGAAGGGCAGTACTGAGGGAGAGCCGCACTATCAGAAGGGCAGTACTGAGGGAGTGCTGCACTATCAGAAGAGCAGTACTGAGGGAGTGCTGCACTATCAGAAGGGCAGTACTGAGGGAGTGCTGCACTATCAGAAGGGCAGTACCGAGGGAGAGCTGCACTATCAGAAGGGCAGTACTGAGGGAGAGCTGCACTATCAGAAGGGCAGTACTGAGGGAGAGCTGCACTATCAGAAGAGCAGTACTGAGGGAGTGCTGCACTATCAGAAGAGCAGTGCTGAGGGAGTGCTGCACTATCAGAAGGGCAGTACTGAGGGAGAGCTGCACTATCAGAAGGGCAGTACTGAGTGAGAGCTGCACTATCAGAAGAGCAGTACTGAGGGAGTGCTGCACTATCAGAAGGGCAGTACTGAGGGAGAGCTGCACTATCAGAAGGGCAGTACTGAGTGAGAGCTGCACTATCAGAAGAGCAGTACTGAGGGAGTGCTGCACTATCAGAAGGGCAGTACTGAGGGAGAGCTGCACTATCAGAAGGGCAGTACTGAGGAAGAGCTGCACTATCAGAAGGGCAGTACTGAGGGAGAGCTGCACTATCAGAAGGGCAGTACTGAGGAAGAGCTGCACTATCAGAAGAGCAGTACTGAGGGAGAGCTGCACTATCAGAAAGGCAGTACTGAGGGAGTGCTGCACTATCAGAAGAGCAGCACTGATGGAGAGCTGCACTATCAGAAGGGCAGTACTGAGGGAGTGCTGCACTATCAGAAGAGCAGCGCTGATGGAGAGCTGCACTATCAGAAGGGCAGTACTGAGCGAGAGCTGCACTATCAGAAAGGCAGTACTGAGAGTGGGCTGCACTATCAGAAGAGCAGTACTGAGGGAGAGCTGCACTATCAGAAAGGCAGTACTGAGGGAGTGCTGCACTATCAGAAGAGCAGCACTGATGGAGAGCTGCACTATCAGAAGGGCAGTACTGAGGGAGTGCTGCACTATCAGAAGAGCAGCACTGATGGAGAGCTGCACTATCAGAAGGGCAGTACTGAGGGAGAGCTGCACTATCAGAAAGGCAGTACTGAGGGAGAGCTGCACTATCAGAAAGGCAGTACTGAGGGAGAGCTGCACTATCAGAAGAGCAGTACTGAGGGAGAGCTGCACTATCAGAAGAGCAGTACTGAGGGAGAGCTGCAATATCAGAAGGGTTGTACTGAGGGTGGGCTGCACTATCAGAAGGGCAGTACTGAGGGTGGGCTGCACTATCAGAAGAGCAGTACTGAGGGAGAGCTGCACTATCGGAAGGGCAGTACTGAGGGAGAGCTGCACTATCAGAAGAGCAGTACTGAGGGAGAGCTGCACTATCGGAGAGGCAGTACTGAGGGAGAGCTGCACTATCGGAAGGGCAGTACTGAGGGAGAGCTTCACTATCAGAAGAGCAGTACTGAGGGAGAGCTGCACTATCGGAGAGGCAGTACTGAGGGAGAGCTGCACTATCGGAGGGGCAGTACTGAGGGTGGGCTGCACTATCAGAAGGGCAGTACTGAGGGAGAGCTGCACTATCAGAAGAGCAGTACTGAGCGAGAGCTGCACTATCAGAAGAGCAGTACTGAGGGAGTGCTGCACTATCAGAAGGGCAGTACTGAGGGAGGGCTGCACTATCAGAAGAGCAGTACTGAGCGAGAGCTGCACTATCAGAAGAGCAGTACTGAGGGAGTGCTGCGCTATCAGAAGGGCAGTACTGAGGGAGGGCTGCACTATCAGAAGGGCAGTACTGAGGGAGGGCTGCACTATCAGAAGAGCAGTACTGAGGGAGAGCTGCACTATCAGAAGGGCAGTACTGAGGGAGGGCTGCACTATCAGAAGGGCAGTACTGAGGGAGAGCTGCACTATCAGAAGGGCAGTACTGAGGGAGGGCTGCACTATCAGAAGAGCAGTACTGAGGGAGAGCTGCACTATCAGAAGGGCAGTACTGAGGGAGGGCTGCACTATCAGAAGAGCAGTACTGAGGGAGTGCTGCACTATCAGAAGGGCAGTACTGAGGGAGGGCTGCACTATCAGAAGAGCAGTACTGAGGGAGTGCTGCACTATCAGAAGGGCAGTACTGAGCGAGAGCTGCACTATCAGAAGAGCAGTACTGAGGGAGTGCTGCACTATCAGAAGAGCAGTACTGAGGGAGTGCTGCACTATCAGAAGGGCAGTACTGAGGGAGTGCTGCACTATCAGAAGGGCAGTACTGAGCGAGATCTGCACTATCAGAAGAGCAGTACTGAGGGAGTGCTGCACTATCAGAAGGGCAGCACTGAGGGAGAGCTGCACTATCAGAAGGGCAGTACTGAGGGAGTGCTGCACTATCAGAAGGGCAGTACTGAGGGAGTGCTGCACTATCAGAAGGGCAGTACTGAGGGAGAGCTGCACTATCAGAAGAGCAGTACTGAGGGAGTGCTGCACTATCAGAAGGGCAGCACTGAGGGAGTGCTGCACTATCAGAAGGGCAGTACTGAGGGAGAGCTGCACTATCGGAGGGGCAGTAGTGAGGGTGGGCTGCACTATCAGAAGAGCAGTACTGAGGGAGAGCTGCACTATCAGAAGAGCCGTACTGAGGGAGAGCTGAACTATCAGAAGGGCAGTACTGAGGGAGAGCTGCACTATCAGAAGAGCAGTACTGAGGGAGTGCTGCACTATCAGAAGGGCAGCACTGAGGGAGTGCTGCACTATCAGAAGGGCAGTACTGAGGGAGAGCTGCACTATCGGAGGGGCAGTAGTGAGGGTGGGCTGCACTATCAGAAGAGCAGTACTGAGGGAGAGCTGCACTATCAGAAGAGCCGTACTGAGGGAGAGCTGAACTATCAGAAGGGCAGTACTGAGGGAGAGCTGCACTATCAGAAGGGCAGTACTGAGGGAGAGCTGCACTATCAGAAGGGCAGTACGGAGGGAGAGCTGCACTATCAGAAGGGCAGTACTGAGGGAGAGCTGCACTATCAGAAGGGCAGCACTGAGGGAGTGCTGCACTATCAGAAGGGCAGCACTGAGGGAGAGCTGCACTATCAGAAGGGCAGCACTGAGGGAGTGCTGCACTATCAGAAGGGCAGTACTGAGGGAGAGCTGCACTATCGGAAGGGCAGTACTGAGGGAGAGCTGCACTATCAGAAGAGCAGTACTGAGGGAGAGCTGCACTATCGGAGAGGCAGTACTGAGGGAGAGCTGCACTATCGGAAGGGCAGTACTGAGGGAGAGCTTCACTATCAGAAGAGCAGTCTGAGGGAGAGCTGCACTATCGGAGAGGCAGTACTGAGGGAGAGCTGCACTATCGGAGGGGCAGTACTGAGGGTGGGCTGCACTATCAGAAGGGCAGTACTGAGGGAGAGCTGCACTATCAGAAGAGCAGTACTGAGCGAGAGCTGCACTATCAGAAGAGCAGTACTGAGGGAGTGCTGCACTATCAGAAGGGCAGTACTGAGGGAGGGCTGCACTATCAGAAGAGCAGTACTGAGCGAGAGCTGCACTATCAGAAGAGCAGTACTGAGGGAGTGCTGCGCTATCAGAAGGGCAGTACTGAGGGAGGGCTGCACTATCAGAAGGGCAGTACTGAGGGAGGGCTGCACTATCAGAAGAGCAGTACTGAGGGAGAGCTGCACTATCAGAAGGGCAGTACTGAGGGAGGGCTGCACTATCAGAAGGGCAGTACTGAGGGAGAGCTGCACTATCAGAAGGGCAGTACTGAGGGAGGGCTGCACTATCAGAAGAGCAGTACTGAGGGAGAGCTGCACTATCAGAAGGGCAGTACTGAGGGAGGGCTGCACTATCAGAAGAGCAGTACTGAGGGAGTGCTGCACTATCAGAAGGGCAGTACTGAGGGAGGGCTGCACTATCAGAAGAGCAGTACTGAGGGAGTGCTGCACTATCAGAAGGGCAGTACTGAGCGAGAGCTGCACTATCAGAAGAGCAGTACTGAGGGAGTGCTGCACTATCAGAAGAGCAGTACTGAGGGAGTGCTGCACTATCAGAAGGGCAGTACTGAGGGAGTGCTGCACTATCAGAAGGGCAGTACTGAGCGAGAGCTGCACTATCAGAAGAGCAGTACTGAGGGAGTGCTGCACTATCAGAAGGGCAGCACTGAGGGAGAGCTGCACTATCAGAAGGGCAGTACTGAGGGAGTGCTGCACTATCAGAAGGGCAGTACTGAGGGAGTGCTGCACTATCAGAAGGGCAGTACTGAGGGAGAGCTGCACTATCAGAAGAGCAGTACTTAGGGAGTGCTGCACTATCAGAAGGGCAGCACTGAGGGAGTGCTGCACTATCAGAAGGGCAGTACTGAGGGAGAGCTGCACTATCGGAGGGGCAGTAGTGAGGGTGGGCTGCACTATCAGAAGAGCAGTACTGAGGGAGAGCTGCACTATCAGAAGAGCCGTACTGAGGGAGAGCTGAACTATCAGAAGGGCAGTACTGAGGGAGAGCTGCACTATCAGAAGAGCAGTACTAAGGGAGTGCTGCACTATCAGAAGGGCAGCACTGAGGGAGTGCTGCACTATCAGAAGGGCAGTACTGAGGGAGAGCTGCACTATCGGAGGGGCAGTAGTGAGGGTGGGCTGCACTATCAGAAGAGCAGTACTGAGGGAGAGCTGCACTATCAGAAGAGCCGTACTGAGGGAGAGCTGAACTATCAGAAGGGCAGTACTGAGGGAGAGCTGCACTATCAGAAGGGCAGTACTGAGGGAGAGCTGCACTATCAGAAGGGCAGTACGGAGGGAGAGCTGCACTATCAGAAGGGCAGTACTGAGGGAGAGCTGCACTATCAGAAGGGCAGCACTGAGGGAGTGCTGCACTATCAGAAGGGCAGCACTGAGGGAGAGCTGCACTATCAGAAGGGCAGCACTGAGGGAGTGCTGCACTATCAGAAGGGCAGTACTGAGGGAGAGCTGCACTATCAGAAGGGCAGCACTGAGGGAGTGCTGCACTATCAGAAGCGCAGTACTGAGGGAGAGCTGCACTATCGGAGGGGCAGTACTGAGGGTGGGCTGCACTATCAGAAGGGCAGTACTGAGGGAGAGCTGCACTATCAGAAGAGCAGTACTGAGGGAGAGCTGAACTATCAGAAGGGCAGTACTGAGGGAGAGCTGCACTATCGGAAGGGCATTACTGAGGGAGAGCTGCACTATCAGAAGGGCAGTACTGAGCGAGATCTGCACTATCAGAAGAGCAGTACTGAGGGAGTGCTGCACTATCAGAAGGGCAGCACTGAGGGAGAGCTGCACTATCAGAAGGGCAGTACTGAGGGAGAGCTGCACTATCGGAGGGGCAGTACTGAGGGTGGGCTGCACTATCAGAAGGGCAGTACTGAGGGAGAGCTGCACTATCAGAAGAGCAGTACTGAGGGAGAGCTGAACTATCAGAAGGCCAGTACTGAGGGAGAGCTGCACTATCGGAAGGGCATTACTGAGGGAGAGCTGAACTATCAGAAGGCCAGTACTGAGGGAGAGCTGCACTATCAGAAGGGCAGCACTGAGGGAGAGCTGCACTATCAGAAGGGCAGTACTGAGGGAGAGCTGCACTATCGGAGGGGCAGTACTGAGGGTGGGCTGCACTATCAGAAGGGCAGTACTGAGGGAGAGCTGCACTATCAGAAGAGCAGTACTGAGGGAGTGCTGCACTATCAGAAGTGCAGCACTGAGGGAGAGCTGCACTATCAGAAGGGCAGCACTGAGGGAGAGCTGCACTATCAGATGAGCAGTACTGAGGGAGTGCTGCACTATCAGAAGGGCAGTACTGAGCGAGATCTGCACTATCAGAAGAGCAGTACTGCGGGAGTGCTGCACTATCAGAAGGGCAGCACTGAGGGAGAGCTGCACTATCAGAAGGGCAGTACTGAGGGAGAGCTGCACTATCAGAAGAGCAGTACTGAGGGAAAGCTGCACTATCAGAAGAGCAGTACTGAGGGAGAGCTGCACTATCAGAAGAGCAGTACTGAGGGAGAGCTGAACTATCAGAAGGGCAGTACTGAGGGAGAGCTGCACTATCGGAAGGGCATTACTGAGGGAGAGCTGCACTATCAGAAGGGCAGTACTGAGGGAGTGCTGCACTATCAGAAGGGCAGTACTGAGCGAGATCTGCACTATCAGAAGAGCAGTACTGCGAGAGTGCTGCACTATCAGAAGGGCAGCACTGAGGGAGAGCTGCACTATCAGAAGGGCAGTACAGAGGGAGAGCTGCACTATCAGAAGGGCAGTACTGAGGGAAAGCTGCATTATCAGAAGAGCAGTACTGAGGGAGTGCTGCACTATCAGAAGGGCAGTACTGAGGGAGTGCTGCACTATCAGAAGAGCAGTACTGAGGGAGAGCTGAACTATCAGAAGGGCAGTACTGAGGGAGAGCTGCACTATCGGAAGGGCATTACTGAGGGAGAGCTGCACTATCAGAAGGGCAGTACTGAGGGAGTGCTGCACTATCAGAAGGGCAGCACTGAGGGAGAGCTGCACTATCAGAAGGGCAGTACTGAGGGAGAGCTGCACATTCAGAAGGGCACTACTGAGGGAGTGCTGCACTATCAGAAGGGCAGTACTGAGGGAGAGCTGCACTATCAGAAGGGCAGTACTGAGGGAGAGCTGCACTATCAGAAGGGCAGTACTGAGGGAGTGCTGCACTATCAGAAGGGCAGTACTGAGGGAGAGCTGCACTATCAGAAGGGCAGTACTGAGGGAGAGCTGCACTATCAGAAGGGCAGTACTGAGGGAGTGCTGCACTATCAGAAGGGCACTACTGAGGGAGTGCTGCACTATCAGAAGGGCAGTACTGAGGGAGAGCTGCACTATCAGAAGGGCAGTACTGAGGGAGAGCTGCACTATCAGAAGGGCAGTACTGAGGGAGTGCTGCACTATCAGAAGTGCAGTACTGAGGGAGAGCTGCACGATCAGAAGGGCAGTACTGAGGGAGTGCTGCACTATCAGAAGGGCAGTACTGAGGGAGAGCTGGACTATCAGAAGGGCAGTACTGAGGGAGTGCTGCACTATCAGAAGAGCAGTACTGAGGGAGTGCTGCACTATCAGAAGGGCAGTACTGAGGGAGAGCTGCACTATCAGAAGGGCAGTACTGAGGGAGTGCTGCACTATCAGAAGGGCAGTACTGAGGGAGAGCTGGACTATCAGAAGGGCATTACTGAGGGAGAGCTGCACTATCAGAAGGGCAGTACTGAGGGAGAGCTGCACTATCAGAAGGGCAGTACTGAGGGAGTGCTGCACTATCAGAAGGGCAGTACTGAGGGAGAGCTGCACTATCAGAAGGGCAGTACTGAGGGAGAGCTGCACTATCAGAAGGGCAGTACTGAGAGAGTGCTGCAATATCAGAAGAGCAGTACTGAGGGAGAGCTGGACTATCAGAAGGGCATTACTGAGGGAGAGCTGCACTATCAGAAGAGCAGTACTGAGGGAGTGCTGCACTATCAGAAGGGCAGTACTGAGGGAGAGCTGGACTATCAGAAGGGCATTACTGAGGGAGAGCTGCACTATCAGAAGGGCAGTACTGAGGGAGAGCTGCACTATCAGAAGGGCAGTACTGAGGGAGTGCTGCACTATCAGAAGGGCAGTACTGAGGGAGAGCTGCACTATCAGAAGGGCAGTACTGAGGGAGAGCTGCACTATCAGAAGGGCAGTACTGAGAGAGTGCTGCACTATCAGAAGAGCAGTACTGAGGGAGTGCACACTATCAGAAGGGCAGTACTGAGGGAGTGCTGCACTATCAGAAGGGCAGCACTGAGGGAGAGCTGCACAATCAGAAGGGCAGTACTGAGGGAGAGCTGCACTATCGGAGGGGCAGTACTGAGGGTGGGCTGCACTATCAGAAGGGCAGTACTGAGGGAGAGCTGCACTATCAGAAGAGCAGTACTGAGGGAGAGCTGAACTATCAGAAGGGCAGTACTGAGGGAGTGCTGCACTATCAGAAGGGCAGCACTGAGGGAGAGCTGCACTATCAGAAGGGCAGTACTGAGGGAGAGCTGCACTATCAGAAGGGCAGTACTGAGGGAGTGCTGCACTATCAGAAGGGCAGCACTGAGGGAGAGCTGCACTATCAGAAGGGCAGTACTGAGGGAGAGCTGCACTATCGGAGGGGCAGTACTGAGGGTGGGCTGCACTATCAGAAGGGCAGTACTGAGGGAGAGCTGCACTATCAGAAGAGCAGTACTGAGGGAGAGCTGAACTATCAGAAGGCCAGTACTGAGGGAGAGCTGCACTATCGGAAGGGCATTACTGAGGGAGAGCTGCACTATCAGAAGGGCAGTACGGAGGGAGAGCTGCACTATCAGAAGGGCAGTACTGAGGGAGTGCTGCACTATCAGAAGGGCTGCACTGAGGGAGAGCTGCACTATCAGAAGAGCAGTACTGAGGGAGTGCTGCACTATCAGAAGGGCAGCACTGAGGGAGAGCTGCACTATCAGATGAGCAGTACTGAGGGAGTGCTGCACTATCAGAAGGGCAGTACTGAGCGAGATCTGCACTATCAGAAGAGCAGTACTGCGGGAGTGCTGCACTATCAGAAGGGCAGCACTGAGGGAGAGCTGCACTATCAGAAGGGCAGTACTGAGGGAGAGCTGCACTATCAGAAGGGCAGTACTGAGGGAAAGCTGCACTATCAGAAGAGCAGTACTGAGGGAGAGCTGCACTATCAGAAGAGCAGTACTGAGGGAGAGCTGAACTATCAGAAGGGCAGTACTGAGGGAGAGCTGCACTATCGGAAGGGCATTACTGAGGGAGAGCTGCACTATCAGAAGGGCAGTACTGAGGGAGTGCTGCACTATCAGAAGGGCAGTACTGAGCGAGATCTGCACTATCAGAAGAGCAGTACTGCGAGAGTGCTGCACTATCAGAAGGGCAGCACTGAGGGAGAGCTGCACTATCAGAAGGGCAGTACTGAGGGAGAGCTGCACTATCAGAAGGGCAGTACTGAGGGAAAGCTGCATTATCAGAAGAGCAGTACTGAGGGAGTGCTGCACTATCAGAAGGGCAGTACTGAGGGAGTGCTGCACTATCAGAAGAGCAGTACTGAGGGCGAGCTGAACTATCAGAAGGGCAGTACTGAGGGAGAGCTGCACTATCGGAAGGGCATTACTGAGGGAGAGCTGCACTATCAGAAGGGCAGTACTGAGGGAGTGCTGCACTATCAGAAGGGCAGCACTGAGGGAGAGCTCCACTATCAGAAGGGCAGTACTGAGGGAGAGCTGCACTATCAGAAGGGCACTACTGAGGGAGTGCTGCACTATCAGAAGGGCAGTACTGAGGGAGAGCTGCACTATCAGAAGGGCAGTACTGAGGGAGAGCTGCACTATCAGAAGCGCAGTACTGAGGGAGTGCTGCACTATCAGAAGGGCAGTACTGAGGGAGAGCTGCACTATCAGAAGGGCAGTACTGAGGGAGAGCTGCACTATCAGAAGGGCAGTACTGAGGGAGTGCTGCACTATCAGAAGGGCACTACTGAGGGAGTGCTGCACTATCAGAAGGGCAGTACTGAGGGAGAGCTGCACTATCAGAAGGGCAGTACTGAGGGAGAGCTGCACTATCAGAAGGGCAGTACTGAGGGAGTGCTGCACTATCAGAAGTGCAGTACTGAGGGAGAGCTGCACTATCAGAAGGGCAGTACTGAGGGAGAGCTGCACTATTAGAAGAGCAGTACTGAGGGAGTGCTGCACTATCAGAAGGGCCGTACTGAGGGAGAGCTGCACTATCAGAAGTGCAGTACTGAGGGAGAGCTGCACGATCAGAAGGGCAGCACTGAGGGAGAGCTGCACTATCAGAAGGGCAGTACTGAGGGAGTGCTGCACTATCAGAAGGGCAGTACTGAGGGAGAGCTGGACTATCAGAAGGGCAGTACTGAGGGAGTGCTGCACTATCAGAAGAGCAGTACTGAGGGAGTGCTGCACTATCAGAAGGGCAGTACTGAGGGAGAGCTGCACTATCAAAAGGGCAGTACTGAGGGAGTGCTGCACTATCAGAAGGGCAGTACTGAGGGAGAGCTGCACTATCAGAAGGGCAGTACTGAGGGAGATCTGCACTATCAGAAGGGCATTACTGAGGGAGAGCTGCACTATCAGAAGGGCAGTACTGAGGGAGTGCTGCACTATCAGAAGGGCAGTACTGAGGGAGAGCTGGACTATCAGAAGAGCAGTACTGAGGGAGTGCTGCACTATCAGAAGGGCAGTACTGAGGGAGTGCTGCACTATCAGAAGGGCAGTACTGAGGGAGAGCTGCACTATCAGAAGGGCAGTACTGAGGGAGAGCTGCACTATCAGAAGGGCAGTACTGAGAGAGTGCTGCACTATCAGAAGAGCAGTACTGAGGGAGTGCACACTATCAGAAGGGTAGTACGGAGGGAGAGCTGCACTATCAGAAGGGCAGTACTGAGGGAGTGCTGCACTATCAGAAGAGCAGTACTGAGGGAGATCTGCACTATCAGAAGAGCAGTACTGAGGGAGAGCTGAACTATCAGAAGGGCCGTACAGAGGGAGAGCTGATCTATCAGAAGGGCTGTACGGAGGGAGAGCTGCACTATCAGAAGGGCAGTACTGAGGGAGTGCTGCACTAGCAGAAGGGCAGTACTGAGGGAGGCTGCACTATCAGAAGAGCAGTACTGAGCGAGAGCTGCACTATCAGAAGAGCAGTACTGAGCGAGAGCTGCACTATCAGAAGGGCAGTACTGAGCGAGAGCTGCACTATCAGAGGGGCAGTACTGAGCGAGAGCTGCACTATCAGAGGGGCAGTACTGAGGGAGTGCTGCACTATCAGAAGGGCAGTACTGAGGGAGAGCTGCACTATCAGAAGGGCAGTACTGAGCGAGAGCTGCACTATCAGAAGGGCAGTACTGAGGGAGTGCTGCACTATCAGAAGAGCAGAACTGAGGGAGTGCTGCACTATCAGAAGAGCAGAACTGAGGGAGTGCTGCACTATCAGAAGGGCAGTACTGAGGGAGTGCTGCACTATCAGAAGAGCAGAACTGAGGGAGTGCTGCAATATCAGAAGGGCAGTACTGAGGGAGTGCTGCACTATCAGAAGAGCAGAACTGAGGGAGTGCTGCACTATCAGAAGGGCAGTACTGAGGGAGAGCTGCACTATCAGAAGAGCAGTACTGAGGGAGTGCTGCACTATCAGAAGGGCAGTACTGAGGATGGGCTGCACTATCAGAAGGGCAGTACTGAGGGAGTGCTGCACTATCAGAAGAGCAGAACTGAGGGAGTGCTGCACTATCAGAAGGGCAGTACTGAGGGAGAGCTGCACTATCAGAAGAGCAGTACTGATGGAGTGCTGCACTATCAGAAGGGCAGTACTGAGGATGGGCTGCACTATCAGAAGGGCAGTACTGAGGGAGAGCTGCACTATCAGAAGAGCAGTACTGAGGGAGTGCTGCACTATCAGAAGGGCAGTACTGAGGATGGGCTGCACTATCAGAAGAGCAGTACTGAGGGAGAGCTGCACTATCAGAAGAGCAGTACTGAGGGAGTGCAGCACTATCAGAAGAGCAGTACTGAGGGAGGGCTGCACTATCAGAAGGGCAGTACTGAGGGAGAGCTGCACTATCAGAAGAGCAGTACTGAGGGAGAGCTGCACTATCGGAGGGGCAGTACTGAGGGAGAGCTGCACTATCAGAAGGGCAGTACTGAGGGAGAGCTGCACTATCAGAAGAGCAGTACTGAGGGAGAGCTGCACTATCAGAAGAGCAGTAGTGAGGGAGAGCTGCACTATCAGAAGAGCCGTACAGAGGGAGAGCTGATCTATCAGAAGGGCTGTACGGAGGGAGAGCTGCACTATCAGAAGGGCAGTACTGAGGGAGTGCTGCACTAGCAGAAGGGCAGTACTGAGGGAGGCTGCACTATCAGAAGAGCAGTACTGAGCGAGAGCTGCACTATCAGAAGAGCAGTACTGAGCGAGAGCTGCACTATCAGAAGGGCAGTACTGAGCGAGAGCTGCACTATCAGAGGGGCAGTACTGAGCGAGAGCTGCACTATCAGAAGGGCAGTACTGAGGGAGAGCTGCACTATCAGAAGGGCAGTACTGAGCGAGAGCTGCACTATCAGAAGGGCAGTACTGAGCGAGAGCTGCACTATCAGAAGGGCAGTACTGAGGGAGAGCTGCACTATCAGAAGGTCAGTACTGAGCGAGAGCTGCACTATCAGAAGGGCAGTACTGAGGGAGTGCTGCACTATCAGAAGAGCAGAACTGAGGGAGTGCTGCACTATCAGAAGAGCAGAACTGAGGGAGTGCTGCACTATCAGAAGGGCAGTACTGAGGGAGTGCTGCACTATCAGAAGAGCAGAACTGAGGGAGTGCTGCACTATCAGAAGGGCAGTACTGAGGGAGTGCTGCACTATCAGAAGAGCAGAACTGAGGGAGTGCTGCACTATCAGAAGGGCAGTACTGAGGGAGAGCTGCACTATCAGAAGAGCAGTACTGAGGGAGTGCTGCACTATCAGAAGGGCAGTACTGAGGATGGGCTGCACTATCAGAAGGGCAGTACTGAGGGAGTGCTGCACTATCAGAAGAGCAGAACTGAGGGAGTGCTGCACTATCAGAAGGGCAGTACTGAGGGAGAGCTGCACTATCAGAAGAGCAGTACTGATGGAGTGCTGCACTATCAGAAGGGCAGTACTGAGGATGGGCTGCACTATCAGAAGGGCAGTACTGAGGGAGAGCTGCACTATCAGAAGAGCAGTACTGAGGGAGTGCTGCACTATCAGAAGGGCAGTACTGAGGATGGGCTGCACTATCAGAAGAGCAGAACTGAGGGAGTGCTGCACTATCAGAAGGGCAGTACTGAGGGAGTGCTGCACTATCAGAAGAGCAGAACTGAGGGAGTGCTGCACTATCAGAAGGGCAGTACTGAGGGAGAGCTGCACTATCAGAAGAGCAGTACTGAGGGAGTGCTGCACTATCAGAAGGGCAGTACTGAGGATGGGCTGCACTATCAGAAGGGCAGTACTGAGGGAGTGCTGCACTATCAGAAGAGCAGAACTGAGGGAGTGCTCCACTATCAGAAGGGCAGTACTGAGGGAGAGCTGCACTATCAGAAGAGCAGTACTGATGGAGTGCTGCACTATCAGAAGGGCAGTACTGAGGATGGGCTGCACTATCAGAAGGGCAGTACTGAGGGAGAGCTGCACTATCAGAAGAGCAGTACTGAGGGAGTGCTGCACTATCAGAAGGGCAGTACTGAGGATGGGCTGCACTATCAGAAGAGCAGTACTGAGGGAGAGCTGCACTATCAGAAGAGCAGTACTGAGGGAGTGCAGCACTATCAGAAGAGCAGTACTGAGGGAGGGCTGCACTATCAGAAGGGCAGTACTGAGGGAGAGCTGCACTATCAGAAGAGCAGTACTGAGGGAGAGCTGCACTATCGGAGGGGCAGTACTGAGGGAGAGCTGCACTATCAGAAGGGCAGTACTGAGGGAGAGCTGATCTATCAGAAGGGCTGTACGGAGGGAGAGCTGCACTATCAGAAGGGCAGTACTGAGGGAGTGCTGCACTAGCAGAAGGGCAGTACTGAGGGAGGCTGCACTATCAGAAGAGCAGTACTGAGCGAGAGCTGCACTATCAGAAGAGCAGTACTGAGCGAGAGCTGCACTATCAGAAGGGCAGTACTGAGCGAGAGCTGCACTATCAGAGGGGCAGTACTGAGCGAGAGCTGCACTATCAGAAGGGCAGTACTGAGGGAGAGCTGCACTATCAGAAGGGCAGTACTGAGCGAGAGCTGCACTATCAGAAGGGCAGTACTGAGCGAGAGCTGCACTATCAGAAGGGCAGTACTGAGGGAGAGCTGCACTATCAGAAGGGCAGTACTGAGCGAGAGCTGCACTATCAGAAGGGCAGTACTGAGGGAGTGCTGCACTATCAGAAGAGCAGAACTGAGGGAGTGCTGCACTATCAGAAGAGCAGAACTGAGGGAGTGCTGCACTATCAGAAGGGCAGTACTGAGGGAGTGCTGCACTATCAGAAGAGCAGAACTGAGGGAGTGCTGCACTATCAGAAGGGCAGTACTGAGGGAGTGCTGCACTATCAGAAGAGCAGAACTGAGGGAGTGCTGCACTATCAGAAGGGCAGTACTGAGGGAGAGCTGCACTATCAGAAGAGCAGTACTGAGGGAGTGCTGCACTATCAGAAGGGCAGTACTGAGGATGGGCTGCACTATCAGAAGGGCAGTACTGAGGGAGTGCTGCACTATCAGAAGAGCAGAACTGAGGGAGTGCTGCACTATCAGAAGGGCAGTACTGAGGGAGAGCTGCACTATCAGAAGAGCAGTACTGATGGAGTGCTGCACTATCAGAAGGGCAGTACTGAGGATGGGCTGCACTATCAGAAGGGCAGTACTGAGGGAGAGCTGCACTATCAGAAGAGCAGTACTGAGGGAGTGCTGCACTATCAGAAGGGCAGTACTGAGGATGGGCTGCACTATCAGAAGAGCAGTACTGAGGGAGAGCTGCACTATCAGAAGAGCAGTACTGAGGGAGTGCTGCACTATCAGAAGGGCAGTACTGAGGGAGAGCTGCACTATCAGAAGAGCAGTACTGAGGGAGAGCTGCACTATCGGAGGGGCAGTACTGAGGGAGAGCTGCACTATCAGAAGAGCAGTACTGAGGGAGAGCTGCACTATCAGAAGGGCAGTACTGAGGGAGAGCTGCACTATCAGAAGAGCAGTACTGAGGGAGAGCTGCACTATCAGAAGGGCAGTACTGAGGGAGAGCTGCACTATCGGAGGGGCAGTACTGAGGGAGAGCTGCACTATCAGAAGGGCCGTTCTGAGGGAGAGCTGCACTATAAGAAGAGCAGTACTGAGGGAGAGCTGCACTATCGGAGGGGCAGTACTGAGGGAGAGCTGCACTATCAGAAGAGCAGTACTGAGGGAGAGCTGCACTATCGGAGGGGCAGTACTGAGGGAGGGCTGCACTATCAGAAGGGCAGTACTGAGGGAGAGCTGCACTATCAGAAGAGCAGTACTGAGGGAGTGCTGCACTATCAGAAGGGTAGTACTGAGGGAGTGCTGCACTATCAGAAGGGCAGTACTGAGGGAGTGCTGCACTATCAGAAGGGTAGTACTGAGGGAGTGCTGCACTATCAGAAGGGTAGTACTGAGGGAGTGCTGCACTATCAGAAGGGCAGTACTGAGGGAGTGCTGCACTATCAGAAGAGCAGTACTGAGGGAGAGCTGCACTATCAGAAGAGCCGTACTGAGGGAGTGCTTCACTATCAGAAGGGTAGTACTGAGGGAGTGCTGCACTATCAGAAGGGCAGTACTGAGCGAGAGCTGCACTATCAGAAGAGCAGTACTGAGGGAGAGCTGCACTATCAGAAGAGCAGTACTGAGGGAGAGCTGCACTATCAGAAGGGCAGTACTGAGGGAGTGCTGCACTATCAGAAGGGCAGTACTGAGGGAGTGCTGCACTATCAGAAGGGCAGTACTGAGCGAGACCTGCACTATCAGAAGAGCAGTACTGAGGGAGAGCTGCACTATCAGAAGAGCCGTACTGAGGGAGTGCTGCACTATCAGAAGGGCAGTACTGAGGGAGTGCTGCACTATCAGAAGGGCAGTAATGAGGGAGTGCTGCACTATCAGAAGGGCAGTACTGAGGGAGTGCTGCACTATCAGAAGGGCAGTACTGAGGGAGTGCTGCACTATCAGAAGGGCAGTACTGAGGGAGTGCTGCACTATCAGAAGGGTAGTACTGAGGGAGTGCTGCACTATCAGAAGAGCAGTAATGAGGGAGTGCTGCACTATCAGAAGGGCAGTACTGAGGGAGTGCCGCACTATCAGAAGGGCAGTAGTGAGGGAGTGCTGCACTATCAGAAGGGTAGTACTGAGGGAGTGCTGCACTATCAGAAGAGCAGTAATGAGGGAGTGCTGCACTATCAGAAGGGCAGCACTGAGGGAGTGCTGCACTATCAGAAGGGCAGTACTGAGGGAGTGCTGCACTATCGGAAGGGCAGTACTGAGGGAGTGCTGCACTATCAGAAGGGTAGTACGGAGGGAGAGCTGCACTATCAGAAGGGCAGTACTGAGGGTGGGCTGCACTATCAGAAGGGCAGTACTGAGGGAGATCTGCACTATCAGAAGGGCAGCACTGAGGGAGTGCTGCATTATCAGAAGGGCAGTACTGAGGGAGAGCTGCACTATCGGAGGGGCAGTACTGAGGGAGAGCTGCACCATCAGAAGAGCAGTACTGAGGGAGTGCTGCACTATCAGAAGGGCAGTACTGAGGGAGAGCTGAACTATCAGAAGGGCGGTACTGAGGGAGAGCTGCACTATCAGAAGGGCAGTACTGAGGGAGAGCTGAACTATCAGAAGGGCGGTACTGAGGGAGTGCTGCACTATCAGAAGGGCCGTACTGAGGGAGAGCTGATCTAGCAGAAGGGCTGTACGGAGGGAGAGCTGCACTATCAGAAGGGCAGTACTGAGGGAGTGCTGCACTATCAGAAGGGCAGTACTGAGGGAGGGCTGCACTATCAGAAGAGCAGTACTGAGGGAGAGCTGCACTATCAGAAGGGCAGTACTGAGGGAGAGCTGCACTATCAGAAGGGCAGTACTGAGCGAGAGCTGCACTATCAGAAGGGCAGTACTGAGGGAGTGCTGCACTATCAGAAGAGCAGAACTGAGGGAGTGCTGCACTATCAGAAGGGCAGTACTGAGGGAGTGCTGCTCTATCAGAAGAGCAGAACTGAGGGAGTGCTGCACTATCAGAAGGGCAGTACTGAGGGAGAGCTGCACTATCGGAAGGGCATTACTGAGGGAGAGCTGCACTATCAGAAGGGCAGTACTGAGCGAGAGCTGCACTATCAGAAGGGCAGTACTGAGGGAGTGCTGCACTATCAGAAGAGCAGAACTGAGGGAGTGCTGCACTATCAGAAGGGCAGTACTGAGGGAGAGCTGCACTATCGGAGGGGCAGTACTGAGGGAGAGCTGCACCATCAGAAGAGCAGTACTGAGGGAGTGCTGCACTATCAGAAGGGCAGTACTGAGGGAGAGCTGAACTATCAGAAGGGCGGTACTGAGGGAGAGATGCACTATCAGAAGGGCAGTACTGAGGGAGAGCTGAACTATCAGAAGGGCGGTACTGAGGGAGTGCTGCACTATCAGAAGGGCCGTACTGAGGGAGAGCTGATCTAGCAGAAGGGCTGTACGGAGGGAGAGCTGCACTATCAGAAGGGCAGTACTGAGGGAGTGCTGCACTATCAGAAGGGCAGTACTGAGGGAGGGCTGCACTATCAGAAGAGCAGTACTGAGGGAGAGCTGCACTATCAGAAGGGCAGTACTGAGGGAGAGCTGCACTATCAGAAGGGCAGTACTGAGCGAGAGCTGCACTATCAGAAGGGCAGTACTGAGGGAGTGCTGCACTATCAGAAGAGCAGAACTGAGGGAGTGCTGCACTATCAGAAGGGCAGTACTGAGGGAGTGCTGCTCTATCAGAAGAGCAGAACTGAGGGAGTGCTGCACTATCAGAAGGGCAGTACTGAGGGAGAGCTGCACTATCGGAAGGGCATTACTGAGGGAGAGCTGCACTATCAGAAGGGCAGTACTGAGCGAGAGCTGCACTATCAGAAGGGCAGTACTGAGGGAGTGCTGCACTATCAGAAGAGCAGAACTGAGGGAGTGCTGCACTATCAGAAGGGCAGTACTGAGGGAGTGCTGCACTATCAGAAGAGCAGAACTGAGGGAGTGCTGCACTATCAGAAGGGCAGTACTGAGGGAGAGCTGCACTATCGGAAGAGCATTACTGAGGGAGAGCTGCACTATCAGAAGAGCAGTACTGAGGGAGTGCTGCACTATCAGAAGGGCAGTACTGAGGGAGTGCTGCACTATCAGAAGGGCAGTACTGAGGGAGAGCTGCACTATCAGAAGAGCAGTACTGAGGGAGTGCTGCACTATCAGAAGGGCAGTACTGAGGGAGAGCTGCACTATCAGAAGAGCAGTACTGAGGGAGAGCTGCACTATCAGAAGGGCAGTATTGAGGGAGAGCTGTACTATCAGAAGAGCAGTACTGAGGGAGTGCTGCACTATCAGAAGGGCAGTACTGATGGAGAGCTGCACTATCAGAAGAGCAGTACTGAGGGAGAGCTGCACTATCAGAAGAGCAGTACTGAGGGAGTGCTGCACTATCAGAAGGGCAGTACTGAGGGAGAGCTGCACTATCAGAAGAGCAGTACTGAGGGAGAGCTGCACTATCAGAAGAGCAGTACTGAGGGAGAGCTGCACTATCAGAAGAGCAGTACTGAGGGAGAGCTGCACTATCAGAAGGGCAGTACTGAGGGAGAGCTGATCTATCAGAAGGGCTGTACGGAGAGAGAGCTGCACTATCAGAAGGGCAGTACTGAGGGAGTGCTGCACTATCAGAAGGGCAGTACTGAGGGAGGGCTGCACTATCAGAAGAGCAGTACTGAGGGAGAGCTGCACTATCAGAAGGGCAGTACTGAGGGAGAGCTGCACTATCAGAAGGGCAGTACTGAGCGAGAGCTGCACTATCAGAAGGGCAGTACTGAGGGAGTGCTGCACTATCAGAAGAGCAGAACTGAGGGAGTGCTGCACTATCAGAAGGGAAGTACTGAGGGAGTGCTGCACTATCAGAAGAGCAGAATGGAGGGAGTGCTGCACTATCAGAAGGGCAGTACTGAGGGAGAGCTGCACTATCGGAAGGGCATTACTGAGTGAGAGCTGCACTATCAGAAGGGCAGTACTGAGCGAGAGCTGCACTATCAGAAGGGCAGTACTGAGGGAGAGCTGCACTATCAGAAGGGCAGTATTGAGGGAGTGCTGCACTATCAGAAGAGCAGTACTGAGGGAGAGCTGCACTATCAGAAGGGCAGTACTGAGGGAGTGCTGCACTATCAGAAGAGCAGAACTGAGGGAGTGCTGCACTATCAGAAGGGCAGTACTGAGGGAGTGCTGCACTATCAGAAGAGCAGAACTGAGGGAGTGCTGCACTATCAGAAGGGCAGTACTGAGGGAGAGCTGCACTATCGGAAGAGCATTACTGAGGGAGAGCTGCACTATCAGAAGAGCAGTACTGAGGGAGTGCTGCACTATCAGAAGGGCAGTACTGAGGGAGTGCTGCACTATCAGAAGGGCAGTACTGTGGGAGAGCTGCACTATCAGAAGAGCAGTACTGAGGGAGTGCTGCACTATCAGAAGGGCAGTACTGAGGGAGAGCTGCACTATCAGAAGAGCAGTACTGAGGGAGAGCTGCACTATCAGAAGGGCAGTATTGAGGGAGAGCTGCACTATCAGAAGAGCAGTACTGAGGGAGTGCTGCACTATCAGAAGGGCAGTACTGAGGGAGAGCTGCACTATCAGAAGGGCAGTACTGAGGATGGGCTGCACTATCAGAAGAGCAGTACTGAGGGAGAGCTGCACTATCAGAAGAGCAGTACTGAGGGAGTGCTGCACTATCAGAAGGGCAGTACTGAGGGAGAGCTGCACTATCAGAAGAGCAGTACTGAGGGAGAGCTGCACTATCAGAAGGGCAGTACTGAGGGAGAGCTGCACTATCAGAAGAGCAGTACTGAGGGAGAGCTGCACTATCGGAGGGGCAGTACTGAGGGAGAGCTGCACTATCAGAAGGGCAGTACTGAGGGAGAGCTGCACTATCAGAAGGGCAGTACTGAGGGAGTGCTACACTATCAGAAGGGCAGTATTGAGGGAGAGCTGCACTATCAGAAGGGCAGTACTGAGGGAGAGCTGCACTATCAGAAGAGCAGTACTGAGGGAGAGCTGCACTATCGGAGGGGCAGTACTGAGGGAGAGCTGCACTATCAGAAGAGCAGTACTGAGGGAGAGCTGCACTATCAGAAGGGCAGTACTGAGGATGGGCTGCACTATCAGAAGAGCAGTACTGAGGGAGAGCTGCACTATCAGAAGAGCAGTACTGAGGGAGTGCTGCACTATCAGAAGGGCAGTACTGAGGGAGAGCTGCACTATCAGAAGAGCAGTACTGAGGGAGAGCTGCACTATCAGAAGGGCAGTACTGAGGGAGAGCTGCACTATCAGAAGAGCAGTACTGAGGGAGAGCTGCACTATCGGAGGGGCAGTACTGAGGGAGAGCTGCACTATCAGAAGGGCAGTACTGAGGGAGAGCTGCACTATCAGAAGGGCAGTACTGAGGGAGTGCTGCACTATCAGAAGGGCAGTATTGAGGGAGAGCTGCACTATCAGAAGGGCAGTACTGAGGGAGAGCTGCACTATCAGAAGAGCAGTACTGAGGGAGAGCTGCACTATCGGAGGGGCAGTACTGAGGGAGAGCTGCACTATCAGAAGAGCAGTACTGAGGGAGAGCTGCACTATCGGAGGGGCAGTACTGAGGGAGAGCTGCACTATCAGAAGGGCAGTACTGAGGGAGAGCTGCACTATCAGAAGGGCAGTATTGAGGGAGAGCTGCACTATCAGAAGGGCAGTACTGAGGGAGAGCTGCACTATCGGAGGGGCAGTACTGAGGGAGAGCTGCACTATCAGAAGAGCAGTACTGAGGGAGAGCTGCACTATCGGAGGGGCAGTACTGAGGGAGAGCTGCACTATCAGAAGGGCAGTACTGAGGGAGAGCTGCACTATCAGAAGGGCAGTACTGAGGGAGTGCTGCACTATCAGAAGGGCAGTATTGAGGGAGAGCTGCACTATCAGAAGGGCAGTACTGAGGGAGAGCTGCACTATCAGAAGAGCAGTACTGAGGGAGAGCTGCACTATCGGAGGGGCAGTACTGAGGGAGTGCTGCACTATCAGAAGGGCAGTACTGAGCGAGAGCTGCACTAGCAGAAGAGCAGTACTGAGGGAGAGCTGCACTATCAGAAGAGCAGTACTGAGGGAGAGCTGCACTATCAGAAGAGCCGTACTGAGGGAGTGCTGCACTATCAGAAGGGTAGTACTGAGGGAGTGCTGCACTATCAGAAGGGCAGTACTGAGGGAGTGCTGCACTATCAGAAGGGCAGTACTGAGGGAGTGCTGCACTATCAGAAGAGCAGTAATGAGGGAGTGCTGCACTATCAGAAGGGCAGCACTGAGGGAGTGCTGCACTATCAGAAGGGCAGTACTGAGGGAGTGCTGCACTATCGGAAGGGCAGTACTGAGGGAGTGCTGCACTATCGGAGGGGCAGTACTGAGGGAGAGCTGCACCATCAGAAGAGCAGTACTGAGGGAGTGCTGCACTATCAGAAGGGCAGTACTGAGGGAGAGCTGAACTATCAGAAGGGCGGTACTGAGGGAGAGCTGCACTATCAGAAGGGCAGTACTGAGGGAGTGCTGCACTATCAGAAGGGCAGTACTGAGGGAGGGCTGCACTATCAGAAGAGCAGTACTGAGGGAGAGCTGCACTATCAGAAGGGCAGTACTGAGGGAGAGCTGCACTATCAGAAGGGCAGTACTGAGGGAGAGCTGCACTATCAGAAGGGCAGTACTGAGGGAGTGGTGCACTATCAGAAGGGCAGTACTGAGGGAGGGCTGCACTATCAGAAGAGCAGTACTGAGGGAGAGCTGCACTATCAGAAGGGCAGTACTGAGGGAGAGCTGCACTATCAGAAGGGCAGTACTGAGCGAGAGCTGCACTATCAGAAGAGCAGAACTGAGGGAGTGCTGCACTATCAGAAGGGCAGTACTGAGGGAGTGCTGCACTATCAGAAGAGCAGAACTGAGGGAGTGCTGCACTATCAGAAGGGCAGTACTGAGGGAGAGCTGCACTATCAGAAGGGCAGTACTGAGGGAGTGCTGCACTATCAGAAGAGCAGAACTGAGGGAGTGCTGCACTATCAGAAGGGCAGTACTGAGGGAGAGCTGCACTATCAGAAGGGCAGTACTGAGGGAGTGCTGCACTATCAGAAGAGCAGAACTGAGGGAGTGCTGCACTATCAGAAGGGCAGTACTGAGGGAGAGCTGCACTATCAGAAGGGCAGTACTGAGGGAGTGCTGCACTATCAGAAGAGCAGTACTGAGGGAGTGCTGCACTATCAGAAGGGCAGTACTGAAGATGGGCTGCACTATCAGAAGAGCAGTACTGAGGGAGAGCTGCACTATCAGAAGAGCAGTACTGAGGGAGAGCTGCACTATCAGAAGGGCAGTACTGAGGGAGTGCTGCACTATCAGAAGAGCAGTACTGAGGGAGTGCTGCACTATCAGAAGGGCAGTACTGAGGATGGGCTGCACTATCAGAAGAGCAGTACTGAGGGAGAGCTGCACTATCAGAAGAGCAGAACTGAGGGAGTGCTGCACTATCAGAAGGGCAGTACTGAGGGAGTGCTGCACTATCAGAAGGGCAGTACTGAGGATGGGCTGCACTATCAGAAGAGCAGTACTGAGGGAGAGCTGCACTATCAGAAGAGCAGTACTGAGGGAGTGCTGCACTATCAGAAGGGCAGTACTGAGGATGGGCTGCACTATCAGAAGGGCAGTACTGAGGGAGGGCTGCACTATCAGAAGAGCAGTACTGAGGGAGAGCTGCACTATCAGAAGGGCAGTACTGAGGGAGAGCTGCACTATCAGAAGGGCAGTACTGAGGGAGAGCTGCACTATCAGAAGGGCAGTACTGAGGGAGTGGTGCACTATCAGAAGGGCAGTACTGAGGGAGGGCTGCACTATCAGAAGAGCAGTACTGAGGGAGAGCTGCACTATCAGAAGGGCAGTACTGAGGGAGAGCT
Source organism: Heterodontus francisci (assembly GCF_036365525.1). Classification (NCBI taxonomy): domain Eukaryota; kingdom Metazoa; phylum Chordata; class Chondrichthyes; order Heterodontiformes; family Heterodontidae; genus Heterodontus; species Heterodontus francisci. The sequence continues at coordinate 6,092,628 of NC_090408.1, forward strand.
GCACTATCAGAAGGGCAGTACTGAGCGAGAGCTGCACTATCAGAAGAGCAGAACTGAGGGAGTGCTGCACTATCAGAAGGGCAGTACTGAGGGAGTGCTGCACTATCAGAAGAGCAGAACTGAGGGAGTGCTGCACTATCAGAAGGGCAGTACTGAGGGAGAGCTGCACTATCAGAAGGGCAGTACTGAGGGAGTGCTGCACTATCAGAAGAGCAGAACTGAGGGAGTGCTGCACTATCAGAAGGGCAGTACTGAGGGAGAGCTGCACTATCAGAAGGGCAGTACTGAGGGAGTGCTGCACTATCAGAAGAGCAGAACTGAGGGAGTGCTGCACTATCAGAAGGGCAGTACTGAGGGAGAGCTGCACTATCAGAAGGGCAGTACTGAGGGAGTGCTGCACTATCAGAAGAGCAGTACTGAGGGAGTGCTGCACTATCAGAAGGGCAGTACTGAGGATGGGCTGCACTATCAGAAGAGCAGTACTGAGGGAGAGCTGCACTATCAGAAGAGCAGTACTGAGGGAGAGCTGCACTCAGAAGGGCAGTACTGAGGGAGTGCTGCACTATCAGAAGAGCAGTACTGAGGGAGTGCTGCACTATCAGAAGGGCAGTACTGAGGATGGGCTGCACTATCAGAAGAGCAGTACTGAGGGAGAGCTGCACTATCAGAAGAGCAGAACTGAGGGAGTGCTGCACTATCAGAAGGGCAGTACTGAGGGAGTGCTGCACTATCAGAAGGGCAGTACTGAGGATGGGCTGCACTATCAGAAGAGCAGTACTGAGGGAGAGCTGCACTATCAGAAGAGCAGTACTGAGGGAGTGCTGCACTATCAGAAGGGCAGTACTGAGGATGGGCTGCACTATCAGAAGAGCAGTACTGAGGGAGAGCTGCACTATCAGAAGAGCAGTACTGAGGGAGTGCTGCACTATCAGAAGGGCAGTATTGAGGGAGAGCTGCACTATCAGAAGATCAGTACTGAGGGAGAGCTGCACTATCAGAAGAGCAGGACTGAGGGAGAGCTGCACTATCAGAAGAGCAGTACTGAGCGAGAGCTGCACTATCAGAAGATCAGTACTGAGGGAGAGCTGCACTATCAGAGGAGCAGTACTGAGGGAGAGCTGCACTATCAGAAGAGCAGGACTGAGGGAGAGCTGCACGATCAGAAGAGCAGTACTGAGGGAGAGCTGCACTATCAAAAGAGCAGTACTGAGGGAGAGCTGCACTATCAGAAGAGCCGTACTGAGGGAGTGCTGCACTATCAGAAGGGCAGTACTGAGGGAGTGCTGCACTATCAGAAGGGCAGTACTGAGGGAGTGCTGCACTATCAGAAGGGTAGTACTGAGGGAGTGCTGCACTATCAGAAGAGCAGTACTGAGGGAGTGCTGCACTATCAGAAGGGCAGCACTGAGGGAGTGCTGCACTATCAGAAGGGCAGTACTGAGGGAGTGCTGCACTATCGGAAGGGCAGTACTGAGGGAGTGCTGCACTATCAGAAGGGTAGTACTGAGGGAGTGCTGCATTATCACAAGGGTAGTACGGAGGGAGAGCTGCACTATCAGAAGGGCAGTACTGAGGGAGTGCTGCACTATCAGAAGGGTAGTACTGAGGGAGAGCTGCACTATCAGAAGGGCAGCACTGAGGGAGTGCTGCACTATCAGAAGGGCAGTACTGAGGGAGAGCTGCACTATCGGAGGGGCAGTACTGAGGGAGAGCTGCACCATCAGAAGAGCAGTACTGAGGGAGTGCTGCACTATCAGAAGGGCAGTACTGAGGGAGTGCTGCACTTTCAGAAGGGCAGTACTGAGGGAGAGCTGCAATATCAGAAGGGCAGTACTGAGGGAGGGCTGCACTATCAGAAGAGCAGTACTGAGGGAGAGCTGCACTATCAGAAGGGCAGTACTGAGGGAGAGCTGCACTATCAGAAGGGCAGTACTGAGCGAGAGCTGCACTATCAGAAGAGCAGAACTGAGGGAGTGCTGCACTATCAGAAGGGCAGTACTGAGGGAGTGCTGCACTATCAGAAGAGCAGAACTGAGGGAGTGCTGCACTATCAGAAGGGCAGTACTGAGGGAGAGCTGCACTATCAGAAGGGCAGTACTGAGGGAGTGCTGCACTATCAGAAGAGCAGAACTGAGGGAGTGCTGCACTATCAGAAGGGCAGTACTGAGGGAGAGCTGCACTATCAGAAGGGCAGTACTGAGGGAGTGCTGCACTATCAGAAGAGCAGAACTGAGGGAGTGCTGCACTATCAGAAGGGCAGTACTGAGGGAGAGCTGCACTATCAGAAGGGCAGTACTGAGGGAGTGCTGCACTATCAGAAGAGCAGTACTGAGGGAGTGCTGCACTATCAGAAGGGCAGTACTGAAGATGGGCTGCACTATCAGAAGAGCAGTACTGAGGGAGAGCTGCACTATCAGAAGAGCAGTACTGAGGGAGAGCTGCACTATCAGAAGGGCAGTACTGAGGGAGTGCTGCACTATCAGAAGAGCAGTACTGAGGGAGTGCTGCACTATCAGAAGGGCAGTACTGAGGATGGGCTGCACTATCAGAAGAGCAGTACTGAGGGAGAGCTGCACTATCAGAAGAGCAGAACTGAGGGAGTGCTGCACTATCAGAAGGGCAGTACTGAGGGAGTGCTGCACTATCAGAAGGGCAGTACTGAGGATGGGCTGCACTATCAGAAGAGCAGTACTGAGGGAGAGCTGCACTATCAGAAGAGCAGTACTGAGGGAGTGCTGCACTATCAGAAGGGCAGTACTGAGGATGGGCTGCACTATCAGAAGGGCAGTACTGAGGGAGGGCTGCACTATCAGAAGAGCAGTACTGAGGGAGAGCTGCACTATCAGAGGGCAGTACTGAGGGAGAGCTGCACTATCAGAAGGGCAGTACTGAGGGAGAGCTGCACTATCAGAAGGGCAGTACTGAGGGAGTGGTGCACTATCAGAAGGGCAGTACTGAGGGAGGGCTGCACTATCAGAAGAGCAGTACTGAGGGAGAGCTGCACTATCAGAAGGGCAGTACTGAGGGAGAGCTGCACTATCAGAAGGGCAGTACTGAGCGAGAGCTGCACTATCAGAAGAGCAGAACTGAGGGAGTGCTGCACTATCAGAAGGGCAGTACTGAGGGAGTGCTGCACTATCAGAAGAGCAGAACTGAGGGAGTGCTGCACTATCAGAAGGGCAGTACTGAGGGAGAGCTGCACTATCAGAAGGGCAGTACTGAGGGAGTGCTGCACTATCAGAAGAGCAGAACTGAGGGAGTGCTGCACTATCAGAAGGGCAGTACTGAGGGAGAGCTGCACTATCAGAAGGGCAGTACTGAGGGAGTGCTGCACTATCAGAAGAGCAGAACTGAGGGAGTGCTGCACTATCAGAAGGGCAGTACTGAGGGAGAGCTGCACTATCAGAAGGGCAGTACTGAGGGAGTGCTGCACTATCAGAAGAGCAGTACTGAGGGAGTGCTGCACTATCAGAAGGGCAGTACTGAGGATGGGCTGCACTATCAGAAGAGCAGTACTGAGGGAGAGCTGCACTATCAGAAGAGCAGTACTGAGGGAGAGCTGCACTCAGAAGGGCAGTACTGAGGGAGTGCTGCACTATCAGAAGAGCAGTACTGAGGGAGTGCTGCACTATCAGAAGGGCAGTACTGAGGATGGGCTGCACTATCAGAAGAGCAGTACTGAGGGAGAGCTGCACTATCAGAAGAGCAGAACTGAGGGAGTGCTGCACTATCAGAAGGGCAGTACTGAGGGAGTGCTGCACTATCAGAAGGGCAGTACTGAGGATGGGCTGCACTATCAGAAGAGCAGTACTGAGGGAGAGCTGCACTATCAGAAGAGCAGTACTGAGGGAGTGCTGCACTATCAGAAGGGCAGTACTGAGGATGGGCTGCACTATCAGAAGAGCAGTACTGAGGGAGAGCTGCACTATCAGAAGAGCAGTACTGAGGGAGTGCTGCACTATCAGAAGGGCAGTATTGAGGGAGAGCTGCACTATCAGAAGATCAGTACTGAGGGAGAGCTGCACTATCAGAAGAGCAGGACTGAGGGAGAGCTGCACTATCAGAAGAGCAGTACTGAGCGAGAGCTGCACTATCAGAAGATCAGTACTGAGGGAGAGCTGCACTATCAGAGGAGCAGTACTGAGGGAGAGCTGCACTATCAGAAGAGCAGGACTGAGGGAGAGCTGCACGATCAGAAGAGCAGTACTGAGGGAGAGCTGCACTATCAAAAGAGCAGTACTGAGGGAGAGCTGCACTATCAGAAGAGCCGTACTGAGGGAGTGCTGCACTATCAGAAGGGCAGTACTGAGGGAGTGCTGCACTATCAGAAGGGCAGTACTGAGGGAGTGCTGCACTATCAGAAGGGTAGTACTGAGGGAGTGCTGCACTATCAGAAGAGCAGTACTGAGGGAGTGCTGCACTATCAGAAGGGCAGCACTGAGGGAGTGCTGCACTATCAGAAGGGCAGTACTGAGGGAGTGCTGCACTATCGGAAGGGCAGTACTGAGGGAGTGCTGCACTATCAGAAGGGTAGTACTGAGGGAGTGCTGCATTATCACAAGGGTAGTACGGAGGGAGAGCTGCACTATCAGAAGGGCAGTACTGAGGGAGTGCTGCACTATCAGAAGGGTAGTACTGAGGGAGAGCTGCACTATCAGAAGGGCAGCACTGAGGGAGTGCTGCACTATCAGAAGGGCAGTACTGAGGGAGAGCTGCACTATCGGAGGGGCAGTACTGAGGGAGAGCTGCACCATCAGAAGAGCAGTACTGAGGGAGTGCTGCACTATCAGAAGGGCAGTACTGAGGGAGTGCTGCACTTTCAGAAGGGCAGTACTGAGGGAGAGCTGCAATATCAGAAGGGCAGTACTGAGCGAGAGCTGCACTATCAGAAGGGCAGTACTGAGGGAGTGCTGCACTATCAGAAGAGCAGAACTGAGGGAGTGCTGCACTATCAGAAGGGCAGTACTGAGGGAGTGCTGCACTATCAGAAGAGCAGAACTGAGGGAGTGCTGCACTATCAGAAGGGCAGTACTGAGGGAGAGCTGCACTATCGGAAGGGCATTACTGAGGGAGAGCTGCACTATCAGAAGGGCAGTACTGAGCGAGAGCTGCACTATCAGAAGGGCAGTACTGAGGGAGAGCTGCACTATCGGAAGAGCATTACTGAGGGAGAGCTGCACTATCAGAAGAGCAGTACTGAGGGAGTGCTGCACTATCAGAAGGGCAGTACTGAGGGAGTGCTGCACTATCAGAAGGGCAGTACTGAGGGAGAGCTGCACTATCAGAAAAGCAGTACTGAGGGAGTGCTGCACTATCAGAAGGGCAGTACTGAGGGAGAGCTGCACTATCAGAAGAGCAGTGCTGAGGGAGAGCTGCACTATCAGAAGGGCAGTATTGAGGGAGAGCTGCACTATCAGAAGAGCAGTACTGAGGGAGTGCTGCACTATCAGAAGGGCAGTACTGAGGGAGAGCTGCACTATCAGAAGAGCAGTACTGAGGGAGAGCTGCACTATCAGAAGAGCAGTACTGAGGGAGTGCTGCACTATCAGAAGGGCAGTACTGAGGGAGAGCTGATCTATCAGAAGGGCTGTACGGAGGGAGAGCTGCACTATCAGAAGGGCAGTACTGAGGGAGTGCTGCACTATCAGAAGGGCAGTACTGAGCGAGAGCTGCACTATCAGAAGGGCAGTACTGAGGGAGTGCTGCACTATCAGAAGAGCAGAACTGAGGGAGTGCTGCACTATCAGAAGAGCAGAACTGAGGGAGTGCTGCACTATCAGAAGGGCAGTACTGAGGGAGAGCTGCACTATCGGAAGGGCATTACTGAGGGAGAGCTGCACTATCAGAAGGGCAGTACTGAGCGAGAGCTGCACTATCAGAAGAGCAGTACTGAGGGAGAGCTGCACTATCAGAAGGGCAGTATTGAGGGAGTGCTGCACTATCAGAAGAGCAGTACTGAGGGAGAGCTGCACTATCAGAAGGGCAGTACTGAGGGAGAGCTGCACTATCAGAAGGGCAGTACTGAGCGAGAGCTGCACTATCAGAAGAGCAGAACTGAGGGAGTGCTGCACTATCAGAAGGGCAGTACTGAGGGAGTGCTGCACTATCAGAAGAGCAGAACTGAGGGAGTGCTGCACTATCAGAAGGGCAGTACTGAGGGAGAGCTGCACTATCAGAAGGGCAGTACTGAGGGAGTGCTGCACTATCAGAAGAGCAGAACTGAGGGAGTGCTGCACTATCAGAAGGGCAGTACTGAGGGAGAGCTGCACTATCAGAAGGGCAGTACTGAGGGAGTGCTGCACTATCAGAAGAGCAGAACTGAGGGAGTGCTGCACTATCAGAAGGGCAGTACTGAGGGAGTGCTGCACTATCAGAAGGGCAGTACTGAGGATGGGCTGCACTATCAGAAGAGCAGTACTGAGGGAGAGCTGCACTATCAGAAGAGCAGTACTGAGGGAGTGCTGCACTATCAGAAGGGCAGTACTGAGGATGGGCTGCACTATCAGAAGAGCAGTACTGAGGGAGAGCTGCACTATCAGAAGAGCAGTACTGAGGGAGTGCTGCACTATCAGAAGGGCAGTATTGAGGGAGAGCTGCACTATCAGAAGATCAGTACTGAGGGAGAGCTGCACTATCAGAAGAGCAGGACTGAGGGAGAGCTGCACTATCAGAAGAGCAGTACTGAGCGAGAGCTGCACTATCAGAAGATCAGTACTGAGGGAGAGCTGCACTATCAGAGGAGCAGTACTGAGGGAGAGCTGCACTATCAGAGGAGCAGGACTGAGGGAGAGCTGCACGATCAGAAGAGCAGTACTGAGGGAGAGCTGCACTATCAAAAGAGCAGTACTGAGGGAGAGCTGCACTATCAGAAGAGCCGTACTGAGGGAGTGCTGCACTATCAGAAGGGCAGTACTGAGGGAGTGCTGCACTATCTGAAGGGCAGTACTGAGGGAGTGCTGCACTATCAGAAGGGTAGTACTGAGGGAGTGCTGCACTATCAGAAGAGCAGTACTGAGGGAGTGCTGCACTATCAGAAGGGCAGCACTGAGGGAGTGCTGCACTATCAGAAGGGCAGTACTGAGGGAGTGCTGCACTATCGGAAGGGCAGTACTGAGGGAGTGCTGCACTATCAGAAGGGTAGTACTGAGGGAGTGCTGCATTATCACAAGGGTAGTACGGAGGGAGAGCTGCACTATCAGAAGGGCAGTACTGAGGGAGTGCTGCACTATCAGAAGGGTAGTACTGAGGGAGAGCTGCACTATCAGAAGGGCAGCACTGAGGGAGTGCTGCACTATCAGAAGGGCAGTACTGAGGGAGAGCTGCACTATCGGAGGGGCAGTACTGAGGGAGAGCTGCACCATCAGAAGAGCAGTACTGAGGGAGTGCTGCACTATCAGAAGGGCAGTACTGAGGGAGTGCTGCACTTTCAGAAGGGCAGTACTGAGGGAGAGCTGCAATATCAGAAGGGCAGTACTGAGCGAGAGCTGCACTATCAGAAGGGCAGTACTGAGGGAGTGCTGCACTATCAGAAGAGCAGATCTGAGGGAGTGCTGCACTATCAGAAGGGCAGTACTGAGGGAGTGCTGCACTATCAGAAGAGCAGAACTGAGGGAGTGCTGCACTATCAGAAGGGCAGTACTGAGGGAGAGCTGCACTATCGGAAGGGCATTACTGAGGGAGAGCTGCACTATCAGAAGGGCAGTACTGAGCGAGAGCTGCACTATCAGAAGGGCAGTACTGAGGGAGAGCTGCACTATCGGAAGAGCATTACTGAGGGAGAGCTGCACTATCAGAAGAGCAGTACTGAGGGAGTGCTGCACTATCAGAAGGGCAGTACTGAGGGAGTGCTGCACTATCAGAAGGGCAGTACTGAGGGAGAGCTGCACTATCAGAAAAGCAGTACTGAGGGAGTGCTGCACTATCAGAAGGGCAGTACTGAGGGAGAGCTGCACTATCAGAAGAGCAGTGCTGAGGGAGAGCTGCACTATCAGAAGGGCAGTATTGAGGGAGAGCTGCACTATCAGAAGAGCAGTACTGAGGGAGTGCTGCACTATCAGAAGGGCAGTACTGAGGGAGAGCTGCACTATCAGAAGAGCAGTACTGAGGGAGAGCTGCACTATCAGAAGAGCAGTACTGAGGGAGTGCTGCACTATCAGAAGGGCAGTACTGAGGGAGAGCTGATCTATCAGAAGGGCTGTACGGAGGGAGAGCTGCACTATCAGAAGGGCAGTACTGAGGGAGTGCTGCACTATCAGAAGGGCAGTACTGAGGGAGGGCTGCACTATCAGAAGAGCAGTACTGAGGGAGAGCTGCACTATCAGAAGGGCAGTACTGAGGGAGAGCTGCACTATCAGAAGGGCAGTACTGAGCGAGAGCTGCACTATCAGAAGGGCAGTACTGAGGGAGTGCTGCACTATCAGAAGAGCAGAACTGAGGGAGTGCTGCACTATCAGAAGAGCAGAACTGAGGGAGTGCTGCACTATCAGAAGGGCAGTACTGAGGGAGAGCTGCACTATCGGAAGGGCATTACTGAGGGAGAGCTGCACTATCAGAAGGGCAGTACTGAGCGAGAGCTGCACTATCAGAAGAGCAGTACTGAGGGAGAGCTGCACTATCAGAAGGGCAGTATTGAGCGAGTGCTGCACTATCAGAAGAGCAGTACTGAGGGAGAGCTGCACTATCAGAAGGGCAGTACTGAGGGAGTGCTGCACTATCAGAAGAGCAGAACTGAGGGAGTGCTGCACTATCAGAAGGGCAGTACTGAGGGAGTGCTGCACTATCAGAAGAGCAGAACTGAGGGAGTGCTGCACTATCAGAAGGGCAGTACTGAGGGAGAGCTGCACTATCAGAAGAGCAGTACTGAGGGAGAGCTGCACTATCAGAAGGGCAGTATTGAGGGAGAGCTGCACTATCAGAAGAGCAGTACTGAGGGAGTGCTGCACTATCAGAAGGGCAGTACTGAGGGAGAGCTGCACTATCAGAAGAGCAGTACTGAGGGAGTGCTGCACTATCAGAAGGGCAGTACTGAGGGAGAGCTGCACTATCAGAAGAGCAGTACTGAGGGAGTGCTGCACTATCAGAAGGGCAGTACTGAGGGAGAGCTGCACTATCAGAAGAGCAGTACTGAGGGAGAGCTGCACTATCAGAAGGGCAGTATTGAGGGAGAGCTGCACTATCGGAGGGGCAGTACTGAGGGAGAGCTGCACTATCAGAAGAGCAGTACTGAGGGAGTGCTGCACTATCAGAAGGGCAGTACTGAGGGAGAGCTGCACTATCAGAAGAGCAGTACTGAGGGAGAGCTGCACTATCAGAAGGGCAGTATTGAGGGAGAGCTGCACTATCAGAAGGGCAGTATTGAGGGAGAGCTGCACTATCGGAGGGGCAGTACTGAGGGAGAGCTGCACGATCAGAAGAGCAGTACTGAGCGAGAGCTGCACTATCAGAAGAGCAGTATTGAGGGAGAGCTGCACTATCGGAGGGGCAGTACTGAGGGAGAGCTGCACTATCGGAGGAGCAGTACTGAGGGAGAGCTGCACTATCAGAAGAGCAGTACTGAGGGAGAGCTGCACTATCAGAAGAGCAGTACTGAGGGAGAGCTGCACTATCAGAAGAGCCGTACTGAGGGAGTGCTGCACTATCAGAAGGGTAGTACTGAGGGAGTGCTGCACTATCAGAAGGGCAGTACTGAGGGAGTGCTGCACTATCAGAAGGGCAGTACTGAGGGAGAGCTGCACTATCAGAAGGGTAGTACTGAGGGAGTGCTGCACTATCAGAAGAGCAGTAATGAGGGAGTGCTGCACTATCAGAAGGGCAGCACTGAGGGAGTGCTGCACTATCAGAAGGGTAGTACTGAGGGAGTGCTGCACTATCAGAAGAGCAGTAATGAGGGAGTGCTGCACTATCAGAAGGGCAGCACTGAGGGAGTGCTGCACTATCAGAAGGGCAGTACTGAGGGAGTGCTGCACTATCGGAAGGGCAGTACTGAGGGAGTGCTGCACTATCAGAAGGGTAGTACGGAGGGAGAGCTGCACTATCAGAAGGGCAGTACTGAGGGTGGGCTGCACTATCAGAAGGGCAGTAATGAGGGAGAGCTGCACTATCAGAAGGGCAGTACTGAGGGTGGGCTGCACTATCAGAAGGGCAGCACTGAGGGAGTGCTGCACTATCAGAAGGGCAGTACTGAGGGAGAGCTGCACTATCGGAGGGGCAGTACTGAGGGAGAGCTGCACCATCAGAAGAGCAGTACTGAGGGAGTGCTGCACTATCAGAAGGGCAGTACTGAGGGAGAGCTGAACTATCAGAAGGGCGGTACTGAGGGAGAGCTGCACTATCAGAAGGGCAGTACTGAGGGAGTGCTGCACTATCAGAAGGGCAGTACTGAGGGAGGGCTGCACTATCAGAAGAGCAGTACTGAGGGAGAGCTGCACTATCAGAAGGGCAGTACTGAGGGAGAGCTGCACTATCAGAAGGGCAGTACTGAGGGAGAGCTGCACTATCAGAAGGGCAGTACTGAGGGAGGGCTGCACTATCAGAAGAGCAGTACTGAGGGAGAACTGCACTATCAGAAGGGCAGTACTGAGGGAGTGCTGCACTATCAGAAGAGCAGAACTGAGGGAGTGCTGCACTATCAGAAGGGCAGTACTGAGGGAGAGCTGCACTATCAGAAGGGCAGTACTGAGGGAGTGCTGCACTATCAGAAGAGCAGAACTGAGGGAGTGCTGCACTATCAGAAGGGCAGTACTGAGGGAGTGCTGCACTATCAGAAGAGCAGTACTGAGGGAGTGCTGCACTATCAGAAGGGCAGTACTGAGGATGGGCTGCACTATCAGAAGGGCAGTACTGAGGGAGAGCTGCACTATCAGAAGAGCAGTACTGAGGGTGGGCTGCACTATCAGAAGGGCAGTACTGAGGGAGAGCTGCACTATCAGAAGGGCAGTACTGAGGGAGTGCTGCACTATCAGAAGGGCAGTACTGAGGGAGGGCTGCACTATCAGAAGAGCAGTACTGAGGGAGAACTGCACTATCAGAAGGGCAGTACTGAGGGAGTGCTGCACTATCAGAAGGGCAGTACTGAGCGAGAGCTGCACTATCAGAAGAGCAGTACTGAGGGAGAGCTGCACTATCAGAAGAGCAGAACTGAGGGAGTGCTGCACTATCAGAAGGGCAGTACTGAGGATGGGCTGCACTATCAGAAGAGCAGTACTGAGGGAGAGCTGCACTATCAGAAGAGCAGTACTGAGGGAGAGCTGCACTATCAGAAGAGCAGTACTGAGGGAGAGCTGCACTATCAGAAGGGCAGTACTGAGGGAGTGCTGCACTATCAGAAGAGCAGTACTGAGGGAGTGCTGCACTATCAGAAGGGCAGTACGGAGGGAGAGCTGCACTATCAGAAGAGCAGTACTGAGGGAGAGCTGCACTATCAGAAGGGCAGTACTGAGGATGGGCTGCACTATCAGAAGAGCAGTACTGAGGGAGTGCTGCACTATCAGAAGGGCAGTACTGAGGATGGGCTGCACTATCAGAAGAGCAGTACTGAGGGAGAGCTGCACTATCAGAAGAGCAGAACTGAGGGAGTGCTGCACTATCAGAAGAGCAGTACTGAGGGAGTGCTGCACTATCAGAAGGGCAGTACTGAGGATGGGCTGCACTATCAGAAGAGCAGTACTGAGGGAGAGCTGCACTATCAGAAGAGCAGTACTGAGGGAGAGCTGCACTATCAGAAGAGCAGTACTGAGGGAGTGCAGCACTATCAGAAGGGCAGTATTGAGGGAGAGCTGCACTATCAGAAGGGCAGTACTGAGGGAGAGCTGCACTATCAGAAGAGCAGTACTGAGGGAGAGCTGCACTATCAGAAGGGCAGTATTGAGGGAGAGCTGCACTATCAGAAGGGCAGTACTGAGGGAGAGCTGCACTATCAGAAGAGCAGTACTGAGGGAGAGCTGCACTATCAGAAGAGCAGTATTGAGGGAGAGCTGCACTATCAGAAGAGCAGTACTGAGGGAGAGCTGCACTATCGGAGGGGCAGTACTGAGGGTGGGCTGCACTATCAGAAGAGCAGTACTGAGCGAGAGCTGCACTATCAGTAGAGCAGTACTGAGGGAGAGCTGCACTATCGGAGGGGCAGTACTGAGGGTGGGCTGCACTATCAGAAGGGCAGTACTGAGGGAGAGCTGCACTATCAGAAGAGCAGTACTGAGCGAGAGCTGCACTATCAGAGGAGCAGTACTGAGGGAGAGCTGCACTATCAGAAGAGCAGGACTGAGGGAGAGCTGCACTATCAGAAGAGCAGTACTGAGGGAGAGCTGCACTATCAGAAGAGCAGTACTGAGGGAGAGCTGCACTATCAGAAGAGCCGTACTGAGGGAGTGCTGCACTATCAGAAGGGCAGTACTGAGGGAGTGCTGCACTATCAGAAGGGCAGTAATGAGGGAGTGCTGCACTATCAGAAGGGTAGTACTGAGGGAGTGCTGCACTATCAGAAGAGCAGAACTGAGGGAGTGCTGCACTATCAGAAGAGCAGAACTGAGGGAGTGCTGCACTATCAGAAGGGCAGTACTGAGGGAGAGCTGCACTATCGGAAGGGCATTACTGAGGGAGAGCTGCACTATCAGAAGGGCAGTACTGAGCGAGAGCTGCACTATCAGAAGAGCAGTACTGAGGGAGAGCTGCACTATCAGAAGGGCAGTATTGAGGGAGTGCTGCACTATCAGAAGAGCAGTACTGAGGGAGAGCTGCACTATCAGAAGGGCAGTACTGAGGGAGAGCTGCACTATCAGAAGGGCAGTACTGAGCGAGAGCTGCACTATCAGAAGAGCAGAACTGAGGGAGTGCTGCACTATCAGAAGGGCAGTACTGAGGGAGTGCTGCACTATCAGAAGAGCAGAACTGAGGGAGTGCTGCACTATCAGAAGGGCAGTACTGAGGGAGAGCTGCACTATCAGAAGGGCAGTACTGAGGGAGTGCTGCACTATCAGAAGAGCAGAACTGAGGGAGTGCTGCACTATCAGAAGGGCAGTACTGAGGGAGAGCTGCACTATCAGAAGGGCAGTACTGAGGGAGTGCTGCACTATCAGAAGAGCAGAACTGAGGGAGTGCTGCACTATCAGAAGGGCAGTACTGAGGGAGTGCTGCACTATCAGAAGGGCAGTACTGAGGATGGGCTGCACTATCAGAAGAGCAGTACTGAGGGAGAGCTGCACTATCAGAAGAGCAGTACTGAGGGAGTGCTGCACTATCAGAAGGGCAGTACTGAGGATGGGCTGCACTATCAGAAGAGCAGTACTGAGGGAGAGCTGCACTATCAGAAGAGCAGTACTGAGGGAGTGCTGCACTATCAGAAGGGCAGTATTGAGGGAGAGCTGCACTATCAGAAGATCAGTACTGAGGGAGAGCTGCACTATCAGAAGAGCAGGACTGAGGGAGAGCTGCACTATCAGAAGAGCAGTACTGAGCGAGAGCTGCACTATCAGAAGATCAGTACTGAGGGAGAGCTGCACTATCAGAGGAGCAGTACTGAGGGAGAGCTGCACTATCAGAAGAGCAGGACTGAGGGAGAGCTGCACGATCAGAAGAGCAGTACTGAGGGAGAGCTGCACTATCAAAAGAGCAGTACTGAGGGAGAGCTGCACTATCAGAAGAGCCGTACTGAGGGAGTGCTGCACTATCAGAAGGGCAGTACTGAGGGAGTGCTGCACTATCTGAAGGGCAGTACTGAGGGAGTGCTGCACTATCAGAAGGGTAGTACTGAGGGAGTGCTGCACTATCAGAAGAGCAGTACTGAGGGAGTGCTGCACTATCAGAAGGGCAGCACTGAGGGAGTGCTGCACTATCAGAAGGGCAGTACTGAGGGAGTGCTGCACTATCGGAAGGGCAGTACTGAGGGAGTGCTGCACTATCAGAAGGGTAGTACTGAGGGAGTGCTGCATTATCACAAGGGTAGTACGGAGGGAGAGCTGCACTATCAGAAGGGCAGTACTGAGGGAGTGCTGCACTATCAGAAGGGTAGTACTGAGGGAGAGCTGCACTATCAGAAGTGCAGCACTGAGGGAGTGCTGCACTATCAGAAGGGCAGTACTGAGGGAGAGCTGCACTATCGGAGGGGCAGTACTGAGGGAGAGCTGCACCATCAGAAGAGCAGTACTGAGGGAGTGCTGCACTATCAGAAGGGCAGTACTGAGGGAGTGCTGCACTTTCAGAAGGGCAGTACTGAGGGAGAGCTGCAATATCAGAAGGGCAGTACTGAGCGAGAGCTGCACTATCAGAAGGGCAGTACTGAGGGAGTGCTGCACTATCAGAAGAGCAGAACTGAGGGAGTGCTGCACTATCAGAAGGGCAGTACTGAGGGAGTGCTGCACTATCAGAAGAGCAGAACTGAGGGAGTGCTGCACTATCAGAAGGGCAGTACTGAGGGAGAGCTGCACTATCGGAAGGGCATTACTGAGGGAGAGCTGCACTATCAGAAGGGCAGTACTGAGCGAGAGCTGCACTATCAGAAGGGCAGTACTGAGGGAGAGCTGCACTATCGGAAGAGCATTACTGAGGGAGAGCTGCACTATCAGAAGAGCAGTACTGAGGGAGTGCTGCACTATCAGAAGGGCAGTACTGAGGGAGTGCTGCACTATCAGAAGGGCAGTACTGAGGGAGAGCTGCACTATCAGAAAAGCAGTACTGAGGGAGTGCTGCACTATCAGAAGGGCAGTACTGAGGGAGAGCTGCACTATCAGAAGAGCAGTGCTGAGGGAGAGCTGCACTATCAGAAGGGCAGTATTGAGGGAGAGCTGCACTATCAGAAGAGCAGTACTGAGGGAGTGCTGCACTATCAGAAGGGCAGTACTGAGGGAGAGCTGCACTATCAGAAGAGCAGTACTGAGGGAGAGCTGCACTATCAGAAGAGCAGTACTGAGGGAGTGCTGCACTATCAGAAGGGCAGTACTGAGGGAGAGCTGATCTATCAGAAGGGCTGTACGGAGGGAGAGCTGCACTATCAGAAGGGCAGTACTGAGGGAGTGCTGCACTATCAGAAGGGCAGTACTGAGGGAGGGCTGCACTATCAGAAGAGCAGTACTGAGGGAGAGCTGCACTATCAGAAGGGCAGTACTGAGGGAGAGCTGCACTATCAGAAGGGCAGTACTGAGCGAGAGCTGCACTATCAGAAGGGCAGTACTGAGGGAGTGCTGCACTATCAGAAGAGCAGAACTGAGGGAGTGCTGCACTATCAGAAGAGCAGAACTGAGGGAGTGCTGCACTATCAGAAGGGCAGTACTGAGGGAGAGCTGCACTATCGGAAGGGCATTACTGAGGGAGAGCTGCACTATCAGAAGAGCAGTACTGAGGGAGAGCTGCACTATCAGAAGGGCAGTATTGAGCGAGTGCTGCACTATCAGAAGAGCAGTACTGAGGGAGAGCTGCACTATCAGAAGGGCAGTACTGAGGGAGTGCTGCACTATCAGAAGAGCAGAACTGAGGGAGTGCTGCACTATCAGAAGGGCAGTACTGAGGGAGTGCTGCACTATCAGAAGAGCAGAACTGAGGGAGTGCTGCACTATCAGAAGGGCAGTACTGAGGGAGAGCTGCACTATCAGAAGAGCAGTACTGAGGGAGAGCTGCACTATCAGAAGGGCAGTATTGAGGGAGAGCTGCACTATCAGAAGAGCAGTACTGAGGGAGTGCTGCACTATCAGAAGGGCAGTACTGAGGGAGAGCTGCACTATCAGAAGAGCAGTACTGAGGGAGTGCTGCACTATCAGAAGGGCAGTACTGAGGGAGAGCTGCACTATCAGAAGAGCAGTACTGAGGGAGTGCTGCACTATCAGAAGGGCAGTACTGAGGGAGAGCTGCACTATCAGAAGAGCAGTACTGAGGGAGAGCTGCACTATCAGAAGGGCAGTATTGAGGGAGAGCTGCACTATCGGAGGGGCAGTACTGAGGGAGAGCTGCACTATCAGAAGAGCAGTACTGAGGGAGTGCTGCACTATCAGAAGGGCAGTACTGAGGGAGAGCTGCACTATCAGAAGAGCAGTACTGAGGGAGAGCTGCACTATCAGAAGGGCAGTATTGAGGGAGAGCTGCACTATCAGAAGGGCAGTATTGAGGGAGAGCTGCACTATCGGAGGGGCAGTACTGAGGGAGAGCTGCACGATCAGAAGAGCAGTACTGAGCGAGAGCTGCACTATCAGAAGAGCAGTATTGAGGGAGAGCTGCACTATCGGAGGGGCAGTACTGAGGGAGAGCTGCACTATCGGAGGAGCAGTACTGAGGGAGAGCTGCACTATCAGAAGAGCAGTACTGAGGGAGAGCTGCACTATCAGAAGAGCAGTACTGAGGGAGAGCTGCACTATCAGAAGAGCCGTACTGAGGGAGTGCTGCACTATCAGAAGGGTAGTACTGAGGGAGTGCTGCACTATCAGAAGGGCAGTACTGAGGGAGTGCTGCACTATCAGAAGGGCAGTACTGAGGGAGAGCTGCACTATCAGAAGGGTAGTACTGAGGGAGTGCTGCACTATCAGAAGAGCAGTAATGAGGGAGTGCTGCACTATCAGAAGGGCAGCACTGAGGGAGTGCTGCACTATCAGAAGGGTAGTACTGAGGGAGTGCTGCACTATCAGAAGAGCAGTAATGAGGGAGTGCTGCACTATCAGAAGGGCAGCACTGAGGGAGTGCTGCACTATCAGAAGGGCAGTACTGAGGGAGTGCTGCACTATCGGAAGGGCAGTACTGAGGGAGTGCTGCACTATCAGAAGGGTAGTACGGAGGGAGAGCTGCACTATCAGAAGGGCAGTACTGAGGGTGGGCTGCACTATCAGAAGGGCAGTAATGAGGGAGAGCTGCACTATCAGAAGGGCAGTACTGAGGGTGGGCTGCACTATCAGAAGGGCAGCACTGAGGGAGTGCTGCACTATCAGAAGGGCAGTACTGAGGGAGAGCTGCACTATCGGAGGGGCAGTACTGAGGGAGAGCTGCACCATCAGAAGAGCAGTACTGAGGGAGTGCTGCACTATCAGAAGGGCAGTACTGAGGGAGAGCTGAACTATCAGAAGGGCGGTACTGAGGGAGAGCTGCACTATCAGAAGGGCAGTACTGAGGGAGTGCTGCACTATCAGAAGGGCAGTACTGAGGGAGGGCTGCACTATCAGAAGAGCAGTACTGAGGGAGAGCTGCACTATCAGAAGGGCAGTACTGAGGGAGAGCTGCACTATCAGAAGGGCAGTACTGAGGGAGAGCTGCACTATCAGAAGGGCAGTACTGAGGGAGGGCTGCACTATCAGAAGAGCAGTACTGAGGGAGAACTGCACTATCAGAAGGGCAGTACTGAGGGAGTGCTGCACTATCAGAAGAGCAGAACTGAGGGAGTGCTGCACTATCAGAAGGGCAGTACTGAGGGAGAGCTGCACTATCAGAAGGGCAGTACTGAGGGAGTGCTGCACTATCAGAAGAGCAGAACTGAGGGAGTGCTGCACTATCAGAAGGGCAGTACTGAGGGAGTGCTGCACTATCAGAAGAGCAGTACTGAGGGAGTGCTGCACTATGAGAAGGGCAGTACTGAGGATGGGCTGCACTATCAGAAGGGCAGTACTGAGGGAGAGCTGCACTATCAGAAGAGCAGTACTGAGGGTGGGCTGCACTATCAGAAGGGCAGTACTGAGGGAGAGCTGCACTATCAGAAGGGCAGTACTGAGGGAGTGCTGCACTATCAGAAGGGCAGTACTGAGGGAGGGCTGCACTATCAGAAGAGCAGTACTGAGGGAGAACTGCACTATCAGAAGGGCAGTACTGAGGGAGTGCTGCACTATCAGAAGGGCAGTACTGAGCGAGAGCTGCACTATCAGAAGAGCAGTACTGAGGGAGAGCTGCACTATCAGAAGAGCAGAACTGAGGGAGTGCTGCACTATCAGAAGGGCAGTACTGAGGATGGGCTGCACTATCAGAAGAGCAGTACTGAGGGAGAGCTGCACTATCAGAAGAGCAGTACTGAGGGAGAGCTGCACTATCAGAAGAGCAGTACTGAGGGAGAGCTGCACTATCAGAAGGGCAGTACTGAGGGAGTGCTGCACTATCAGAAGAGCAGTACTGAGGGAGTGCTGCACTATCAGAAGGGCAGTACGGAGGGAGAGCTGCACTATCAGAAGAGCAGTACTGAGGGAGAGCTGCACTATCAGAAGGGCAGTACTGAGGATGGGCTGCACTATCAGAAGAGCAGTACTGAGGGAGTGCTGCACTATCAGAAGGGCAGTACTGAGGATGGGCTGCACTATCAGAAGAGCAGTACTGAGGGAGAGCTGCACTATCAGAAGAGCAGAACTGAGGGAGTGCTGCACTATCAGAAGAGCAGTACTGAGGGAGTGCTGCACTATCAGAAGGGCAGTACTGAGGATGGGCTGCACTATCAGAAGAGCAGTACTGAGGGAGAGCTGCACTATCAGAAGAGCAGTACTGAGGGAGAGCTGCACTATCAGAAGAGCAGTACTGAGGGAGTGCAGCACTATCAGAAGGGCAGTATTGAGGGAGAGCTGCACTATCAGAAGGGCAGTACTGAGGGAGAGCTGCACTATCAGAAGAGCAGTACTGAGGGAGAGCTGCACTATCAGAAGGGCAGTATTGAGGGAGAGCTGCACTATCAGAAGGGCAGTACTGAGGGAGAGCTGCACTATCAGAAGAGCAGTACTGAGGGAGAGCTGCACTATCAGAAGAGCAGTATTGAGGGAGAGCTGCACTATCAGAAGAGCAGTACTGAGGGAGAGCTGCACTATCGGAGGGGCAGTACTGAGGGTGGGCTGCACTATCAGAAGAGCAGTACTGAGCGAGAGCTGCACTATCAGTAGAGCAGTACTGAGGGAGAGCTGCACTATCGGAGGGGCAGTACTGAGGGTGGGCTGCACTATCAGAAGGGTAGTACTGAGGGAGTGCTGCACTATCAGAAGAGCAGTACTGAGGGAGTGCTGCACTATCAGAAGGGCAGCACTGAGGGAGTGCTGCACTATCAGAAGGGCAGTACTGAGGGAGTGCTGCACTATCGGAAGGGCAGTACTGAGGGAGTGCTGCACTATCAGAAGGGTAGTACGGAGGGAGAGCTGCACTATCAGAAGGGCAGTACTGAGGGAGTGCTGCACTATCAGAAGGGTAGTACTGAGGGAGAGCTGCACTATCAGAAGGGTAGTACTGAGGGAGTGCTGCACTATCAGAAGGGTAGTACTGAGGGAGAGCTGCACTATCAGAAGGGTAGTACGGAGGGAGAGCTGCACTATCAGAAGGGCAGTACTGAGGGAGAGCTGCACTATCAGAAGGGCAGTACTGAGGGTGGGCTGCACTATCAGAAGGGCAGTACTGAGGGAGTGCTGCACTATCAGAAGGGCAGTACTGAGGGTGGGCTGCACTATCAGAAGGGCAGTACTGAGGGAGAGCTGCACTATCAGAAGAGCAGTACTGAGGGAGAGCTGCACTATCGGAAGGGCAGTACTGAGGGAGAGCTGTACTATCAGAAGAGCAGTACTGAGGGAGAGCTGCACTATCGGAGGGGCAGTACTGAGGGAGAGCTGCACTATCGGAGGGGCAGTACTGAGGGAGAGCTGCACTATCAGAAGAGCAGTACTGAGGGAGAGCTGCACTATCAGAAGAGCAGTACTGAGGGAGAGCTGCACTATCGGAGGGGCAGTACTGAGGGAGAGCTGCACTATCGGAGGGGCA
Source organism: Heterodontus francisci (assembly GCF_036365525.1). Taxonomy (NCBI): domain Eukaryota; kingdom Metazoa; phylum Chordata; class Chondrichthyes; order Heterodontiformes; family Heterodontidae; genus Heterodontus; species Heterodontus francisci. The sequence goes on from NC_090408.1 coordinate 6,112,308, forward strand.
GTACTGAAGGTGGGCTGCACTATCAGAAGGGCAGTACTGAGGGAGAGCTGCACTATCGGAAGGGCAGTACTGAGGGAGAGCTGCACTATCAGAAGGGCAGTACTGAGGGAGAGCTGCACTATCAGAAGAGCAATACTGAGGGAGTGCTGCACTATCAGAAGAGCCGTACTGAGGGAGTGCTGCACTATCAGAAGGGTAGTACGGAGGGAGAGCTGCACTATCAGAAGAGCAGTACTGAGGGAGTGCTGCACTATCAGACGGGCAGTACTGAGGGAGAGCTGCACTATCAGAAGGGCAGTACTGAGGGAGAGCTGCACTATCGGAGGGGCAGTACTGAGGGTGGGCTGCACTATCAGAAGAGCAGTACTGAGGGAGAGCTGCACTATCTGAAGAGCAGTACTGAGGGAGTGCTGCACTATCAGAAGAGCCGTACTGAGGGAGTGCTGCACTATCAGAAGGGTAGTACGGAGGGAGAGCTGCACTATCAGAAGAGCAGTACTGAGGGTGGGCTGCACTATCAGAAGGGCAGTACTGAGGGAGAGCTGCACTATCGGAGGGGCAGTACTGAGGGTGGGCTGCACTATCAGAAGGGCAGTACTGAGGGAGAGCTGCACTATCAGAAGAGCAGTACTGAGGGAGAGCTGCACTATCAGAAGAGCAGGACTGAGGGAGAGCAGAACTATCAGAAGGGCAGTACTGAATGAGAGCTGCACTATCAGAAGAGCAGTACTGAGGGAGAGCTGCACTATCAGAAGGGCAGTACTGAGGGAGAGCTGCACTATCAGAAGAGCAGTACTGAGGGAGAGCTGCACTATCAGAAGGGCAGTACTGAGGGAGAGCTGCACTATCAGAAGGGCAGTACTGAGGGTGGGCTGCACTATCAGAAGGGCAGTACTGAGGGAGAGCTGCACTATCGGAAGGGCAGTACTGAGGGAGAGCTGCACTGTCAGAAGAGCAGTACTGAGGGAGAGCTGCACTATCGGAGAGGCAGTACTGAGGGAGTGCTGCACTATCAGAAGAGCAGTACTGAGGGAGAGCTGCACTATCAGAAGGGCAGTACTGAGGGAGTGCTGCACTATCAGAAGGGCAGTACTGAGCGTGGGCTGCACTATCAGAAGAGCAGTACTGAGGGAGAGCTGCACTATCGGAGAGGCAGTACTGAGGGAGTGCTGCACTATCAGAAGAGCAGTACTGAGGGAGAGCTGCACTATCAGAAGGGCAGTACTGAGGGAGAGCTGCACTATCGGAGAGGCAGTACTGAGGGAGTGCTGCACTATCAGAAGGGCAGTACTGAGGGAGAGCTGCACTATCGGAGAGGCAGTACTGAGGGAGTGCTGCACTATCAGAAGAGCAGTACTGAGGGAGAGCTGCACTATCAGAAGGGCAGTACTGAGGGTGGGCTGCACTATCAGAAGGGCAGTACTGAGGGTGGGCTGCACTATCAGAAGGGCAGTACTGAGGGTGGGCTGCACTATCAGAAGAGCAGTACTGAGGGAGAGCTGCACTATCAGAAGGGCAGTACTGAGGGTGGGCTGCACTATCAGAAGGGCAGTACTGAGGGTGGGCTGCACTATCAGAAGGGCAGTACTGAGGGTGGGCTGCACTATCAGAAGAGCAGTACTGAGGGAGAGCTGCACTATCAGAAGGGCAGTACTGAGGGTGGGCTGCACTATCAGAAGGGCAGTACTGAGGGTGGGCTGCACTATCAGAAGAGCAGTACTGAGGGTGGGCTGCACTATCAGAAGGGCAGTACTGAGGGTGGGCTGCACTATCAGAAGAGCAGTACTGAGGGAGAGCTGCACTATCAGAAGGGCAGTACTGAGGGTGGGCTGCACTATCAGAAGGGCAGTACTGAGGGTGGGCTGCACTATCAGAAGGGCAGTACTGAGGGTGGGCTGCACTATCAGAAGAGCAGTACTGAGGGAGAGCTGCACTATCAGAAGGGCAGTACTGAGGGTGGGCTGCACTATCAGAAGGGCAGTACTGAGGGTGGGCTGCACTATCAGAAGAGCAGTACTGAGGGAGAGCTGCACTATCAGAAGGGCAGTACTGAGGGTGGGCTGCACTATCAGAAGGGCAGTACTGAGGGAGAGCTGCACTATCAGAAGGGCAGTACTGAGGGTGGGCTGCACTATCAGAAGAGCAGTACTGAGGGAGAGCTGCACTATCAGAAGGGCAGTACTGAGGGAGAGCTGCTCTATCAGAAGAGCAGTAATGAGGGAGAGCTGCACTATCAGAAGAGCAGTACTGAGGGAGAGCTGCACTATCAGAAGGGCAGTACTGAGGGTGGGCTGCACTATCAGAAGAGCAGTACTGAGGGAGAGCTGCACTATCAGAAGGGCAGTACTGAGGGTGGGCTGCACTATCAGAAGAGCAGTACTGAGGGAGAGCTGCACTATCAGAAGGGCAGTACTGAGGGTGGGCTGCACTATCAGAAGGGCAGTACTGAGGGTGGGCTGCACTATCAGAAGAGCAGTACTGAGGGAGAGCTGCACTATCAGAAGGGCAGTACTGAGGGTGGGCTGCACTATCAGAAGGGCAGTACTGAGGGTGGGCTGCACTATCAGAAGAGCAGTACTGAGGGAGAGCTGCACTATCAGAAGGGCAGTACTGAGGGTGGGCTGCACTATCAGAAGGGCAGTACTGAGGGAGAGCTGCACTATCAGAAGGGCAGTACTGAGGGTGGGCTGCACTATCAGAAGAGCAGTACTGAGGGAGAGCTGCACTATCAGAAGGGCAGTACTGAGGGAGAGCTGCTCTATCAGAAGAGCAGTAATGAGGGAGAGCTGCACTATCAGAAGAGCAGTACTGAGGGAGAGCTGCACTATCAGAAGGGCAGTTCTGAGGGAGAGCTGCACTATCAGAAGGGCAGTACTGAGGGAGAGCTGCACTATCAGAAGAGCAGTACTGAGGGAGAGCTGCACTATCAGAAGGGCAGTACTGAGGGTGGGCTGCACTATCAGAAGGGCAGTACTGAGGGAGAGCTGCACTATCAGAAGGGCAGTACTGAGGGAGAGCTGCACTATCAGAAGAGCAGTACTGAGGGAGAGCTGCACTATCAGAAGGGCAGTACTGAGGGAGAGCTGCACTATCAGAAGGGCAGTACTGAGGGAGAGCTGCACTATCAGAAGAGCAGTACTGAGCGAGAGCTGCACTATCAGAAGAGCAGTACTGAGCGAGAGCTGCACTATCAGAAGGGCAGTACTGAGGGAGAGCTGCACTATTAGAAGGATAGTACGTAGGGAGAGCTGCACTATCAGAAGAGCAGTACTGAGGGAGTGCTGCACTATCAGAAGGGTAGTACTGAGGGAGTGCTGCACTATCAGAAGGGTAGTACTGAGGGAGTGCTGCACTATCAGAAGGGCAGTACTGAGGGAGTGCTGCACTATCAGAAGAGCCGTACTGAGGGAGTGCTGCACTATCAGAAGGGCAGTACTGAGGGAGAGCTGCACTATCAGAAGGGCAGTACTGAGGGAGTGCTGCACTATCAGAAGAGCCGTACTGAGGGAGTGCTGCACAATCAGAAGGGTAGTACTGAGGGAGAGCTGCACTATCAGAAGGGCAGTACTGAGGGAGAGCTGCACTATCAGAAGGGTAGTAATGAGGGAGAGCTGCACTATCAGAAGGGTAGTACTGAGGGAGTGCTGCACTATCAGAAGGGCAGTACTGAGGGAGTGCTGCACTATCAGAAGAGCCGTACTGAGGGAGTGCTGCACAATCAGAAGGGTAGTACTGAGGGAGAGCTGCACTATCAGAAGGATAGTACGGAGGGAGTGCTGCACTATCAGAAGAGCAGTACTGAGGGAGAGCTGCACTATCAGAAGGGCAGTACTGAGGGAGAGCTGCACTATCAGAAGGATAGTACGGAGGGAGTGCTGCACTATCAGAAGAGCAGTACTGAGGGAGAGCTGCACTATCAGAAGAGCAGTACTGAGGGAGAGCTGCACTATCAGAAGGGCAGTACTGAGGGAGTGCTGCACTATCAGAAGGGCAGTACTGAGGGAGTGCTGCACTATCAGAAGAGCAGTACTGAGGGAGTGCTGCACTATCAGAAGAGCAGTACTGAGGGAGAGCTGCACTATCAGAAGGGCAGTACTGAGGGAGTGCTGCACTATCAGAAGAGCAGTACTGAGGGAGAGCTGCACTATCAGAAGGGCAGTACTGAGGGAGTGCTTCACTATCAGAAGAGCAGTACTGAGGGAGAGCTGCACTATCAGAAGGGCAGTACTGAGGGAGTGCTGCACTATCAGAAGGGCAGCACTGAGGGAGTGCTGCACAATCAGCAGGGCAGTACTGAGGGAGAGCTGCACTATCAGAAGAGCAGTACTGAGGGAGTGCTGCACTATCAGAAGGGCAGCACTGAGGGAGTGCTGCACTATCAGCAGGGCAGTACTGAGGGAGAGCTGCACTATCAGAAGAGCAGTACTGAGGGAGAGCTGCACTATCGGAGGGTCTGTACCACGGGAGTGCTGCACAGTTGGAGGGGCAGTACTGAGGCAGAGCTGCGCTAGCAGAAGGGCAGTACTGAGGGAGAGCTGAACTATCAGAAGGGCAGTACTGAGGGAGTGCTGCTCTATCAGAAGGGCAGTACTGAGGGAGAGCTGCACTATCAGAAGGGCAGTACTGAGGGAGAGCTGCACTATCAGAAGGGCAGTCCTGAGGGAGAGCTGAACTATCAGAAGGGCAGTACTGAGGGAGTGCTGCTCTATCAGAAGGGCAGTACTGAGGGAGAGCTGCACTATCAGAAGGGCAGTCCTGAGGGAGAGCTGCACTATCAGAAGGGCAGTCCTGAGGGAGAGCTGCACTATCGGAGGGACAGTACTGAGGGAGAGCTGCACTATCAGAAGGGCAGTACTGAGGGAGAGCTGCACTATCAGAAGGGCAGTCCTGAGGGAGAGCTGCACTATTGGAGGGACAGTACTGAGGGAGAGCTGCACTATCAGAAGGGCAGTACTGAGGGAGAGCTGCACTATCAGAAGGGCAGTACTGAGGGAGAGCTGCACTATCGGAGGGACAGTACTGAGGGAGAGCTGCACGATCAGAAGGGCAGTACTGAGGGAGAGCTGCACTATCAGAAGGGCAGTCCTGAGGGAGAGCTGCACTATCGGAGGGACAGTACTGAGGGAGAGCTGCACTATCAGAAGGGCAGTACTGAGGGAGAGCTGCACTATCAGAAGGGCAGTACTGAGGGAGAGCTGCACTATCAGAAGGGCAGTCCTGAGGGAGAGCTGCACTATCAGAAGGGCAGTACTGAGGGAGAGCTGCACTATCAGAAGAGCAGTACTGAGGGAGTGCTGCACTATCGGAGGGGTAGTACTGACGGATAGCTGCACTATCAGAAGGGCAGTACTGAGGGAGAGCTGCACTATCAGAAGGGCAGTACTGAGGGAGAGCTGCACTATCGGAGGGACAGTACTGAGGGAGAGCTGCACTATCAGAAGGGCAGTACTGAGGGAGAGCTGCACTATCAGAAGGGCAGTCCTGAGGGAGAGCTGCACTATCGGAGGGACAGTACTGAGGGAGAGCTGCACTATCAGAAGGGCAGTACTGAGGGAGAGCTGCACTATCAGAAGGGCAGTACTGAGGGAGAGCTGCACTATCAGAAGGGCAGTCCTGAGGGAGAGCTGCACTATCAGAAGGGCAGTACTGAGGGAGAGCTGCACTATCAGAAGAGCAGTACTGAGGGAGTGCTGCACTATCGGAGGGGTAGTACTGACGGATAGCTGCACTATCAGAAGGGCAGTACTGAGGGAGAGCTGCACTATCAGAAGGGCAGTACTGAGGGAGAGCTGCACTATCAGAAGGGCAGTACTGAGGGAGAGCTGCACTATCAGAAGGGCAGTACTGAGGGAGAGCTGCACTATCAGAAGGGCAGTACTGAGGGAGAGCTGCACTATCAGAAGGGCAGTACTGAGGGAGAGCTGCACTATCAGAAGAGCAGTACTGAGGGAGTGCTGCACTATCGGAGGGTCTGTACTGAGGGAGAGCTGCACTTTCAGACGGGCAGTACTGAGGGAGAGCTGCACTATCAGAAGAGCAGGACTGAGGGAGTGCTGCACTATCGGAGGGTCTGTACTGAGGGAGAGCTGCCCTATCAGAAGGGCTGTACTGAGGGAGACCTGCACTGTCAGAAGAGCAGTACTGAGGGAGAGCTGCACTATCGGAGGGTCTGTACCAAGGGAGTGCTGCACAGTTGGAGGGGCAGTACTGAGGGAGAGCTGCACTATCAAAAGAGCAGTACTGAGGGAGAGCTGCACTATCAGAAGGGCAGTACTGAGGGAGAGCTGCACTATCAAAAGAGCAGTACTGAGGGAGAGCTGCACTATCAGAAGGGCAGTACTGAGGGAGAGGTGCACTAGCAGAAGGGCTGTACTGAGGGTGGGCTGCACTATGAGAAGGGCAGTACTGAGGGAGAGCTGCACTATCAGAAGAGCAGTACTGAGGGAGAGCTGCACTATCAGAAGAGCAGTACTGAGGGAGAGCTGCACTATCAGAAGAGCAGTACTGAGGGAGAGCTGCACTATCAGAAGGGCAGTACTGAGGGAGAGCTGCACTATCAGAAGGGCAGTACTGAGGGAGAGCTGCACTAGCAGAAGGACTGTACTGAGGGTGGGCTGCACTATGAGAAGGGCAGTACTGAGGGAGAGCTGCACTGTCAGAAGAGCAGTACTGAGGGAGAGCAGAACTATCAGAAGGGCAGTACTGAATGAGAGCTGCACTATCAGAAGGGCAGTACTGAGGGAGAGCTGCACTATCAGAAGGGCAGTACTGAGGGTGGGCTGCACTATCAGAAGGGCAGTACTGAGGGAGAGCTGCACTATCGGAAGGGCAGTACTGAGGGAGAGCTGCACTGTCAGAAGAGCAGTACTGAGGGAGAGCTGCACTATCGGAGAGGCAGTACTGAGGGAGTGCTGCACTATCAGAAGAGCAGTACTGAGGGAGAGCTGCACTATCAGAAGGGCAGTACTGAGGGAGTGCTGCACTATCAGAAGGGCAGTACTGAGGGAGAGCTGCACTATCAGAAGAGCAGTACTGAGGGAGAGCTGCACTATCAGAAGAGCAGTACTGAGGGAGAGCTGCACTATCAGAAGGGCAGTACTGAGGGTGGGCTGCACTATCAGAAGAGCAGTACTGAGGGAGAGCTGCACTATCAGAAGGGCAGTACTGAGGGTGGGCTGCACTATCAGAAGGGCAGTACTGAGAGAGAGCTGCACTATCAGAAGAGCAGTACTGAGGGAGAGCTGCACTATCAGAAGAGCAGTACTGAGGGAGAGCTGCACTATCAGAAGAGCAGTACTGAGGGAGAGCTGCACTATCAGAAGGGCAGTACTGAGGGTGGGCTGCACTATCAGAAGAGCAGTACTGAAGGAGAGCTGCACTATCAGAAGGGCAGTACTGAGGGTGGGCTGCACTATCAGAAGGGCAGTACTGAGGGTGGGCTGCACTATCAGAAGGGCAGTACTGAGGGTGGGCTGCACTATCAGAAGGGCAGTACTGAGGGTGGGCTGCACTATCAGAAGAGCAGTACTGAGGGAGAGCTGCACTATCAGAAGGGCAGTACTGAGGGTGGGCTGCACTATCAGAAGGGCAGTACTGAGGGTGGGCTGCACTATCAGAAGGGCAGTACTGAGGGAGAGCTGCACTATCAGAAGGGCAGTACTGAGGGAGAGCTGCACTATCAGAAGAGCAGTACTGAGGGAGCGCTGCACTATCAGAAGGGCAGTACTGAGGGAGAGCTGCACTATCAGAAGGGCAGTACTGAGGGAGAGCTGCACTATCAGAAGAGCAGTACTGAGGGAGAGCTGCACTATCAGAAGGGCAGTACTGAGGGTGGGCTGCACTATCAGAAGGGCAGTACTGAGGGTGGGCTGCACTATCAGAAGGGCAGTACTGAGGGAGAGCTGCACTGTCAGAAGAGCAGTACTGAGGGAGAGCTGCACTATCAGAAGGGCAGCACTGAGGGAGAGCTGCACTATCAGAAGAGCAGTACTGAGCGAGAGCTGCACTATCAGAAGAGCAGTACTGAGCGAGAGCTGCACTATCAGAAGGGCAGTACTGAGGGAGTGCTGCACTATCGGAGGGGCAGTACTGAGGGAGTGCTGCACTATCAGAAGGGTAGTACTGAGGGAGTGCTGCACTATCAGAAGGGCAGTACTGAGGGAGTGCTGCACCATCAGAAGAGCCGTACTGAGGGAGTGCTGCACTATCAGAAGGGTAGTACTGAGGGAGTGCTGCACTATCAGAAGGGCAGTATTGAGGGAGTGCTGCACTATCAGAAGGGCAGTACTGAGGGAGTGCTGCACTATCAGAAGAGCCGTACTGAGGGAGTGCTGCACTATCAGAAGGGTAGTACTGAGGGAGAGCTGCACCATCAGAAGGGCAGTACTGAGGGAGTGCTGCACTATCAGAAGAGCAGTACTGAGGGAGTGCTGCACTATCAGAAGAGCCGTACTGAGGGAGTGCTGCACTATCAGAAGGACAGTACGGAGGGAGAGCTGCACTATCAGAAGAGCAGTACTGAGGGAGTGCTGCACTATCAGAAGGGCAGTACTGAGGGTGGGCTGCACTATCAGAAGGGCAGCACTGAGGGAGTGCTGCACTATCAGAAGGGCAGTACTGAGGGAGAGCTGCACTATCGGAGGGGCAGTACTGAGGGAGTGCTGCACTATCAGAAGAGCAGTACTGAGGGTGGGCTGCACTATCAGAAGGGCAGTACTGAGGGAGAGCTGCACTATCAGAAGAGCAGTACTGAGGGAGAGCTGCACTATCAGAAGGGCAGTACTGAGGGAGAGCTGCACTATCAGCAGGGCAGTACTGAGGGAGAGCAGCACTATCAGAAGAGCAGTACTGAGGGAGTGCTGCACTATCAGAAGAGCAGTACTGAGGGAGTGCTGCACTATCAGAAGAGCAGTACTGAGGGAGAGCTGCACTATCAGAAGGGCAGTCCTGAGGGAGAGCTGCACTATCAGAAGGGCAGTACTGAGGGAGTGCTGCACTATCAGAAGAGCAGTACTGAGGGAGAGCTGCACTATCAGAAGAGCAGTACTGAGGGAGAGCTGCACTATCAGAAGGGCAGTACTGAGGGAGAGCTGCACTATCAGAAGGGCAGTACTGAGGGAGAGCTGCACTAGCAGAAGGACTGTACTGAGGGTGGGCTGCACTATGAGAAGGGCAGTACTGAGGGAGAGCTGCACTGTCAGAAGAGCAGTACTGAGGGAGAGCAGAACTATCAGAAGGGCAGTACTGAATGAGAGCTGCACTATCAGAAGGGCAGTACTGAGGGAGAGCTGCACTATCAGAAGGGCAGTACTGAGGGTGGGCTGCACTATCAGAAGGGCAGTACTGAGGGAGAGCTGCACTATCGGAAGGGCAGTACTGAGGGAGAGCTGCACTGTCAGAAGAGCAGTACTGAGGGAGAGCTGCACTATCGGAGAGGCAGTACTGAGGGAGTGCTGCACTATCAGAAGAGCAGTACTGAGGGAGAGCTGCACTATCAGAAGGGCAGTACTGAGGGAGTGCTGCACTATCAGAAGGGCAGTACTGAGGGAGAGCTGCACTATCAGAAGAGCAGTACTGAGGGAGAGCTGCACTATCAGAAGAGCAGTACTGAGGGAGAGCTGCACTATCAGAAGGGCAGTACTGAGGGTGGGCTGCACTATCAGAAGAGCAGTACTGAGGGAGAGCTGCACTATCAGAAGGGCAGTACTGAGGGTGGGCTGCACTATCAGAAGGGCAGTACTGAGAGAGAGCTGCACTATCAGAAGAGCAGTACTGAGGGAGAGCTGCACTATCAGAAGAGCAGTACTGAGGGAGAGCTGCACTATCAGAAGAGCAGTACTGAGGGAGAGCTGCACTATCAGAAGGGCAGTACTGAGGGTGGGCTGCACTATCAGAAGAGCAGTACTGAAGGAGAGCTGCACTATCAGAAGGGCAGTACTGAGGGTGGGCTGCACTATCAGAAGGGCAGTACTGAGGGTGGGCTGCACTATCAGAAGGGCAGTACTGAGGGTGGGCTGCACTATCAGAAGGGCAGTACTGAGGGTGGGCTGCACTATCAGAAGAGCAGTACTGAGGGAGAGCTGCACTATCAGAAGGGCAGTACTGAGGGTGGGCTGCACTATCAGAAGGGCAGTACTGAGGGTGGGCTGCACTATCAGAAGGGCAGTACTGAGGGAGAGCTGCACTATCAGAAGGGCAGTACTGAGGGAGAGCTGCACTATCAGAAGAGCAGTACTGAGGGAGCGCTGCACTATCAGAAGGGCAGTACTGAGGGAGAGCTGCACTATCAGAAGGGCAGTACTGAGGGAGAGCTGCACTATCAGAAGAGCAGTACTGAGGGAGAGCTGCACTATCAGAAGGGCAGTACTGAGGGTGGGCTGCACTATCAGAAGGGCAGTACTGAGGGTGGGCTGCACTATCAGAAGGGCAGTACTGAGGGAGAGCTGCACTGTCAGAAGAGCAGTACTGAGGGAGAGCTGCACTATCAGAAGGGCAGCACTGAGGGAGAGCTGCACTATCAGAAGAGCAGTACTGAGCGAGAGCTGCACTATCAGAAGAGCAGTACTGAGCTAGAGCTGCACTATCAGAAGGGCAGTACTGAGGGAGTGCTGCACTATCGGAGGGGCAGTACTGAGGGAGTGCTGCACTATCAGAAGGGTAGTACTGAGGGAGTGCTGCACTATCAGAAGGGCAGTACTGAGGGAGTGCTGCACCATCAGAAGAGCCGTACTGAGGGAGTGCTGCACTATCAGAAGGGTAGTACTGAGGGAGTGCTGCACTATCAGAAGGGCAGTATTGAGGGAGTGCTGCACTATCAGAAGGGCAGTACTGAGGGAGTGCTGCACTATCAGAAGAGCCGTACTGAGGGAGTGCTGCACTATCAGAAGGGTAGTACTGAGGGAGAGCTGCACCATCAGAAGGGCAGTACTGAGGGAGTGCTGCACTATCAGAAGAGCAGTACTGAGGGAGTGCTGCACTATCAGAAGAGCCGTACTGAGGGAGTGCTGCACTATCAGAAGGATAGTACGGAGGGAGAGCTGCACTATCAGAAGAGCAGTACTGAGGGAGTGCTGCACTATCAGAAGGGCAGTACTGAGGGTGGGCTGCACTATCAGAAGGGCAGCACTGAGGGAGTGCTGCACTATCAGAAGGGCAGTACTGAGGGAGAGCTGCACTATCGGAGGGGCAGTACTGAGGGAGTGCTGCACTATCAGAAGAGCAGTACTGAGGGTGGGCTGCACTATCAGAAGGGCAGTACTGAGGGAGAGCTGCACTATCAGAAGAGCAGTACTGAGGGAGAGCTGCACTATCAGAAGGGCAGTACTGAGGGAGAGCTGCACTATCAGCAGGGCAGTACTGAGGGAGAGCAGCACTATCAGAAGAGCAGTACTGAGGGAGTGCTGCACTATCAGAAGAGCAGTACTGAGGGAGTGCTGCACTATCAGAAGAGCAGTACTGAGGGAGAGCTGCACTATCAGAAGGGCAGTCCTGAGGGAGAGCTGCACTATCAGAAGGGCAGTACTGAGGGAGTGCTGCACTATCAGAAGAGCAGTACTGAGGGAGTGCTGCACTATCAGAAGAGCAGTACTGAGGGAGTGCTGCACTATCAGAAGAGCAGTACTGAGGGAGAGCTGCACTATCAGAAGGGCAGTACTGAGGGAGAGCTGCACTATCAGAAGGGCAGTACTGAGGGAGTGCTGCACTATCAGAAGGGCAGTACTGAGGGTGGGCTGCACTATCAGAAGGGCAGCACTGAGGGAGTGCTGCACTATCAGAAGGGCAGTACTGAGGGAGAGCTGCACTATCGGAGGGGCAGTACTGAGGGAGTGCTGCACTATCAGAAGAGCAGTACTGAGGGTGGGCTGCACTATCAGAAGAGCAGTACTGAGGGAGTGCTGCACTATCAGAAGAGCCGTACTGAGGGAGTGCTGCACTATCAGAAGGATAGTACGGAGGGAGAGCTGCACTATCAGAAGAGCAGTACTGAGGGAGTGCTGCACTATCAGAAGGGCAGTACTGAGGGTGGGCTGCACTATCAGAAGGGCAGCACTGAGGGAGTGCTGCACTATCAGAAGGGCAGTACTGAGGGAGAGCTGCACTATCGGAGGGGCAGTACTGAGGGAGTGCTGCACTATCAGAAGAGCAGTACTGAGGGTGGGCTGCACTATCAGAAGGGCAGTACTGAGGGAGAGCTGCACTATCAGAAGAGCAGTACTGAGGGAGAGCTGCACTATCAGAAGGGCAGTACTGAGGGAGAGCTGCACTATCAGCAGGGCAGTACTGAGGGAGAGCAGCACTATCAGAAGAGCAGTACTGAGGGAGTGCTGCACTATCAGAAGAGCAGTACTGAGGGAGTGCTGCACTATCAGAAGAGCAGTACTGAGGGAGAGCTGCACTATCAGAAGGGCAGTCCTGAGGGAGAGCTGCACTATCAGAAGGGCAGTACTGAGGGAGTGCTGCACTATCAGAAGAGCAGTACTGAGGGAGAGCTGCACTATCAGAAGAGCAGTACTGAGGGAGAGCTGCACTATCAGAAGGGCAGTACTGAGGGAGAGCTGCACTATCAGAAGGGCAGTACTGAGGGAGAGCTGCACTAGCAGAAGGACTGTACTGAGGGTGGGCTGCACTATGAGAAGGGCAGTACTGAGGGAGAGCTGCACTGTCAGAAGAGCAGTACTGAGGGAGAGCAGAACTATCAGAAGGGCAGTACTGAATGAGAGCTGCACTATCAGAAGGGCAGTACTGAGGGAGAGCTGCACTATCAGAAGGGCAGTACTGAGGGTGGGCTGCACTATCAGAAGGGCAGTACTGAGGGAGAGCTGCACTATCGGAAGGGCAGTACTGAGGGAGAGCTGCACTGTCAGAAGAGCAGTACTGAGGGAGAGCTGCACTATCGGAGAGGCAGTACTGAGGGAGTGCTGCACTATCAGAAGAGCAGTACTGAGGGAGAGCTGCACTATCAGAAGGGCAGTACTGAGGGAGTGCTGCACTATCAGAAGGGCAGTACTGAGGGAGAGCTGCACTATCAGAAGAGCAGTACTGAGGGAGAGCTGCACTATCAGAAGAGCAGTACTGAGGGAGAGCTGCACTATCAGAAGGGCAGTACTGAGGGTGGGCTGCACTATCAGAAGAGCAGTACTGAGGGAGAGCTGCACTATCAGAAGGGCAGTACTGAGGGTGGGCTGCACTATCAGAAGGGCAGTACTGAGAGAGAGCTGCACTATCAGAAGAGCAGTACTGAGGGAGAGCTGCACTATCAGAAGAGCAGTACTGAGGGAGAGCTGCACTATCAGAAGAGCAGTACTGAGGGAGAGCTGCACTATCAGAAGGGCAGTACTGAGGGTGGGCTGCACTATCAGAAGAGCAGTACTGAAGGAGAGCTGCACTATCAGAAGGGCAGTACTGAGGGTGGGCTGCACTATCAGAAGGGCAGTACTGAGGGTGGGCTGCACTATCAGAAGGGCAGTACTGAGGGTGGGCTGCACTATCAGAAGGGCAGTACTGAGGGTGGGCTGCACTATCAGAAGAGCAGTACTGAGGGAGAGCTGCACTATCAGAAGGGCAGTACTGAGGGTGGGCTGCACTATCAGAAGGGCAGTACTGAGGGTGGGCTGCACTATCAGAAGGGCAGTACTGAGGGAGAGCTGCACTATCAGAAGGGCAGTACTGAGGGAGAGCTGCACTATCAGAAGAGCAGTACTGAGGGAGCGCTGCACTATCAGAAGGGCAGTACTGAGGGAGAGCTGCACTATCAGAAGGGCAGTACTGAGGGAGAGCTGCACTATCAGAAGAGCAGTACTGAGGGAGAGCTGCACTATCAGAAGGGCAGTACTGAGGGTGGGCTGCACTATCAGAAGGGCAGTACTGAGGGTGGGCTGCACTATCAGAAGGGCAGTACTGAGGGAGAGCTGCACTGTCAGAAGAGCAGTACTGAGGGAGAGCTGCACTATCAGAAGGGCAGCACTGAGGGAGAGCTGCACTATCAGAAGAGCAGTACTGAGCGAGAGCTGCACTATCAGAAGAGCAGTACTGAGCGAGAGCTGCACTATCAGAAGGGCAGTACTGAGGGAGTGCTGCACTATCGGAGGGGCAGTACTGAGGGAGTGCTGCACTATCAGAAGGGTAGTACTGAGGGAGTGCTGCACTATCAGAAGGGCAGTACTGAGGGAGTGCTGCACCATCAGAAGAGCCGTACTGAGGGAGTGCTGCACTATCAGAAGGGTAGTACTGAGGGAGTGCTGCACTATCAGAAGGGCAGTATTGAGGGAGTGCTGCACTATCAGAAGGGCAGTACTGAGGGAGTGCTGCACTATCAGAAGAGCCGTACTGAGGGAGTGCTGCACTATCAGAAGGGTAGTACTGAGGGAGAGCTGCACCATCAGAAGGGCAGTACTGAGGGAGTGCTGCACTATCAGAAGAGCAGTACTGAGGGAGTGCTGCACTATCAGAAGAGCCGTACTGAGGGAGTGCTGCACTATCAGAAGGATAGTACGGAGGGAGAGCTGCACTATCAGAAGAGCAGTACTGAGGGAGTGCTGCACTATCAGAAGGGCAGTACTGAGGGTGGGCTGCACTATCAGAAGGGCAGCACTGAGGGAGTGCTGCACTATCAGAAGGGCAGTACTGAGGGAGAGCTGCACTATCGGAGGGGCAGTACTGAGGGAGTGCTGCACTATCAGAAGAGCAGTACTGAGGGTGGGCTGCACTATCAGAAGGGCAGTACTGAGGGAGAGCTGCACTATCAGAAGAGCAGTACTGAGGGAGAGCTGCACTATCAGAAGGGCAGTACTGAGGGAGAGCTGCACTATCAGCAGGGCAGTACTGAGGGAGAGCAGCACTATCAGAAGAGCAGTACTGAGGGAGTGCTGCACTATCAGAAGAGCAGTACTGAGGGAGTGCTGCACTATCAGAAGAGCAGTACTGAGGGAGAGCTGCACTATCAGAAGGGCAGTCCTGAGGGAGAGCTGCACTATCAGAAGGGCAGTACTGAGGGAGTGCTGCACTATCAGAAGAGCAGTACTGAGGGAGTGCTGCACTATCAGAAGAGCAGTACTGAGGGAGTGCTGCACTATCAGAAGAGCAGTACTGAGGGAGAGCTGCACTATCAGAAGGGCAGTACTGAGGGAGAGCTGCACTATCAGAAGGGCAGTACTGAGGGAGTGCTGCACTATCAGAAGAGCAGTACTGAGGGAGTGCTGCACTATCAGAAGAGCAGTACTGAGGGAGAGCTGCACTATCAGAAGGGCAGTACTGAGCGAGAGCTGCACTATCAGAAGGGCAGTACTGAGGGAGAGCTGCACTATCAAAAGGGCAGTACTGAGGGAGAGCTGCACTTTCAGACGGGCAGAACTGAGGGAGAGCTGCACAATCAGAAGGGCAGGACTGAGGGAGATCTGCACTATCAGAAGAGCAGTACTGAGGGAGTGCTGCACTATCGGAGGGTCTGTACTGAGGGAGAGCTGTACTATCAGAAGAGCAGTACTGAGGGAGAGCTGCACTATCGGAGGGGTAGTACTGAGGTAGAGCTGCACTATCGGAGGGTCTGTACCAAGGGATTGCAGCACTATCAGAAGGGCAGTACTGAGGGAGAGCTGCACTATCGGAGGGTCTGTACCACGGGAGTGATGCACAGTTGGAGGGGCAGTACTGAGGGAGAGCTGCGCTAGCAGAAGGGCAGTACTGAGGGAGAGCTGCCCTATCAGAAGGGCTGTACTGAGGGAGACCTGCACTATCAGAAGAGCAGTACTGAGGGAGAGCTGAACTAGCAGAAGGGCAGTACTGAGGGAGAACTGCACTATCAGAAGGGCAGTACTGAGGGAGAGCTGCACTAGCAGAAGGGCTGTACTGAGGGTGGGCTGCACTATGAGAAGGGCAGTACTGAGGGAGTTCTGCACTATCAGAAGAGCAGTACTGAGGGAGAGCTGAACTAGCAGAAGGGCAGTACTGAGGGAGAACTGCACTATCAGAAGGGCAGTACTGAGGGAGAGCTGCACTAGCAGAAGGGCTGTACTGAGGGTGGGCTGCACTATGAGAAGGGCAGTACTGAGGGAGAGCTGCACGATCAGAAGGGCAGTACTGAGGGAGAGCTGCACTAGCAGAAGGGCTGTACTGAGGGTGGGCTGCACTATCAGAAGGGCAGTACTGAGGGAGAGCTGCACTATCAGAAGAGCAGTACTGAGGGAGAGCTGCACTAGCAGAAGGGCTGTACTGAGGGTGGGCTGCACTATCAGAAGGGCAGTACTGAGGGAGAGCTGCACTATCAAAAGAGCAGTACTGAGGGAGAGCTGCACTAGCAGAAGGGCTGTACTGAGGGTGGGCTGCACTATCAGAAGGGCAGTCCTGAGGGAGAGCTGCACTATCAGAAGGGCAGTACTGAGGGAGAGCTGCACTATCAGAAGAGCAGTACTGAGGGAGTGCTGCACTATCGGAGGGGTAGTACTGACGGATAGCTGCACTATCAGAAGGGCAGTACTGAGGGAGAGCTGCACTATCAGAAGGGCAGTACTGAGGGAGAGCTGCACTATCAGAAGGGCAGTACTGAGGGAGAGCTGCACTATCAGAAGGGCAGTACTGAGGGAGAGCTGCACTATCAGAAGGGCAGTACTGAGGGAGAGCTGCACTATCAGAAGAGCAGTACTGAGGGAGTGCTGCACTATCGGAGGGTCTGTACTGAGGGAGAGCTGCACTTTCAGACGGGCAGTACTGAGGGAGAGCTGCACTATCAGAAGAGCAGGACTGAGGGAGTGCTGCACTATCGGAGGGTCTGTACTGAGGGAGAGCTGCCCTATCAGAAGGGCTGTACTGAGGGAGACCTGCACTATCAGAAGAGCAGTACTGAGGGAGAGCTGCACTATCGGAGGGTCTGTACCAAGGGAGTGCTGCACAGTTGGAGGGGCAGTACTGAGGGAGAGCTGCACTATCAAAAGAGCAGTACTGAGGGAGAGCTGCACAATCAGAAGGGCAGTACTGAGGGAGAGCTGCACTATCAGAAGAGCAGTACTGAGGGAGAGCTGCACTATCAGAAGAGCAGTACTGAGGGAGAGCTGCACTATCAGAAGAGCAGTACTGAGGGAGAGCTGCACTATCAGAAGGGCAGTACTGAGGGAGAGCTGCACTATCAGAAGGGCAGTACTGAGGGAGAGCTGCACTAGCAGAAGGACTGTACTGAGGGTGGGCTGCACTATGAGAAGGGCAGTACTGAGGGAGAGCTGCACTGTCAGAAGAGCAGTACTGAGGGAGAGCAGAACTATCAGAAGGGCAGTACTGAATGAGAGCTGCACTATCAGAAGGGCAGTACTGAGGGAGAGCTGCACTATCAGAAGGGCAGTACTGAGGGTGGGCTGCACTATCAGAAGGGCAGTACTGAGGGAGAGCTGCACTATCGGAAGGGCAGTACTGAGGGAGAGCTGCACTGTCAGAAGAGCAGTACTGAGGGAGAGCTGCACTATCGGAGAGGCAGTACTGAGGGAGTGCTGCACTATCAGAAAAGCAGTACTGAGGGAGAGCTGCACTATCAGAAGGGCAGTACTGAGGGAGTGCTGCACTATCAGAAGGGCAGTACTGAGGGAGAGCTGCACTATCAGAAGAGCAGTACTGAGGGAGAGCTGCACTATCAGAAGAGCAGTACTGAGGGAGAGCTGCACTATCAGAAGGGCAGTACTGAGGGTGGGCTGCACTATCAGAAGAGCAGTACTGAGGGAGAGCTGCACTATCAGAAGGGCAGTACTGAGGGTGGGCTGCACTATCAGAAGGGCAGTACTGAGGGTGGGCTGCACTATCAGAAGGGCAGTACTGAGGGTGGGCTGCACTATCAGAAGGGCAGTACTGAGAGAGAGCTGCACTATCAGAAGAGCAGTACTGAAGGAGAGCTGCACTATCAGAAGAGCAGTACTGAGGGAGAGCTGCACTATCAGAAGAGCAGTACTGAGGGAGAGCTGCACTATCAGAAGGGCAGTACTGAGGGTGGGCTGCACTATCAGAAGAGCAGTACTGAAGGAGAGCTGCACTATCAGAAGGGCAGTACTGAGGGTGGGCTGCACTATCAGAAGGGCAGTACTGAGGGTGGGCTGCACTATCAGAAGGGCAGTACTGAGGGTGGGCTGCACTATCAGAAGGGCAGTACTGAGTGTGGGCTGCACTATCAGAAGAGCAGTACTGAGGGAGAGCTGCACTATCAGAAGGGCAGTACTGAGGGTGGGCTGCACTATCAGAAGGGCAGTACTGAGGGTGGGCTGCACTATCAGAAGGGCAGTACTGAGGGAGAGCTGCACTATCAGAAGGGCAGTACTGAGGGAGAGCTGCACTATCAGAAGAGCAGTACTGAGGGAGCACTGCACTATCAGAAGGGCAGTACTGAGGGAGAGCTGCACTATCAGAAGGGCAGTACTGAGGGAGAGCTGCACTATCAGAAGAGCAGTACTGAGGGAGAGCTGCACTATCAGAAGGGCAGTACTGAGGGTGGGCTGCACTATCAGAAGGGCAGTACTGAGGGAGAGCTGCACTGTCAGAAGAGCAGTACTGAGGGAGAGCTGCACTATCAGAAGGGCAGTACTGAGCGAGAGCTGCACTATCAGAAGAGCAGTACTGAGCGAGAGCTGCACTATCAGAAGGGCAGTACTGAGGGAGTGCTGCACTATCGGAGGGGCAGTACTGAGGGAGTGCTGCACTATCAGAAGAGCAGTACTGAGGGAGTGCTGCACTATCAGAAGGG
This sequence comes from Heterodontus francisci, assembly GCF_036365525.1. NCBI lineage: Eukaryota > Metazoa > Chordata > Chondrichthyes > Heterodontiformes > Heterodontidae > Heterodontus > Heterodontus francisci. The sequence continues at coordinate 6,131,017 of NC_090408.1, forward strand.
CAGTACTGAGGGAGTGCTGCACTATCAGAAGAGCAGTACTGAGGGAGTGCTGCACTATCAGAAGAGCCGTACTGAGGGAGTGCTGCACTATCAGAAGGGTAGTACTGAGGGAGTGCTGCACTATCAGAAGGGCAGTATTGAGGGAGTGCTGCACTATCAGAAGGGCAGTATTGAGGGAGTGCTGCACTATCAGAAGGGCAGTACTGAGTGAGTGCTGCACTATCAGAAGAGCCGTACTGAGGGAGTGCTGCACTATCAGAAGGGTAGTACTGAGGGAGAGCTGCACCATCAGAAGAGCCGTACTGAGGGAGTGCTGCACTATCAGAAGGGTAGTACTGAGGGAGTGCTGCACTATCAGAAGGGCAGTATTGAGGGAGTGCTGCACTATCAGAAGAGCCGTACTGAGGGAGTGCTGCACTATCAGAAGAGCCGTACTGAGGGAGTGCTGCACTATCAGAAGGGTAGTACTGAGGGAGTGCTGCACTATCAGAAGGGCAGTATTGAGGGAGTGCTGCACTATCAGAAGGGCAGTACTGAGGGAGTGCTGCACCATCAGAAGAGCCGTACTGAGGGAGTGCTGCACTATCAGAAGGGTAGTACTGAGGGAGTGCTGCACTATCAGAAGGGCAGTATTGAGGGAGTGCTGCACTATCAGAAGGGCAGTACTGAGGGAGTGCTGCACTATCAGAAGAGCCGTACTGAGGGAGTGCTGCACTATCAGAAGGGTAGTACTGAGGGAGAGCTGCACCATCAGAAGGGCAGTACTGAGGGAGTGCTGCACTATCAGAAGAGCAGTACTGAGGGAGTGCTGCACTATCAGAAGAGCCGTACTGAGGGAGTGCTGCACTATCAGAAGGATAGTACGGAGGGAGAGCTGCACTATCAGAAGAGCAGTACTGAGGGAGTGCTGCACTATCAGAAGGGCAGTACTGAGGGTGGGCTGCACTATCAGAAGGGCAGTACTGAGGGAGAGCTGCACTATCAGAAGGGCAGCACTGAGGGAGTGCTGCACTATCAGAAGGGCAGTACTGAGGGAGAGCTGCACTATCGGAGGGGCAGTACTGAGGGAGTGCTGCACTATCAGAAGAGCAGTACTGAGGGTGGGCTGCACTATCAGAAGGGCAGTACTGAGGGAGAGCTGCACTATCAGAAGAGCAGTACTGAGGGAGAGCTGCACTATCAGAAGGGCAGTACTGAGGGAGAGCTGCACTATCAGCAGGGCAGTACTGAGGGAGAGCAGCACTATCAGAAGAGCAGTACTGAGGGAGTGCTGCACTATCAGAAGAGCAGTACTGAGGGAGTGCTGCACTATCAGAAGAGCAGTACTGAGGGAGAGCTGCACTATCAGAAGGGCAGTCCTGAGGGAGAGCTGCACTATCAGAAGGGCAGTACTGAGGGAGTGCTGCACTATCAGAAGAGCAGTACTGAGGGAGTGCTGCACTATCAGAAGAGCAGTACTGAGGGAGTGCTGCACTATCAGAAGAGCAGTACTGAGGGAGAGCTGCACTATCAGAAGGGCAGTACTGAGGGAGAGCTGCACTATCAGAAGGGCAGTACTGAGGGAGTGCTGCACTATCAGAAGAGCAGTACTGAGGGAGTGCTGCACTATCAGAAGAGCAGTACTGAGGGAGAGCTGCACTATCAGAAGGGCAGTACTGAGGGAGAGCTGCACTATCAGAAGGGCAGTACTGAGGGAGAGCTGCACTATCAAAAGGGCAGTACTGAGGGAGAGCTGCACTTTCAGATGGGCAGAACTGAGGGAGAGCTGCACAATCAGAAGGGCAGGACTGAGGGAGATCTGCACTATCAGAAGAGCAGTACTGAGGGAGTGCTGCACTATCGGAGGGTCTGTACTGAGGGAGAGCTGCACTATCAGAAGAGCAGTACTGAGGGAGAGCTGCACTATCGGAGGGGTAGTACTGAGGGAGAGCTGCACTATCGGAGGGTCTGTACCAAGGGATTGCAGCACTATCAGAAGGGCAGTACTGAGGGAGAGCTGCACTATCGGAGGGTCTGTACCACGGGAGTGATGCACAGTTGGAGGGGCAGTACTGAGGGAGAGCTGCGCTAGCAGAAGGGCAGTACTGAGGGAGAGCTGCACTATCAGAAGGGCAGTACCGAGGGAGAGCTGCACTATCAGAAGGGCAGTACTGAGGGAGAGCTGCACTATCAGAAGGGCAGTACTGAGGGAGAGCTGCACTAGCAGAAGGGCTGTACTGAGGGTGGGCTGCACTATCAGAAGGGCAGTACTGAGGGAGAGCTGCACTATCAGAAGAGCAGTACTGAGGGAGAGCTGCACTAGCAGAAGGGCTGTACTGAGGGAGAGCTGCACTAGCAGAAGGGCTGTACTGAGGGTGGGCTGCACTATGAGAAGGGCAGTACTGAGGGAGTTCTGCACTATCAGAAGTGCAGTACTGAGGGAGAGCTGCACGATCAGAAGGGCAGTACTGAGGGAGAGCTGCACTATCAGAAGAGCAGTACTGAGGGAGAGCTGCACTAGCAGAAGGGCTGTACTGAGGGTGGGCTGCACTATGAGAAGGGCAGTACTGAGGGAGAGCTGCACTATCAGAAGAGCAGTACTGAGGGAGAGCTGCACTAGCAGAAGGGCTGTACTGAGGGTGGGCTGCACTATCAGAAGGGCAGTACTGAGGGAGAGCTGCACTATCAAAAGAGCAGTACTGAGGGAGAGCTGCACTAGCAGAAGGGCTGTACTGAGGGTGGGCTGCACTATCAGAAGGGCAGTACTGAGGGAGAGCTGCACTATCAAAAGAGCAGTACTGAGGGAGAGCTGCACTATCAGAAGGGCAGTACTGAGGGAGAGCTGCACTAGCAGAAGGGCTGTACTGAGGGTGGGCTGCACTATGAGAAGGGCAGTACTGAGGGAGAGCTGCACTATCAGAAGAGCAGTACTGAGGGAGAGCTGCACTATCAGAAGAGCAGTACTGAGGGAGAGCTGCACTATCAGAAGAGCAGTACTGAGGGAGAGCTGCACTATCAGAAGGGCAGTACCGAGGGAGAGCTGCACTATCAGAAGGGCAGTACTGAGGGAGAGCTGCACTATCAGAAGGGCAGTACTGAGGGAGAGCTGCACTAGCAGAAGGGCTGTACTGAGGGTGGGCTGCACTATCAGAAGGGCAGTACTGAGGGAGAGCTGCACTATCAGAAGAGCAGTACTGAGGGAGAGCAGAACTATCAGAAGGGCAGTACTGAATGAGAGCTGCACTATCAGAAGGGCAGTACTGAGGGAGAGCTGCACTGTCAGAAGAGCAGTACTGAGGGAGAGCAGAACTATCAGAAGGGCAGTACTGAGGGAGAGCTGCACTATCAGAAGGGCAGTACTGAGGGTGGGCTGCACTATCAGAAGGGCAGTACTGAGGGAGAGCTGCACTATCGGAAGGGCAGTACTGAGGGAGAGCTGCACTGTCAGAAGAGCAGTACTGAGGGTGAGCTGCACTATCGGAGAGGCAGTACTGAGGGAGTGCTGCACTATCAGAAGAGCAGTACTGAGGGAGAGCTGCACTATCAGAAGGGCAGTACTGAGGGAGTGCTGCACTATCAGAAGGGCAGTACTGAGGGAGAGCTGCACTGTCAGAAGAGCAGTACTGAGGGTGAGCTGCACTATCGGAGAGGCAGTACTGAGGGAGTGCTGCACTATCAGAAGAGCAGTACTGAGGGAGAGCTGCACTATCAGAAGGGCAGTACTGAGGGTGGGCTGCACTATCAGAAGAGCAGTACTGAGGGAGTGCTGCACTATCAGAAGAGCAGTACTGAGGGAGAGCTGCACTATCAGAAGGGCAGTACTGAGGGAGTGCTGCGCTATCAGAAGGGCAGTACTGAGGGAGAGCTGCACTGTCAGAAGAGCAGTACTGAGGGTGAGCTGCACTATCGGAGAGGCAGTACTGAGGGAGTGCTGCACTATCAGAAGAGCAGTACTGAGGGAGAGCTGCACTATCAGAAGGGCAGTACTGAGGGAGTGCTGCACTATCAGAAGGGCAGTACTGAGGGTGGGCTGCACTATCAGAAGAGCAGTACTGAGGGAGAGCTGCACTATCAGAAGGGCAGTACTGAGGGTGGGCTGCACTATCAGAAGGGCAGTACTGAGGGTGGGCTGCACTATCAGAAGGGCAGTACTGAGGGAGTGCTGCACTATCAGAAGAGCAGTACTGAGGGAGAGCTGCACTATCAGAAGGGCAGTACTGAGGGTGGGCTGCACTATCAGAAGGGCAGTACTGAGGGTGGGCTGCACTATCAGAAGGGCAGTACTGAGGGTGGGCTGCACTATCAGAAGAGCAGTACTGAGGGAGAGCTGCACTATCAGAAGGGCAGTACTGAGGGTGGGCTGCACTATCAGAAGGGCAGTACTGAGGGTGGGCTGCACTATTGGAAGGGCAGTACTGAGGGAGAGCTGCACTGTCAGAAGAGCAGTACTGAGGGAGAGCTGCACTATCAGAAGAGCAGTACTGAGGGAGTGCTGCACTATCAGAAGAGCAGTACTGAGGGAGAGCTGCACTATCAGAAGGGCAGTACTGAGGGAGAGCTGCACTATCAGAAGAGCAGTACTGAGGGAGAGCTGCACTATCAGAAGGGCAGTACTGAGGGAGTGCTGCACTATCAGAAGAGCAGTACTGAGGGAGAGCTGCACTATCAGAAGGGCAGTACTGAGGGAGAGCTGCACTATCAGAAGGGCAGTACTGAGGGTGGGCTGCACTATCAGAAGGGCAGTACTGAGGGAGAGCTGCACTATCGGAAGGGCAGTACTGAGGGAGAGCTGCACTGTCAGAAGAGCAGTACTGAGGGAGAGCTGCACTATCAGAAGAGCAGTACTGAGGGAGTGCTGCATTATCAGAAGAGCAGTACTGAGGGAGAGCTGCACTATCAGAAGGGCAGTACTGAGGGAGAGCTGCACTATCAGAAGGGCAGTACTGAGGGAGAGCTGCACTATCGGAAGGGCAGTACTGAGGGAGAGCTGCACTGTCAGAAGAGCAGTACTGAGGGAGAGCTGCACTATCAGAAGAGCAGTACTGAGGGAGTGCTGCACTATCAGAAGAGCAGTACTGAGGGAGAGCTGCACTATCAGAAGGGCAGTACTGAGGGAGAGCTGCACTATCAGAAGGGCAGTACTGAGGGAGAGCTGCACTATCAGAAGGGCCGTACTGAGGGAGAGCTGCACTATCAGAAGAGCAGTACTGAGGGAGAGCTGCACTATCAGAAAAGCAGTACTGAGGGAGAGCTGCACTATCAGAAGGGCAGTACTGAGGGAGAGCTGCACTATCAGAAGGGCCGTACTGAGGGAGAGCTGCACTATCAGAAGAGCAGTACTGAGGGAGAGCTGCACTATCAGAAGGGCAGTACTGAGGGAGTGCTGCACTATCAGAAGAGCAGTACTGAGCGAGAGCTGCACTATCAGAAGAGCAGTACTGAGGGAGAGCTGCACTATCAGAAGGGCAGTACTGAGGGAGAGCTGCACTATCAGAAGGGCAGTACTGAGGGAGTGCTGCACTATCGGAGGGGCAGTACTGAGGGAGAGCTGCACTATCAGAAGAGCAGTACTGAGGGAGAGCTGCACTATCAGAAGAGCAGTACTGAGCGAGAGCTGCACTATCAGAAGAGCAGTACTGAGGGAGAGCTGCACTATCAGAAGGGCAGTACTGAGGGAGAGCTGCACTATCAGAAGAGCAGTACTGAGCGAGAGCTGCACTATCAGAAGGGCAGTACTGAGGGAGTGCTGCACTATCGGAGGGGCAGTACTGAGGGAGTGCTGCACTATCAGAAGGGTAGTACTGAGGGAGTGCTGCACTATCGGAGGGGCAGTACTGAGGGAGAGCTGCACTATCAGAAGAGCAGTACTGAGGGAGAGCTGCACTATCAGAAGGGCAGTACTGAGGGAGAGCTGCACTATCAGAAGGGCAGTACTGAGGGAGTGCTGCACTATCGGAGGGGCAGTACTGAGGGAGTGCTGCACTATCAGAAGGGTAGTACTGAGGGAGTGCTGCACTATCAGAAGGGCAGTACTGAGGGAGTGCTGCACTATCAGAAGGGTAGTACTGAGGGAGTGCTGCACTATCAGAAGGGCAGTACTGAGGGAGTGCTGTACTGTCAGAAGGGCAGTACTGAGGGAGTGCTGCACTATCAGAAGAGCCGTACTGAGGGAGTGCTGCACTATCAGAAGGGTAGTACTGAGGGAGTGCTGCACTATCAGAAGGGCAGTACTGAGGGAGTGCTGCACTATCAGAAGGGCAGTACTGAGGGAGTGCTGCACTATCAGAAGAGCCGTACTGAGGGAGTGCTGCACTATCAGAAGGGTAGTACTGAGGGAGAGCTGCACTATCAGAAGGGCAGTACTGAGGGAGTGCTGCACTATGAGAAGAGCAGTACTGAGGGAGTGCTGCACAATCAGAAGAGCCGTACTGAGGGAGTGCTGCACTATCAGAAGGATAGTACGGAGGGAGAGCTGCACTATCAGAAGAGCAGTACTGAGGGAGTGCTGCACTATCAGAAGGGCAGCACTGAGGGAGTGCTGCACTATCAGAAGGGCAGTACTGAGGGAGAGCTGCACTATCGGAGGGGCAGTACTGAGGGAGTGCTGCACTATCAGAAGAGCAGTACTGAGGGTGGGCTGCACTATCAGAAGGGCAGTACTGAGGGAGAGCTGCACTATCAGAAGAGCAGTACTGAGGGAGAGCTGCACTATCAGCAGGGCAGTACTGAGGGAGAGCTGCACTATCAGCAGGGCAGTACTGAGGGAGAGCTGCACTATCAGAAGAGCAGTACTGAGGGAGAGCTGCACTATCGGAGGGTCTGTACCACGGGAGTGCTGCACAGTTGGAGGGGCAGTACTGAGGCAGAGCTGCGCTAGCAGAAGGGCAGTACTGAGGGAGAGCTGAACTATCAGAAGGGCAGTACTGAGGGAGTGCTGCTCTATCAGAAGGGCAGTACTGAGGGAGAGCTGCACTATCAGAAGGGCAGTACTGAGGGAGAGCTGCACTATCAGAAGGGCAGTACTGAGGGAGAGCTGCACTATCAGAAGGGCAGTACTGAGGGAGAGCTGCACTATCAGAAGAGCAGTACTGAGGGAGTGCTGCACTATCGGAGGGGTAGTACTGAGGGATAGCTGCACTATCAGAAGGGCAGTACTGAGGGAGAGCTGCACTATCAGAAGGGCAGTACTGAGGGAGAGCTGCACTATCAGAAGGGCAGTACTGAGGGAGAGCTGCACTTTCAGACGGGCAGTACTGAGGGAGAGCTGCACTTTCAGAAGAGCAGGACTGAGGGAGAGCTGCACTATCAGAAGAGCAGTACTGAGGGAGTGCTGCACTATCGGAGGGTCTGTACTGAGGGAGAGCTGCACTATCAGAAGAGCAGTACTGAGGGAGAGCTGCACTATCGGAGGGGTAGTACTGAGGGAGAGCTGCACTATCGGAGGGTCTGTACCAAGGGATTGCAGCACTATCAGAAGGGCAGTACTGAGGGAGAGCTGCGCTAGCAGAAGGGCAGTACTGAGGGAGAGCTGCCCTATCAGAAGAGCTGTACTGAGGGAGACCTGCACTATCAGAAGGGCAGTACTGAGGGAGAGCTGCACTATCGGAAGGGCAGTACTGAGGGAGAGCTGCACTGTCAGAAGAGCAG